>NC_059077.1:118837067-119204567 GCF_020497125.1 Mauremys mutica
TGAGCTGAAATCACTGAAGAGCTGGACTTGCTGAGCTGAGAGCACTGTGCTAATGAGTGGAGCTGAAATCACTGAAGAGCTGGACTTGCTGAGCTGAGAGCACTGTGCTGATGAGTGGGGGAGCCTGAAGCAATACTGGCAGAGCAGAGTGGAGCAGTTTGTGCAGCCCTGGGTGAGTGGAGCCAAACAGCTCGCGAGGACGGCCGGAGCAGATCACAGGACAGCTGGTGGACCAGAGCAGCTGGCAGAGCAGAGCAGCCCACAGAGCCAGCGGAGCTGAGCGGTTGCGGGGACGGCTGGTGGAAGCAGAACCCCACGAAGAGGCAGGGCAGTTGGCCCCGAACCACGTAAGGTGCCCCTTTCTACCCAGGCTGGGGGGGGACCTCTGCAAAGAGACTCTTGAACTCTGGGGCTGCACTGACCGGGACAGATACTTTTGGATTGTGGGACTTTTGGGACTGTGGGTGATTTGGGGGGTTGCTGGACTCAAGGGCCCAGAAAGAAGGACACGGCCCAATTTGCTGGGGTGGGTCTTTGCTCACGGTTTGACCCATGATCTCTAGTTAAGGTATTTTCCAGATTTAATGCTTGTTGTTGTTTATCTTATGTAATTAAACCTTTTCTGCTACACCAAGACTCTGTGCTTGCGAGAGGGGAAGTATTGCCTCTTCGAGGCGCCCAGGGGTGAGTGTAAGATTTTCCCAGGTCACTGGGTGGGGGCTCGAGCTGGTTTTACATTATGTTGTGGGGAAGGGACCCCTATGTATTGAACCCAGCCCTTGCTGCTATCGTTTCGGCCCGGCAGAAGGGTTACATACATATATGCTCTAGTGCATAATGTTACTCATGTGCATACATTTTTGCAGGTTTGGGATCTTGGGGTTGGATTTTTTGCCATGATCCAAGATGATCATGAAAATTGCAGAGCTTAGACTTTCTGAGGACATCAAGAAGGTAAGGGCAGCAGCAGAACACACAGGACAGCAGTATCGAGCACAGCAGAGGCCAGGCGAGCATTTGCAACTCTTTCCATATTGGAATCAGAACTACGTTCAAGAGGGTAGCTCAACCTCCATTGCCCATTCAGCCCTGGTCCTTTTGGCTGGAAGTGCCAACAAGGGCGTGTTTGCCATGTGCATACATGTCCACTAGGAACTGGACCGAGACTATTTATTCATTTCACCGAGGCAGCCAAAGAGCCACAAGATTTCCAGCCAAATTGATCTGGAGTGGGCTGCAGGCACTGACCTCGAGATAAAATTGTGTGTGCACTGATCACTAGCTACCACTATATTTAAACATGTAACGTCCTGTCCGTCCCCCTCCACCCATCCATGATCATATTTTTTTTTCCTCCTGAAGCCCCCTTTAAGTGACCTATTAGCCTGGCTTTCTATCACCGTTCTCCAAGCCCGTGGCAGCTGTGCTTGAATTCCGTTTACAGATCAATGTGTTCTGCACAGGGGCCGTGAGCATGGGTTTGAGCTCAGTGTGGTGAGCCTAATTTTAAAAGGGAAGCAGCTCATACTGGAAATGCATTTCTTCCCCGCTTAAAGAACGTGAGCAATCCAACAGGGTGCAGGGGCCAGAGCTGGAACGTGCTCTCCTTATAACGGGATGCTTTCCGTCACCCTCAGGACCCCTGACATACCTGTACTTTTGGGACTCCTGGCCTAGGGCAGAGGACACAGAAAGCCCCACTTAGTTTGGGTGCAGCTGGCAGGATGCATCCAAGCCAACTTGCTGGATTGCCGTCTTGGGGCAGAAAGTGATAGAACTGCTCTCTGTCAGGCTTAATGTGACTAGCTCGGAGCATAACCCTGTGCACAGCCTAGGGCTTGTGCCTCTGACAACTTTGGCAGTTTGCTTGGCGCACGAGCAGACTCCAAAGCTGGTGGCACAGGCTGTTGTGACCTGTGCCTGCTCTTATGCATGGGCCAGTGCACAGGTAGTGCCAGTGTTCGTATTAGCAACCCTTTGGCCCATCTGTAGTCACACATGCTTCAAAAAAATGCAAAAGTAGAAGTGACGAGCTCATCTGCAAAGCACTTAGCATCGCCAGACAGAGAGGAGACAGGGCCATCTTGGATAGCCTGAGTTCCAGGGTGGGGGTCCCATTCCCCATCTCTCCTCCTAGTCCCCTCAATCCTTCATTAAAGATCCCGGCATTTGGGTGCGTTTGCATGGCACAGTTCTCCTGCTGCTTTGTCCAGTTGGCACTGTCCTGCTCTCCTTCTCCCCACAGGGCTCTGCCTGGACCCTGCCATCAGTGCTCAGTCCGCTCTTCTCAGAGCATTCACCCCACCTCCAGGGATGTCAGGTTTGTATAGTTTTGGGGGGTGCTCAGAACAGGTCCAAGCAGAGCTGTCCTGTCCATAGGATGGACCCAGGCAACCACCACAGGCCTCACGCTTTGGGGGGCCCTGTGCTTCAGGGGGACGCAGTGTCCAGGATAGCCTGGGGGGTTAGTGGAGGGCCTGGCACCGGCAGCAGCAAGCAACCCGGCCCCAGCCCGCCCCACCGGCTCCCAGCATCGCTCAGGATAAGAGTGGGGTGGAAGCTGGGAAGAGGCGGGATGGGGGAAAAGGGTGGATTGGGGGCGGGAAGGGGGCGGAGCAGGGGCGGGTTGGGACTGCGTCACTTGCTGCTGCCAGCACCAGGCCTAACCTCCCCTAACCTCCCCAGGCTGCCTTGGACCTCACATTCCCCTGAAACGCAGGGCCCCCGCAAAGCTTAGGGTCCGGGGCAGTTGCCCTGGTCCATCCAATGGACAGAACGGCTCTGAAAATATAAGCCCAAACATTGGTGGAACCAGGCCCACGTTCCTAAATATTTAGTGGAGCACGGGCACCACAGGCCCCAATAACTCGCCGCCTCTGCCCACCTCTCTCTCTCGCTAGAAGTCAAACCCTGAGAGAGCAGCTGCCATTCCCAAGGTACATTTAACCAACAGTGACTGCACGCCGGTGTTCAAAGTACCAATAGGAGTAGACATGGAGTCAAGGCGTCACCCATTCCCTGCCCCTGCCTACCCCCATCCTGCGGGGAGAGAGAGGTCTCCCGCTGCCCTGCGCCATCACCTGAGTTTAGGGCAGTGCAGGGCGCTTTGCTCCCCTCCCTGGGTGCACAGTGCCGGTCACGGAGATGCACAAAGCCTGAGCGGGTTGTACCTCCCTCCTCGGGGGCTGCCTGAAGAGTTTCTCTTTTTGCCAACTCTGCCCACCCATCTGTCCCAGCTGCAGCCCCACCCTCCCTCACCTGCACGTGGGACACTTCATGCTATGAAACGTTTGCTCGTATTGAATCAAAATCCCTGCTGAGCAGAGCAGGGGGATTGACCCAGACAGCAGCACCCGGGTGGGAAGGAATGCAGCCGGGCCGTGAGACGGCTCTGTGCCTGGACAGCATCTTCCCCTGCTGTCAGGCTGCCCGCCAAGACCTTTCCAGCAGAAAGGGCCTGAGCCGGTGGCAGTCAAGGCCCTTTGCGTGGATTTCAAAAGGCTTTGGATCAGGCCCACAGGCAGCTGCCTTTGTTTCTCTCCCTTCGGTACTTCCTTATCGGGAACTGACTTCTGAGCCTTTGATGTAATGTCTGCAGAGCCGGCCTTGATGCGAAATGCTGGAGAATAAACAGAGCTATTGTCTCACTTAGTGTTTTATGCTCCAGCCTCTCCGCATGGTATCTGATAACTATCCTAGGGGACTGTCTAACTGCACCCCTTTACTGGTTGGTAAGATGTGGCCAGGTCTGCTCTGAGAGATGGGGTGCAGGGGAGAAGCAAGCAGCTAGCTGCATTCACTGTACTGATGGGTGTGTGAGGTGATGAAACCCTGATATCCATTCAGGAGACTGGGTGGGTATAGCCCACTGTCCTAGCTTAGTGAGGCTCCTTGTTGCTGCAGCACAGTGACACAAAGGGAAGGTTGTGCCCTTGTGCACCACTTCCAGGCCATGTGAGCTGGTGGGGCTGGAGCACACAGTGCGTGCTAAGCTACTACCAAGGAGCTGCTGGGTTTGGCCGAGTCCCTGGGGAGCGGCAGAGGCAGGACAGCTGGTTGCAGGGACAGGGCAGAGGAGCCGGGCAGGAGGTTTCAGCCCAAGGGCTTTTGCCTGCGTGTCCTGTCCTTTGTTGCCATCCCTGCTCCAGAAAAGCAGAACTCGTGTACATGTAAATAAACAAATCGCACGGAGCAAATACCCGACCCCGCATCCCTGATCTCCACTCCCAAAGAGAAAGTGACCAGTGGGACCCTGAAAATCTGCTGTGCTTGGCAGAGGGCAACGGCAATACCCACTGTACTGCATGCCGCCCGTGAGAGCCCTTTACACGCATTTTAAAATTCTCCTGCCTTCTCAAGCGACTGAGGCCTGGGGCGTGTGCTGGGATAGAAACTGCAGGCCTGAGGGGATCGCACGCTCCTTCTCCAAAGAGACTGCCCACCCGGATTGTAACCGGGACCAGTGCCAGGAGCATGGCCCCGCCCCCACTCCATCTGTGCTCCCCCATGAGGCCCCGCCCCCACCCAGCCTCTTCCTCCCAAGGCCCCGCCCCCACTCCACCAGAGGCCCCGCCCGCCACTCATACAGGGGAGGGGGGGAGAGGAGCGAGCTGTGGGTGAGGCCTTGGGCGGAAGAGGCCGAGCACGGCGGGGGGGGGCACGCCTCGGTCCAAACCGAGCTCTACGTTGTAATGCTACTGTCTCTGCCATTTTGTGTGACATTAGCACCCCCACAGAGCGCTTTCCCATGCCCCCTTTCTCCGGTGTGGCCAAATACCAGGGCCCCTATTTTGCAAGTGCAGAACTAAGGCTTAGAAATACAACGCGACTTACCACAGGTCACCGAGCATCATACCAGCCTCAGTTCCAAGTTGTCTCACAGCCTGGTCTGTTCCTGCTGCCTTTGGCTGCATGGCCTTTCAGGCACGGCACTTCCACCCCCACCAAGCTAAGCATTGATCTCAGTGGGGCCATTCATGTGTTTAAGTGTTCTGCTTGATTGGGTCCCCTAACCTCTCTGACCTGTGGTGTAAATGAAATCCAGAAACCTGCAGGATTTAAGATATTTGCAGCTACATGGAGGGAGAAATATAATTTCCCATTTCACAGGGGGAAAAACAGCCTCAGTGCAGGACAGTGAATTCTCGATAAGGCACTGCAATCTAGTGGATTAGCATCAGGCTGGGTTCCACTATTGGCTCTAACAATGATTTGCTGTGCAACCTTGGGCATGTTACTTAACCATCGGAGTTTGTTTGCCCATCCGATAAAGAGAGGGTGGTGATATCAACTGACTAAATAATGCTTGTCAAACATAAGGCTGCTTAGACCAGGGCACACAACTCAGGCCTGGTCTACACTAGGCGTTTAAATCGGTTTTAGGAGCGTAAAACCGATTTAACGCCAAAACCGTCCACACTAGGAGGCACCTTATATCGATTTTAATGGCTCTTTAAACCGGTTTCTGTACTCCTCCCTAACGAGAGGAGTAACGCTAGTATCGGTATTAACATATCGGATTAGGGTTAGTGTGGACGCTGATCGACGGTATTGGCCTCCGGGAGCTATCCCACAGTGCACCAGTGACCGCTCTGGACCGCAATCTGAACTCGGATGCAGTGGTCAGGTAAACAGGAAAAGCCCCGCGAACTTTTGAATATTTCCTGTTTGCCCAGCGTGGAGCTCCGATCAGCACGGGTGGCGATGCAGTCCGAAATCAAAATAAAAAAAAGAGCTCCCGCATGGACCATGCGGATGTGATCGCTGTAAGGGCAGGCAAATCCGTTCTATCCGTTCTATCAGCGCTCCGTTACAGAAGATGAAATTCAGAATCCTTTTTTAAAAATCTCCAGACAGACGCCATAGCAGGGACTCAGCGCACTGCAGCGTGACAAGCGTAACGGAAAGCCAAAGAATCAAATGGATGCGCATGGACTGGAGGACTGAAGCTATCCCACAGTTCCTGCAGCCTCCTAAAATTATTTGCATTCTTGGCTGAGCTCCAAATGCTTCTAGGGTCAAACACAGTGCCCGCGGGTCAGGGCATAGCTTGGCAATCTACTCACCCACCCCCCACCCACCCCCAGAAGCGAAAGGTAAAACAATCCTCTGACTCTTTTACATGTCACCCTATCTTTACTGAATGCTGCAGATAGACGCGATAGTGCAGCACTCAACACCAACATCCTTGCTCCCCCCCCCCGCCATGGGCGGCTGATGGTACAAAAGGATGGAAATCCATCTTCATCATCAGCATAAGCTGATCATACAAAATGATGGAAATCCATCCTCATCATCAGCCTCAGCTGATGGTACAAAAGGACTGGTAACCGTCCTCGTCATCAGCCTATTGGCCCTAATTTTTTCTGGTGGATGGATGGTGCAATATGGCTGGTAACCATCCTCATCATAGCAACAGGGGGCTGAGCTCCATCAGCCCCCACCCTTCATGTGTAAAGAAAAGATTCAGTTGCCCATGGACTAGCAGTGGGATGCTGGGCTTCTCTCCTACACACTGCTTAATGTCCTGTCTGGACTATCATAGCAGCTGGAGGCTGCCTTCCACTCATTTCTCACTAACAAGTCAGTGTGTCTTATTCCTGCATTCTTTATTAATTCATCACACAAGTGGGGGGACAATGCTACGGTAGCCAAGAAAGGCTGGGGGAAGAACGGAATCAACAGGTGGGGTTGTTACAGGAGCACCCCCTGTGAATAGCATACAGATAATAATTTCTGCGGGCTCTGACACAGAGCAGGTGGTTCTCTAGCACACTTGCCTATATTAGGCAGCACTGATTCTATTTTTAGATACCAAAAAGGAGGAATTGACTCAGGGAGTCATTCCCAATTTTTGCTTTTGCGCCCCTGGCTGATCGGCCAGGGGCACTTATGACAGCAGCCAATGGTACAAAACGATGGAAGGTGCAATATGGCTAGTAACCACTCTTGGCTTTTGCGCCCCTGGCTGATTGACCAGGGGCACTAGCAGCAAATGGTACAAAAGGACTGGTAGCCATGATCATCCTCAGTTCCAATTTATGGAAGGGTTTGGATGGTGCAATATGGCTAGTAACCATCTCTGCTGTCATGCAAAAGCAAAAGCATGCTTCTGTGTAGCGCTGCTGAATCGCCTCTGTGAGCGGCATCTAGTACACATACGGTGAGAGTCACAAACGGCAAAAAAAGCTCCATGATTGCCATGCTATGGCATCTGCCAGGGCAATCCAGGGGAAAAAGCCGCGAAATGCTTGTCTGCCGTTGCTTTCCCAGACGAAGGAGTGACTGACGACATTTACCCAGAACCACCCGCGACAATGATTTTTGCCCCATCAGGCACTGGGATCTCAACCCGGAAGTTCCAAGGGGCGGGGGAGGCTGCGGGAACTATGGGATAGCTAGGGAATAGCTACCCACAGTGCAATGCTCCAGAAATCGACGCTAGCCACGGACCATGGACGCACACCACCGATTTAATGTGCTTAGTATGGCCGCGCTCCACCCGATTTTATAAATTCTGTTTTACAAAACCGGTTTATGCAAATTCGGAATAATCCCGTAGTGTAGACGTACCCTCAGGGTCACCAAGCTGACAATCCTGAGCTTGAATCGTGGCTTTTTTAGCTCCTGTAACTTTTCCCCAACATTGTATTGACAAGCAGCAACTCTGTTCAAAGCTGCCCTTTTGGTCAGCACAAATTTTTCAAAAATATCAAGTGAAGATGTATTTCATTCACAGTCACTCCAATTTCACAGAAATCTTGCAAAGCTGAAAAGAGGCATAATTTACCCACTCTTCTTATGATATTGATCACAGAGGTTCATTGCTGTCTAGATGAACATTAGACAGATTCATGAACAATGGCATGTTTTCAAATATAAAAACAGTTTTCCCAATGAATTCCATTTCCTTACACTTCCAATACATTGTTTCCACTTTAGAGTAAAAATGATTTTTTTCAGATGTCCTGGCTTTAAACTCAGCACTCTCATTAAAAAAGTTCTTTATGTTCTCAGATTCATTACCATGTATGGAAGACAAATCACAAGCTCAGGGGCTTTTAAAACCAATATTTTTATTGTGTTCCCATGCTACAGTTCTGGCTTCAGGACTCTGAGATGGTGAGGGTTAAGAACACAAGAACAGCCACACTGGGTCAGATGAAAGGTCCATCTAGCCCAGTATCCTGTCTTCAGACAGTGGCCAATGCCAGATGCTTTAGAGGGAATGAACAGAACAGGGAATCATCAAGTGATCCATCCCCTGTGGCCCATTCCCAGCTTCTGGCAAACAGAGACTAGGGACACATCAGAGCATGGTTTTGCATCCCTGCACATCCTGGCTAATAGCCATTGATGGACCCATCCTCTGTGAATTTATCTAGTTCTTTTTTGAACCCTGTTATAGTTTTGTCCTTCACAACATCCTCAGGCAGAGAGTTCCACGGGTTGACTGTGCATTGTGTGAAGAAGTACTTCCTCTTGTTTGTTTTAAACCTGCTGCCTGTTAATTTAATTTGGTGACCCCTAGTTCTTGTGGTACAAAGAGGAGTAAATAACACTTCCTTATTTGCTTTCTCCACACTACTTATGATTTTATAGATCTCTATCATATCCCCCCTTAGTCGTCTTTTCCAAGCTGAAAAGTCCCAGTCTTCTTAATCTCTCCTCATATAGAAGCTGTTCTATACCCCTAATAATTTTTGTTGCCCTTCTCTGTACCTTTTCCAATTCCAATATATCTTTTTTGAGATGGAGCAACCACATCTGCATGTTCTATTCAAGATGTGAGTGTACCATGGATTTATATAGAGGCAATATGATATTTTCTGTGTGTGACGGGGTCAAGACTCACCATCGCTAGCACCTCCCACTGGTTGCTCCAGGAATTAGCTCTGTCCGCTGCAAAGCGCCCTCAGCACATGGTGTCTTGTCCGCTGTCTATTCTGTTCTGGGACCCGCATTGCTCTCCACTCAGCAATGTTGCCTTCAGGACACTGTCCCCGGCAGTGCCCACTACTCCAGACTCACCCCCTTGTGTGTGGGGGGGGGATTAACAACAGTCTTTGGGACTTGCACCTGCCTCAGTGGCCAACCGCAACCCACAGTCTAGCCCCTTAGCTCAGGGACAAGTTGCAGTCTGTATTGGCCACCATCTTCTGTGGCCAGGTGCAGTATCAGAGGAGAAGGGGGGGGGGACCCAGGTCCACCCATGACTCTGGGTCCTGACCCAGAGATCCTCTAGTGGCAGTCTCCCTCTTCCTTTCTTCCTTCCCCTCTTGACTGCCTTGTTTCCCTGGGCCACTTCCCCTTTGGTCCGATGCACCTTTTCAACCCTTTTCAGCAGGGCCACAGCCTGGTAGGCAATGGGCTGGAGCTCCTATCTGCTCCAAGCCTGTCCAGCACTGCTCTGTCCAAGGTGCTGCTCCTTTCATCAGGAGCCAGTCCTTCGCCCTTGCTGACCAGGGAGTGACTGCCCTTGCCTCAGCTAGGCAGCCTTTATATAGGACCTAGCCCAGTCCTGATTGGCTGCCTCTTCTCCTGCCCTGATTGGCTCTCCCCAGGCCTTCTCTGATTGGCTGCTGGTCCACATAGTCTCTCTGGCCTGGTTCAGCCCTTTTTCTCAGGGTGTGGGGCACAACCCCAGCACACAGCCTTATTATCTATCCCTTTCTTAATGATTCCCAACATTCTGTTCACTTTTTTGACTGCTGCTGCACATTGAGTGGATGATTTCAGAGAACTATCCACAATGACCCCAAGAGCTCATTCTTTAGTGGTAACAGCTAATTCAGATCCCATCATTTTATATGTTTACTTTGGATTACATTTTCCAATGTGCATTACTTTGCATTTATCAACCTTGAATTTCATCTGCCATTTGGTTGCCCAGTCACCCAGTTTTGTGAGATTCCTTTGTAACTCTTCACAGTCTGCTTTGGATTTAACGATCTTGAGTAGTTTCGTATCATCTGCAAATGTTGCCACCTCACTGTTTACCCCTTTTCCCAGATGATTAATGAATATGTTGAATAGAACTGGTCCCAGTACAGACCCTGGGTGACACCACTATTTACCTTTCTCCATTCTGAAAACTGACCATTTATTCCTACCCTTTGTTTCCTATCTTTTAACCAGTTACCAGTCCATGAGAGGACCTTCCCTCTTACCCCATGACTTCTTACTTTGCTTAAGAGAGTTTGGTGAGGGACTTTGTCAAAGGCTTTCTGAAAACCTAAGTACACTATAGCCACTGGATTATCATTGTCCACATGCTTGTTGACCCTCTCAAAGAATTCTAGTAGATTGGTGAGGCATGATTTCCCTTTACAAAAACCATGTTGACTCTTCCCCAGCAAATCATGTTCATTTATGTGTCTGATAATTCTGTTCTTTACAATAGTTTCAATCAATTTGCCTGGTACTGAAATCAGGTTTACCAATCTGTAATTGCTGGGATCACTTCTAGAGTCTTTTTTTAAAAACTGACATCACATTAGCTGTCTTCCAATCATCTGGTACAGAAGCTGATTTAAATGATGGGTTACATACCACAGTCAGGGCTTGTCTATACTACTGCTTAAGTCGATGTAACATACGTAGCTCAGGGGTGTGAAAAAGCCACCCCTTGAGTGATGTAAATTACATCAGATTAAAGTGGTGTCCGTACCATGCTATGTTGGTGGGAGAGGATCTCCCTCCAACATAACTTCTGCCTCTTGTTGAAGTGGAGTAATTATGCCGATGGGTGAGCATTCTCCCATTGGCATAGTGCATCTCTTCACCAGACAAGTGCAGCTTTGCCGATGTAGCACAGTAGTGTAGACTAGCCCTTAGTAGGTTCTGCAATTTCACATTTGAGTTCCTTCAGAACTCTTGGGTGAATCCCATCTGGTGACTTATTACTGCTTAATTTACCAGTTTGTTCCAAAACCTCCTCTAATGACACCTCAGTCTGGGACAGTTCCTCAGATTTGTCACCTAAAAAGAATAGCTCAGGTTTGGGAATCTCCCTCAAATCCTCCGCCATGAAGGAGGATTTCTCTGCAATGGCCTTATCATCCTTGAGTGCTCCTTTAGCATCTCGAGCCTTCAGTGGCCCCACTGGTTGTTTGGCAGGCTTCCTGCTTCTGATGTACTTAAAAAATTGTTTGCTATTACTTTTTGAGTCTTTGGCTAGCTGTACTCCAAATTCTTTTGTGGCCTTCCTAATTATATTTTTACACTTCACTTGCCAGAGTTTATTGATCCTTTCTATTTTCCTCAATAGGATTTAAAGGATGCCTTTTTGCCTCTCACTGCTTCTTTTACATTGTTGTTCAGGTTAGTTTTTTTAAATCTATTGAAGCTTTATCTGAGTGATAATCCCATTGAGTTTGTGTCACACAAAACCATAACACAGTGTGATTGTAAAACTGCTGTTCTGATTGAAGCATCGCAGCATGAGATAAGTCCTCTGCAGGGATTTGTCATGGTGCAGTTATCAGAAATGCCCAGAACAAGAGCCATTTTGGGGTGATTACATTTGGGGTAAGTCAATAAGGATCAAGGTTATAGTTTTCAAAAACATGTAAAGGTGATTTAGAAGCACAAGTCCCACTGAGATGTGTGTTCCTAAGGCAGATTTGAAAATCCCACCAATCGAAAGTCAATGGGATTTAGGGTCCTAAGTGACTAAGTTACTTTTGAAAATGGGAGACAGGCTCCTAAATCACTCAGGCCAGGTCTACACTACAAATTTATGTCAACGTAAGCCACCTTGCATCGCCCTCGTTGTGCCTGTGTCTACACTTGGATTTGTCTCTCCCTGATGTAAGGGCTCCATTACGACACAGTACCACCGCCTTTCCCGGCAGTGTTGAGCCGTGGTCGATGTACTGAGGTGGACTCCATGTGAATGTAGATGCTGCATTACTTACATCAACCCTAACAGTCCTCCAGCAGCTGTCCCACAATGGCCAACACTGACCGCTCTGGTCACAATTGTGAATTCCACACCCCACGGGTCATGTAGGCTGGAAGGCTTTCCCTCCCCTTTAAAGCCCCAGGAATGTTTGAAATGTTGTTTCCCGATTGGCCAGCACACCTAGCAGCTCTCAGCTGTTGTGTGCAACTGCCCAGCTGACTGTGCTGGCCACACTCTGCAGACGTGCTTCGGCCTGGAGTGGACAGGAGACATTGGCTCTCCTGGGCCCGTGGAGAGAAAAGGCTGTGCAGGCCATAGAAACTGGACAGATTGCTCGAGGGATGCAGGAGAAGGGCTACGACAGGGACCAGCAGCAGTGCTGTGTGAAAGCCAAGGAACTGTGGCAGGTATACCAGAAGAACAGGGAGGCCAACAGTCAATCTGGTGCCAAGCCACAGACCTGCCACTTTTACATACAGCTGCATGCTGTACTAGGTGGAGACTCCCCCCTCCCTGCCCCCCATAAGACCACTGTGGACGGGTACCCCGAAGGAGCCCAAGTCACAGGTCCCTGCTGTGAACATGAGGAACAGGAGGAGGAACAGGAGGAGGATGGGGACATGCAAGCAGCAACTCCAGTTATGAGATCCGCCGCAGTCCAGTCAGTCCCGGCCATCGAGCACAGGCAGGCCCATTGCCAGCTGGGGGAGAAACCTCAAGGAAGTGTGTAAGTGTATTTCCCCATTACAGTGATGGCGCTCCCAACTTAACAGGACACAGCTATCGACTTTTCATTAATTTCCTCATTCCAGACAGGTACCGCTGTTTCTAGGAGTGACTTTGAGAGGGAAACGGCTCTTCTTCTTCTCGGAACAGAAGGATCTGTGACAGCGGTGTGAGCCACAGAGCAGCAGCTGACAGCATGATACAGAGAGCCCATGTGCTGTGAGAAACGGGAGCTGTGGTTCGGTAGCAGCCCACCCACTCTGTGTAACGAGCACCAGGGAAGTCGACTTCAGAGCCACAGCTGCCTGGAGAAAACCTGAGGCGCACTCAGCCTCAGCGAATCGTCCCTTGGAGTAGGCCTTCGCCAAGCAGAATGAACGGGCACTCTCCTGGAGACAGACAGTAAGGACGCTGGCTCCTTGTAAGTCTCAGAAACAATCCTGCAGCGGGTGCCTTAGCATCCTGGGAGGCACTGAGTGTGGAGATGCGGCTGAGATATCTGCTGGCAGAACACGCTCCCCTCAGCTGTCCACAGGGCCCCAGGGTAACAGACAGGGGTGGCGTGTACAGGTAGCTGGAGGGCTCCATACTAAGGAAACGTAGGGTCACAGGTCCCTGACAGTCGCAGACAGAGTCATATGGCCAGAAGGGATCACTAGATAATCCAGTCTGACCTCCTCTATATCACGGGCCACCAGCACCACCCAGCACCCACACACTAAACAACAATGGAAATGAGACCAAAGTCAATGAGACCCAGAGGAGACTAGACTACTCCATGTAACAGACAGAGAGCAGGAGGGCCCGAGGTGCACCAGTGCCCGAGGCCCCTGCAATGGTAGGGAAATAATTACACAAGATACAACCAGATAATCCTAGCAAGTGACCCACAAACTGCCAAGGAAGGTGAAAAACACACAAGGCCACTGCCAGTCTGATCTGGGGAGAAATTCCTGCCCGAGCCCACATATAGTGGTCAGCTAGACCCTGAGCATGTGGGCAAGAACCAGCCAGCCAACCTCTGTGCTCAGCGCCACCTCAGAGCCCTGGTCCACCCTGCCCAGTGCTCCATCTCCAGCCGTGTCCATCCTTGATGCTTCAGAGGAAGGAGATAAAAAACCCACCCAGAATGCACTGGGGAGGAGGAATCCCCTCCTGACCCCTGCTGGTGGCTAGCTGAAACTGGCACTAGGAAAGCCAAGGGCTCACAGCCCATGGTGACTGAAAGAACCCTTCTGTTCACACCCTACACAAGATTGTAAAAATCTTTGCACAAAATATGCCTTGTGAAGTATCATTGAAAACGAATAACTTGTGAGTCAATAAAATCATGGTGAAATGTATGTAGCAACATTACCTGTAAAGCCATGAAATCCCCCTGCATAATATTCTTAGTGCATGTTCATACCCGCACAACCCCGCCCGGGCAGAAGTACCGGTATCCCGAATGAAGAACTATGCGTTTACCTCAATTTACATTCAAGTAGTAAACAAAGTTCTCGAGACAGCAGAGAGAGGAGATGGCAGGGGACAAAGTAAATTTTCATTTCAGCAAACACAGGGGAGTCTCCTTCAGCCCCAGACTCCATGTTGCCTTCTTTACTGTTTGAATAAACTTTACATTGAGGGGTCACACTCAGAAGAATCCACTTCAAAGGTTCACTGAACTACAAAAGAAAGGGGCAGAAAACCCCAAAGGATCTCTCTCTCTTTCCCTCTCTCACTTAAGATGACAAAGAAACCAGCCCTTTGACTTTGCGGGAGATCCTGATCTAAGAATTTGGGCAGCCTTGTTGCCGGAATCCGTGGTAAGGATTTTACCTGGAACCAAGTCTAGCTTGTTACGTTTTAGTCACTAGAAAGCCTTTCAGCTTTATTTCTCGTGTAACCTTTTCTGACTCTAATGCTTTATATTTGGACTCACTTAAAATCTCTCTCTTTGTAGTTAAATAAATTTGTTTTATTTTCTTAATCAAAACTAATCCAGTGTTGTGTTCAAACTGAGCAGTTTGGTAACTCCAGTTAAAGTAGCAGACTGTTGAATATTGACACTTCACAGGGGCAAGAGACCGGTAATATCTGAACTGCCCAGGACAGGGCTGTGCAGTGCAGAACATATGTTTTTGGGAACGTTCGGGACTGGGAGTGTGTTGGGGTCACCCTGCAGGTAGTAACCCAGGCTGGTGGGAGCCAGAGTGCGGCTGGAGTGTTGCTAACAGGCTGCTGGGGTCAGAGATGCTGGCCCAGGGCTGGGGCTATGCAGACCTGCAGGCTGGTAGTGGCCCAAGTTGGGAGCTACAGCAGCAAAGCATCGTGAGCACCCAGGGTTACAGAGCAGGAGTGCCGCAACCAGGGGCGGCTCTAGGAATTGCGCTGTCCCAAGCAGGGCGGCATGCCGTGGGGGCGCTCTGGCAGTCGCCAGTCCTGCGGCTCCGGTGGACCTCCTGCAGACGTGCCTGCGGAGGGTCCGCTGGTCCCGCGGCTCTGGTGGACCTCCCGTAGGCATGCCTGCGGATGCTCCACTGGAGCCGCGGGACCAGCGGACCCTCCGCAGGCATGTCTGCGGGAGGTCCGCCGGAGCCGCCTGCCGCCCTCCCGCGGCACGCCGCCCCAAGCGCGCACTTGGCGCGCTGGGGTCTGGAGCCGGCCCTGGCCGCAACCCCTCGCTGGTCTGGACTGCACCCCAGAATGTGACAGCCTGTTTACACTACTGAATATTTAAAGTGCCTCTCTCACCGTCAGACAGTGAACCAAGCAATCCAAGGCAGTTGGGGTCGCAGCTCTGGAAGTCTCAGCCAGGGCTTCAGAAGGCCTGACTCGTTCTGCATTCATGCAGAGAGTGTGAGCTG
Source organism: Mauremys mutica (assembly GCF_020497125.1). Classification (NCBI taxonomy): domain Eukaryota; kingdom Metazoa; phylum Chordata; order Testudines; family Geoemydidae; genus Mauremys; species Mauremys mutica. The sequence continues at coordinate 118,852,548 of NC_059077.1, forward strand.
AAGCCTCCAGGAGAGGGCGCTGCCCCACAATCCCACAAAGGAGTCGCCAGCCATCAGCCGTCGCCACTGTTACTCAATCTAAACGGGAAGGCAAAAGCCAGGGATTGTGTGAACAGACTGTGTGCGTGGAGGAGCCAGCAGAGCCCGGCACTGCACTCTCCAGGAACTGACGCAGCCAAAGCAAACAGTCCCTGGGAAGCTGACGCTGCTCCCCAGGCCAGCCCCAGTTGCTATCACAGCCGCCCCAGACAGAGGCCTCAGCCCTGGTGGCTTGAAATTCAGCTCGGCTGTGAAGCTAAGAAGCTTCCCAAGGACCAAGAAGTCACACTGGAGGCAGTGAAGAAGCTACCGGAAACAGGGCAGACGGGGTGCAGGATGCCAATCAAAGGAAACCCTGGTCCCCAGCTCTGGGGGGTGGGGAACCAGAACCTATCCCCACAGTCCCAGTTGCAGCGGGGGCTGCTCTGAGAGCCGCGGCCACCAGGGAACTAATGGGCATTCCAAGAACACTGGGGCGCTAGCAGCTAATTTGTACAGGAGACACACCTACCACTGCCTCAAAGGGCCCAAAGCCGCTGAGACGCTGGACACACAACTCCATAGAGTAGGAATCCAGTGGCTGTGCGTCTCTAGAGAACTGTTGCCTCTGAGCAAACCCCTACGTGGCCGTCGCACACACCACAATGACCCAGACAAACCCCAGGGCAGGATGTCTGCTGCCCACGAAGGCCGCTGGGTCCTCTCCAGTAGTTAAACTAACTTCTCTGGTACCATTGGGTCAGTACGTCCGAGCAGGACAAGTCCTCTGGTGAAAGCTGTCTTTTCTTTGGTCACTCTTTCGTTTACAATAGTCAGTGAAATTTCCAAGGCTTTCTGCAGCCCAAGGGAGGTATAGTTCACACAACACTGAAGAGAATATTGATTTCACTCAACCAATGTATTTGTGAATCTGTTGGCCTTCCCCATGATCAATCCATGAGCGATGGCAAAGCTAGCCACAGTATCCCCTCTGCGTAAACACACAGCCTCACAGTCAAACAAATCCGATAATAAACACCTCTGGAATAGAGCAAATATGAAGACGGCATGACAAGTCCCTATTTCGGGCTTTCACTTTATCTTAATACAGTGTTATTGATTTACCAGCACTAATGTACTTCATAGGAAATATAAAGACTTGGAGTTCGCTTGGCTGCTTTTTCTCTCTGCCTTTTTTCCCTGATTTAATTTTTCTGTCCTTCCATCTCGTCCTGCATGTTCCCTCTCTTCTCCCCCTTTCATTCTGGCCTCGAGGGCTCCTTCCCTTTCAAACCAGCGTTGGTCTTTAGATAACCCTCTGCCCAACCATCACAACTATCTTCACGTATAGCATCACGGGCACAACGAAGTTACCGGGGGCTGCGAGGACCAGGCAGGGCCATGCTGCAGGGCCAGGGCCCTGTGTGTGGCAGGGGGGTCAGTACTCATGGGTTGCAGCCTTCTGCTCCCTTGCTGACCCTGGCCCTTCAGCACAGCCCCGCTCACGGGGAGGAGTGAGCTGGGCATGGAATGGCGGGTTCCTCAACTGCTCCTTGGCGACTAGCCCCGTGGGTATTGGGGATCCTCCCCTGGCCTCCATGGGTACAGGACACTCTCCCCCCCATCCCGGGCCGCTGTGGGTACAGGACACCCCTCCACCACCGCCCCAGGCCCCATGGGTACAGGGAAACCTTCCCCCCTCATCTCAGTCACCTGTGGGTACAGGGCACCCTCCCCACCATCCCAGGCCTCTGTGGGTACAGGGCACCCATCCCCCACTGCCCCAGGCCCCAGGGTTACAGAGCACCCTTCCCTCACCACTCCAAGCACCTGTGGGTACAGGGCACCCTCCCCCCTCATCCCAGTCACCTGTGGGTACAAGGCACCCCTCCCCCTCCTCCCCAGACCCCAGGGGTAGAGGGCACCCTCCCCCTATCCTGGGCCTCTATGGGTACAGGGCACCCCTCCCCCACCGCTCCACGCACCTGTGGATACAGGGCACACTTCCCCCCTTCATCCCAGTCACCTGGGGAACGCAGCAGAGAAACCATAAAAAACCTGGTTTGCTGTGTGTGAAAGGGGAAACTGAGGCATGCTGCCTCATGGCCTTGATGTCTGGATGCCAAGAGAACTATAACAACAAACTGCCTTCGAGCTACTCAGTGACTAACCCCCTTGCAGTAAACTAAGAGGGGAGCTGTGACGCTCTGTACCTTGGGGAACACCCAGCACCCCCATGTTCATCCTTATAATATGATTGTGTGGTATAGAAAACCCAGATGATACAGATAGTGATTTGGGGGGGAGGAGGAGGATTTCCCTCTGGGTCAGAACAAAACCAGTGGCCCAGCATGAGACAGAGGAGAGAAGAACACTTCTCTTGTGGGTCCATCTTGCAGTAATTCCAGCTCTTTTCATCAGCAGATCTCACAGCACCTCACTTCTTTAAATATATCCCCCCAACCCTCTGTGAGGTAGGGCAGTGTTGTTATCCTCAATTTACAGCCTGGGACGTGGGGCTCAGAGACTTAACCCAGGGCACATAGGAAGCCTGGGAGAGTAAGGAATTGACCCTGTCTCCCAAACCCAAGGCCGATGAACTAGGCTGAACGCCAGAGGTTCTGACAGCTTGTGGTCATGGCCCTTCCCAGAGAACCTGAGGCATTCACCTCAGTGTCCTGGATATGTTTCAGTGGAGGTCATTGCATTAGGCCTATTGATAATTCCCCGCACAGTTTCAATTGGATTGGAAAAATAGCGATTCATTCTTGTTTTAAAAAGTTGAGCAGCTATTAAACAGCTAGCACCGGCTGTATTTCAGGGGTGCATAAAGGGATCCCAGCAGAAATCTAAACAAAGAGAAAGAATAAAGCACTTAGGGACCCCCTGCAAGTACATCCACCGTCTGAAATGCAAGATACTCGGCTAAATCTCCATGCTTCCATTGGCAGTGTTTTCATTTTCTACTCATGCCCAACTGCACACATGCATTAGAGATAAACCTTCAGGAAATCTCAGCTCCAAGGCCAGAGACAACCATTTTCTGCCTTATTACAATTTTGATGCACATCCAGCTTTGATGTACAACAATCCTTGTAAGAGTAATGCCATCGGAGTTGCACTAGCTGCAGCTGGTCACAGGCACTGTCAGGTAATTCTGTTCCGTGATTTAGGCTAATTTCACAGACACGTTACCACTTCTACACTTAATCTTCAAAACCTGGTCAAGTCGTTGCTACTTCAGAGGACAGGACAAGAGTAAGATCTTGTTCTGAAAAACAAAAAAACATTTTTTTTTTGCAACGCACTGGAGCACTTGGGTAAAACACCCCCCAGATGAGAACGGAAGCTTTTAACACCCACTTTGCACTGCACTAAATGTCAGCACATGATGCAAAGCAACAGGCCCCTGGTTTCCAAGGCCAGAATGGACCATTATGATCATCTAGTCTGACCTGCATACTTGCACCCAGGGATTCCTGCAGTGGAAGGAATTTTCCCCTTCATTACAGCCCCCCAGAAAGCCAGACGCGGTGCAGACGTTTGGAAAGACACTCATTTTCTCCATCCCCCCCAGACAAAGATCCCTCGCTTAGCACTTCATCTCACTTTGCCCCTCCGTGTGTTTCCAAAGGGATCATGCAAAACCTAATCATTAAACCTTAGCTCCAAGCCCCTGCTGCTGCCCCAGGAAAAACAGTCTGAGTGTGCCGGGTCCCAGCTCCCCGGATTAGTTTCATTGTCGATATCATCTCCCTACTATAATACATAAATGGATTCACCTTGCCTGCAGCTCCTCAGCAAAAAGTCGGTTTGCATGAGGTCTGTGTTGCTGGCTTCCTGGCTCATCTGGGGAGCAGCTTGGTTACAGCTCTCCATGCTCACGGCCTAGAGCAGGATGGAGACTGGCCATTTGATCGAGCGGGCGGTCTCTCCCCCAGGCTCTGCCGTTTGGAAGGGAAGCCCACCACTTGCCGTGATGTCAGCCACATTGCTTGTGCTAAGCCTAGAGGGGGGCTCTGTGGTGGATGGCTGGAAGAGGAACGCCGCCCGTCCCTCCCTCGTCTGCTGCACCCGCAGCACTGAACTCCCACCCCAGCTGTGGTGGAGACATTCCGGCTCAGGCTGAAGCCCTGGCACTGGGAGCCTCCCCCCTCACAGGGTCCCTGAGCCCGAATGTCTACACCACAATTAAACAGCCCCATAGCCCGAGCCCTGCGAGTTGGGGATGTTTCATTGCAGCATAGACACCCTTGGGGATCAAATGTTTCTGGCAGGTTTTCGGGATTGGTCCTTCCAGCTGGGGAGGGGACGTTAATGGGATTCTCCATCAGGCAGGATGATGTCTGGGATCTAATGCATACAGCCTGGTGGCAGCACCCCCGATTTCCATCACATGCCAGGTTTACGGTTTGGTCCCACGGCTCTCCGCACCCCTGCTCCGGCGCCCCTGCACAGCTGCCCGAGATGCTGGGCACAATCTAGCCCCGTGTTTCGCTACGCCGGCCCGGACTCAGCTTGTCTTCGAGATAACAACTTCCCATCTAGTCACTGTGTTACTTTCCTCTCCCCCGCACTTCTGTTGAGCAGGAGTTAATGGCATTGATTGTGTTGGCGGTTTCAGGCTTTCCTTCAATTATCTCTTTGCACCATTCTTATCAGTACGGTAGAGACTGGTTGGGAGCAACAGCTGGCGAATGCAGCTTCGCCCAGAACTCAGTGACTGCTGGACAGATTGATAAATATTTGTCTTGTCTCTGCCCCCTCTGCTGGGGGTGAATGTGTGGGGGGGTGCAGTGTTTTAAGTGCTACCGTTCTCCTCCCCCCTGGGCCAGAGCAAGAATCAAATTATCATCAGCGCTGCCCCCATCTAGTCTGTGCAGAAAGCCGTGCCTGAGCAAACTATGAACGGCAGGTCAAGAGGCTGGCACCTCTTCTCTATTGCACTCAAGCACTGGCTGCCATTTCTGTGGAAGATTAAACCAGGGGGAGGGGGGGAACTGCTTGCTTGGAGACTAGGGGCATAATGGATTATTGACTGGCCTGTGAAGCACAGACAGCTATTCACTGCTGCTGCAGACCGGCGTGGCCACAGCGAGACTGTTTCAAATACACTCAGTAATAGCAAACAGCCCACCAGGCACCACCCTTCATCATCGTTTACTGGGAGCTAATGACACAGCCGGTTGTCACTCGAGCGTCTGAGCGGAGGGGCCATCCATCACTTCCTGTAGGAGTTGTCACTGGCAGTAATGCGATCTCCCGGTGAGGTTCTCAGCAGGAAGTGGGGTGGCTGCAGTGGGTCTAAAGCAGAAATGGAGGGGATCACTTTAAATCAGGGACCCCCTCGATGATTGACAGGGGGTGTTTCTTCTCAGCATCCCGTCTACGCCAACCTGGGACGCCCAGGAACGGGCAGTAACGAAGTGTGAAATGGAAGGACAGCAGCCTCAGTATTCTAAGCATACAGCCATGAAATGCCTGTCTCTGCTCGTGTCTTTTTGGGAGATATGTTATGGCTCAATGATGAAGGAGAACTCCCTGGGAAAACACTGGGACGTTCAGTCCAGATCATAACCTGTCATAGGAGAGAGGCTTGAACGTCAAGCAGCAGGTTTCATAGAATCAGAATCATAGATTATTAGGGTTGGAAGGGACCTCAAAAGATCATCTAGTCCAACCCCCTGCTCAAAGCAGGACCAATCCCCAAATGGCCCCCTCAAGGACTGAACTTACAGCTCTGGGTTTAGTAGGCCAATGCTCAAACCACTGAGCTATCCCTCCCCCCAAGGTTTGTCACATTGCCTACACCAACCAAAGCTGACAAAAAAGCGAAAATGCTCAGTTAGCTTTTAGTGTCACTGTGCAACTTTTTGCAAAACTTACAAACTGTCCCGGGGCCTCTGCCAAACAAAGAGCAGAGTCCTGAGGCTGAAAGGTTTCTGCTTCTACCAAGGTCTCCCACCAGACAGGGGTTCCTCAGGGGCAGACTGGGCATTGGAATTAATATTTAACAATGTGGATTTTCCCAGCAATTAGTCCTGACCTGCATCGTGAGTCAGTCCCCTTCCTGGGACTTCAAACTCAACGAGGATCAACCAATGGGGAGCACACTTCTTGGAAAGCGGAAGGACAAAAGGGACCTGTGTATATGGACATATGGGGCTTTGGTACCATGGTTGGCCCTAGACCAAATGCCTGCCCCCTGGATCTGGCCCAGTAAGCTGAGCATTTAGCACTCAGCACTGCTCCCTCCATACATTGTAAATATTTTCATTTTCATTTCTGAGAACAAAAGCCAAAATGAGGCTGTGGTGGGGTGGCTGCCCCACACAGGCAGGTGGGGTGTTAAGCAGCCTTGGAGAGGCCGCACAGAACCCAGCCAATCAGGAAAGGGTTTATTAGGAGAGCCAATCAGGAGAAGGCTTGCTGGAGCAGCCCATGTATAAAGGGCTGCTCAGCAGAAAGGGGCAGTCTTTCCCTGGAGGGCAAGGGAGGAGGACTGTCTGCCAAGGAGCACTAGAGATACTGCAGTGCTGGGCAGGGTAGCGGAGCAAGAGGGGAGCTCTTGGCTGACCGTGGCCAGACTGAGGCCCTGAAGCAAGGGCAGGGAAGGTGCTAGGGCTATGGGGAAAGTGGCCCAGGGAAAGTAGGCAGTGGGAATAGGAGGAGGAGCAGTAAGTGGCTGCTGGCTATAGGGTCCCTGGGCCAGGACCCAGAGTAGCTCAGTGCTTTGCACATTGGCTTGCTAAACCCAGGGTTATGAGTTCAATCCTTGAGGGGGCCATTTAGGGAACTGGGGTAAAAATCTGTCTGGGGATTTGTCCTGCTTTGAGCAGGGGGTTGGACTAGATGACCTCCTGAGGTCCCTTCCTACCCTGATAGTCTATGATCTACAGAGCTAAAAGCATAAGCTACTCCAGCCTGAGCTTAGGTGGGGGCAGTAGCAACAAAGATTCCCCCATGAACTGGCACACCAGTGGACCTATAATATACTCCCCAGTAGGTTACATCACCAGCCCAGCCCTTTTGGCCAGAAGACAGTAATTAAAATTACCCCTCTGACCCAACTAGCTCCGCCGAGGCCGACTGCTGGCCATCATGACTACAGCGCCTCTGAAGTTTTTATTCCCACGTGAAATTTTTGATGACAACAAAACTTTCATTTTCAACAACATTATTTACGCAGAAATTTTCTCCAAAACCAAAAGATTTCAGCCCAAAGCTGAAATATTTCAACACCAACAAAAACAGTGTTCTGCAGCAACCAGACAACCTTCCACAAGACATGTTGTCTTGTCAAAACAATAATTTAATACAAGGAAAAATCAATCAGGTTCTTAAAAAGAAGGCTTTTAATTAAAGAAAAGAAAGGTAAAAGAAAAAAACCTCTGTGAGATTGCATACCAGCTGGTCTCACAGACAACAGATTTAAAACACAGGATGTTCCCCTGGGCAAAATCCTTATTACACACAAGAATACCCAATTTGATAATTCCCCTAATTGCACAAAGACAAGTAACAAAAGAAAATAAACATAAACCTATTTATTCCTTTCTAAAACTTACTACTCTGATAAGAGGCTGGTTCCTTGATCTTTTCCACTCCCACTAAAACTGAAACCGACTAAAAGGAAACTTCTCTCCTTCCTTTTGAAGCATCTTGTTCCCACATTGGTTCCTCTGGTCAGGTGTCAGCTAGGCTAGGTGAACTTTTTAACCCTTTACAGGTAAAAGAGGCATTAACCCTTAACTATCTGTTTATGACACCTGTAATGCTCTCCGATGCTGGAGAAGGACGGGTGGCATTCAGGAGCTAGCGGAGCTGGTGCACAGAGCTCTCTGCCCCAGGGAAGAGGCATCGTCTACTGGGGAGGCTGCTTTAGAGCACTAGCAGCCAGACCCCTCAGAGGAACCAGTTTTTCTTTACTGGGGCTCAGCCTTGGCTGTTTGGACACCCCAGCATGAAGTAGCCCAGACCTTCTTCCCCAGGACTATCGGCCTTTACCCCGCGTGAGACTCGGGGCCCCATATTTTTGAGGGTCATGGAGATATTTTACCTTTTTCTTTTGGGCTCCTTCAGTGCCCTCAAGAAGGGTGCAGATGTCCAAAGAGGTGCAGCCGGAGGGCTGTACCCCCAGTGTGGAACCCAGCCGACAGCCATGCTGCCATCCAGAGAAAAACACCCAGGACAAGAGAGGTGCCCCCTCACCCCCAGGGGGCTGTCAGAGAGGTACAATCCATCACGAATGTTGCACCATCTAACCCAGAGGGTCTGATCTTCAGAGATGCTTCTCAAGCTCAACACTGTTGTAACAACCAGGCAAGGTACTAACAAACTTCAACAGGACTGTTTTTTACAGTGGAAACCTCTTTACCAAGCTGCTGCTGCACCCTCTGTAACTCTCACTCTGCCTCCTCAACTCCTCCCCCCTCCTTCCTGCTTCCTGTCCTTTCAGACTCCCAACAGCCAGTGCTCCCAGTTCTAATCCTTACAAGCAACATCTAAACACCACAAACACCCACTGACCTCAGTGCATATTGAGGGTGCTAAGCACCTTGCAGGGCGCACTTAGCACCTTTTGGTCCCACGCGCCCTCTGACTCAGACTCCGTAAGTGGAGAACAGGTGACGTCTACACTTGGAGCTGGAGGTATGATTCCCAGCTTGAGCTGAGACCCTCGCACAAGCTCACTAAAAATGGTAGCATAGCTGTGGTAGCAGCACAGGCTAGCGGCCCCAAGTGTGTACCCACGGAGTCCGGGGGGGGGGGGTGCACTGAGGGCGGCTAGCCCGTTCGACCACATCTTCACTACTGTTTAACTCCAGTAGCTCAAGCAGCTAGGAATCATCCCCCCAGCTCCAAAGGCGGATGCAACCACGGTCGGATAGGAGGCCATTACAGAACTCTATTCCGTCATGGTATCGTATTGACTTGCTCCCCAGTGTGGAGTTACCCACTGCTGCCAGTGCCCCACTGCGTTGTAGAGGTCTGCTAAAAAAGGCAAGAAAAGCAATTTTATAAAAACAGACCCCTGGGAAGTGCCAGAGTGGATCAGACCCAAGCTCCATCCAGCCCTGTGTCCTGCCTCCTCTGACAGTGGCCAGCACCAGCTGCTCCAGAGGAAAGTGTCTTCCCAGCCCCCATAATTAGAGGCTGGTTTATGACCTGAAGCAGGAAGGTTTAGATCCTTCCAAAGCTCTTTGGATTTTTTTTGTTTTGTTTTGTTGCTCTTTAGTACTGCATGGAATAAAAGGCCCTGGGAATGAATCCTCGCGGGAGGTCAGGGAGGATGCAGACGCCAGGAAGATGCTAGAGCATCAGCCCTTCAAACAGAGGCTGTTACACCCATTTTCTTCAGTTGCTGTTAAAGAAAGATGGCCTTGCCCTGACCTGCTTCCACTGAAAACCATCACAGGACACCTACTGATCTCACCTGTGGCAGGCCTGGACATTAGCAAAGCACAGGGTGAAATCCTGGCCCAAGTGAGCTTTGCAGTTGACTTCAGTCATGCCAGGATTTCGCCGATAGGCTGAGATTTTCAAGGCCACCTACAGGATTTGGATACACCATTTGGTTAAAATTAAGGGCAGTTGGGCATCCAAATCCCCTAGGCAGAATTTAAAATCTCAGTCAGAGTAACTACTGGGGGAAACATATTTCTTCTGATGAAGTTTTGCTGTCGCTGCTAGCACATGTCGTTGTGAAAAAGTGAGCAAAAGAGGGCTGCTACATGTCAAAATACTTCATCTCCACCATGGCGAGCTACTGCCAGGGAACCGTGGCTGGTTTTTAAATCTACAGCTTGCGGACAGCTGCTTGAGCTGGAAATGACCCAGGCCCACGGCTCTGCATGCCAGCAGCTCCCTGGGAAATGTGTTGATTTTGCTGTGTACATTCTCTGCCCTGTGGAAACGTGAAGCAAAATGGAGTGATCAGAGAATCCGAACCCTCTGATCTTAAAACTTCCAAGTGTTAAGCTCAGGAGATGTCTAATTTGAGCCTTATGTATTATTCAGAGTTATGGCACTGTGTGATTTGAGATCAGCTGAAAGCACAAACCTTTTACTTCATCCAGGTTCTCTCCCCCTCCCTCCCCCTTTCAGGTTTTGCTCCTGCTTTCCACTGAGAGATGATGCTGTTATTCAAGAAGGCATTTTGGCAACAAATATGAAACTGTGTCAGGAGTTGTCTCCCTAAATCTCTGTTCTTTGTGTTTCACTGCTGTGTGTATTACTGAGCTGGTGCAGAACTCACACGCCCCTAATGGAATGTGCTCTTTTATTCTGATCAGTGAAATCTCGTGGAACTTTCCTTCTAAGTTGGTTTTCCCCTTGTTTTATCTCCATAGATGAGTATTACTGAGTAGGATGAATGTTTAAACCCACTCCAGACAGATTTACACAGGGGAGCACACAACATGAAAGGCTCATTTCATCGAAATACTGAAGAATAGTGTGATTATCATGGCCAAGGTTCAGTCGAGGTGTCTAGCGGTGTCAATTACACCTTGGTACCCAAGTGAAAGTCTCCACTGGCATAACCTACACTTTGAGGGGGTCAAATAGATCACCGGGACCAGAGGGTATTCACCCAAGAGTTCTGAAGGAACTCAAATATAAAATTGCAGAACTACTAACTGTGGTATCACTTAAATCAGCCTTTGTACCAGATGACTGGAGAATAGCTAATGTGATACCAGTTTTTTAAAAAGGCTCCAGAGGTGATCCTGGCAATGACCGGCCCGTAATCCTAACTTCAGTACCAGGCAAATTAATTGAAACTATAGTTAAGAACAGAATTACCAGACACATAGATGAACACCATTTGTTGAGGAAGAGTCAACATGGCTTTTATAAAGGGAAATCATGCCTCACCAATCTATTCGAATTCTTTGGGGGTGGGAGGACAAACATGGACAAGAGTGATCCAGTGATTATAATGTAATTGGACTCCAGAAAGCCTTTGACAAGGTCCTTCACCAAAAGCTGTTATGCAAAGTAAGCAGTCATGGGATAAGAGCAAAGATCCTCTCATGGATCAATAACTGGTTAAAAGATAGGAAACAAATGGTAAGAATAAACGGTCAGTTTTCAGAATGGAGAGAAGTAAACAGTGGTGTCCCCCAGAGATCTGTACTGAGACCAGTGCTGTCAACATATATGAATATGATGAAATATATGAAAATGATCTGGAAAAATGGGTAAACAGTGAGGTGGCAAAACTTACAGATGATACAAAGCTACTCAAGATAGTTAAGTCCCAGGTACACTCTGAAAAGTTACAAAGGGATTTCAGAAAACTGGCTTATTGGGCAAAAAAATGGCAGATGAAATTCAATGTTGAGAAATGCAGTTATTCACATTGGAAAATATAATCCTAACTGTACATACAAATTGATGGGGTCTAACTTAGCTCGATCGATAAGGGATCAATAAAAAGACAGAAAATATCATATTGCCACTATATAAATCCATGGTTCGCCCACACCTTGAATATTGTGTGCAGTTCTTGTCTCTCTCTCTCAAAAAAGATATATTAGAATTGGAAAAAGTACAGAGAAGAGCAACAAAAATGATTAGGGGTATGGAACAGCTTCCATATGAGATTAAGAAGACTGGGACAGTTCATCTTGGAAAAGAGATGACTAAAGGGGGAATATGACAGAGGTCTATATAATCATGACTGGTGGGGAGAAAGTGTCATTTACTCCTTCACTTAACACAAGAACCAGGGGTCACCCAATGAAATTAATTGACAGCAGCAGGTTTAAAACAAACAAAAGGAAATATTTTTTCTGCACAACGCACAGTCCACCTGTGGAACTCGTGGCCGGGGATGTTGTGAAGGCCAAATGTATAAATGGATGCTGGGCGACTGGGATCAGCAGGGGCAGTGAGCTCCATGCCCATGGAGTCCTCCCTGTTAAATGGAGGGGGAGCGGCGCAATCCCCTGCTCTGTGCAAAAAGGAAAGAACAAGTAGCATTGATCCGCCAAGCCTCCAACTCTAGAATATTTGTTTGTAAACTATCCACTTCCAATTTAAGAGATTGTGTGAAGCTTTGATCTTGTCTAAAGCATCAAGGACACCCTCAACCTGATTTCGTAGAGGATGGATGGCTTTTATCCTTGCTGGCCATCTTGTGGGGCTTTGGCATTTTATGTAATGCCAATGTGCTTTTTCCACACATCCCAATGACTAGTAGAAGTGGAAAACAAGGTACACAATCTTTGAACAATTCCATAAAACAGAAGCATGTGGAGAATGGCAGCTGTTCGGGGGGGGCAGGGGGGGTGTTGTTTGTTTTTTAAAAAGAAAAATCAAGATTTTCCACAGGAAAAAAACTTACCATTTTCTGACCAGCGGCAGCGAGAAATCTTAGGGCATTTCTCCTCATTTCCCGATTGGTGCAACCTCTGTATATATTCAGTCAAATCAATGCAGTTCATGGGTTCCCAAGGCCGGAAGGGACCACTGTGACCATCTAGTCTGATCTCCTGTATAGCACACGCCAGAGACCTGCCCCACAATAATTCCCACAGCAGATCTCTTAGAAAACAACCTAGCTTGATGTAAAAACTGTCAGTGATACAGCATCCACCAGGGACCTTGATAAATTGTTCCAATGGTTAGTTACCCTCCCTGTTCAAAATGTACACGTTATTTTCAGTCTGAATTTGTCTAGCTTCAACTTCCAGCCATTGGATCGCATTAGACCTCTCTGCTAGATTGCAGAGCCTACTATCAAATATTCATTCCCATGTAGGTACTTCAAGACTGTAACCAAGTCACCCCTTCACCTTTTCTTTGTTAAGCTAAATAGATGGAGTTTTTCGAGTCTATCACTATAAGGCAGGTTTTCTAAACTCTTAATCAGTTTTGTGGCTCTTCCTTGAACCTTCTCCAATTTATCAACATCCTTCTTGAATTGTGGGCACCAGAACTGAACACAGGATTCCAGCAGTGGTCACACCAGTGCCAAATACAGAGGTAAAATAACTTCTCTGCTCCTACTCGAGATTCCTCTATTTATGCAGCCCAGGATCACTTTAGCTCTTTTGGCCAAGGTCACACTGGGAGCTCATGTTCAGCTGATTATCCACCATGACCCCAAATCTTTTTTTAGAGTCCCTGCTTCCCAGGGTAGAATGCCCCAGCCTGTCCGTATGGCCTGCGTTCCTTGTTCCTAGGTGTAGATGTTTATACATAGCTGTATTGAAAATTCACTCTTTGCTTGCACCCAGCACACCAAGCGGCCCAGATTGCTCCAGTAACACCAGGACAAAACTGGGGTAAGTCAGCGGAGAATCAGGCCTGGGGAGCTCAGAGCCTGCATTGTTACAGGCTCTCCACTGGCCTCTGGATTCCTCCTCGCTTCTTCAGCCTGGGATCGGATATATTTTCCCAGTATATAGATTCAAAACAAGCCTTTGGTCATTGTCATCATCTTCCCTGTTTTGTTTTATGACAGAACGATCTCCTCAGAGAGAACAATTCCAGTCTGTGGGGCCTGCCAGCCCTACCAGCATCAATGAAAAGTCTCCCATCATTTTCCAGGAGTGAGGGCCCAGGGCCAGGCCCTTATACAACACTGGCAAAGAGGGGCCTCAGTACAGAGACAAGGCTTGTGCTGCAGCACCTGTGCAGAGCGGGGCATTTAGAGTGACCAGATGTCCCGATTTTATAGGGACAGTCCCGATTTTTGGGTCTTTTTCTAATATAGCCTCCTATTACCCCCCACCCCCATCCCGATTTTTCATATTTGCTGTCTTGTCACCCTAGGGGCATTGCTCAGGGGGACAGCCTGCCCTTGGGATGTGCTCACACCCACTTCACCCTGAAAGCCAGAAAATTCACCTTTCCGGGGGTAGGGGAATCCCCATTCCACACTAAAATTGCATTTCTTTGGCGCAGAATTGCTCAAAATCCAAAAGGGAGAAATCCTTCCTAAAATACCCCCTTGTAAGCACTGCGCAAGCTAATTGTGCCTCATATGAAACTCTGCTCAGGTTCAAATGGGCTGCTTTTCAGTATCATTGAATGACCCCTGGTTCTTGTACGGGGGAGAGGGTGAATAGGAACACCCCCATCTCCTCCTCTAGGCCATTCCTTCTATCACCTCTCCTCTTCCTCGTCTCCCTCGCGACAGTACACAATCCCGGTCCCCTGCAGGGACTGGGGGTGCTTCCCTGACACAAGGAGAAGGATGGAGCTAATGGGCAAATGTCACAGATCCTAAGGAATGCCCCCTCCTGGCCACCCACTAGGGCTGCTGTGAGGGACCCCAAGCCTCTGTGCTCTGGATCCCCGGGTGTTTCAAGCTCCTGGGGCCTGAATGCCGTCCAGCCCCTGTCCCAATCTCGGGGTCCCCTCGGCACACTCTGAGGGCACACACCTATCTGGCACCCCTCTCCAAGTGCTGGAACCCGCTGTCCTGCCTCCCAGTCCCTCTGGGTGCAGCGCCGACCCTTCAGATACCCCAGTGCTCCAAATGGACCATTCTGGGCCTTGTTTACTGCCCCATGTCATTTATTTGGGGGGCCCTGTAGAGACCCTAATGTTTTCAGGGCCCCACTTAGTGTCCCATAGATTTAGCTGATATTCATGCCAAAACAGGGGAGGGTATTATGGAGCTATTTTAGAGAAGCTAAAAGAAACATTTAGATGTGGCTGATTGCAGGGGACAAAAGCTATGACAACGGAGCTAACATGGCTGCCGCATACAAAGGTGTTTTGAATTCAGCAGGTTAATCGGTATGTGTCTTTCACCCCATATGCTGCCCACTCAGGGAATCTTGTTGAAGAAGCTGCTGCAATGGCCGTTCCCCACGTGCTTCTATTTTATGGAATTGTTCAACGATTGTGTATCTTGTTTTCCACTTCTATTAGTCTTTGGGATGTGTTGAAAAAGCACATTGGCATTACATAAAATGCCAAAGCCCCACAAGATGGCCAGCAAGGATATAAGCCATCCATCCTCTACGAAATCGGGTTGAGGGTGTCCTTGATGCTTTAGAGAAGATCAAAGCTTCACACAATCTCTTAAATTGGAAGTGGATAGTTTACAAACAAATATTCTAGAGTTTTCATTTCGTGTTTTGGCTAAGATGTGGTATACGAGCTCTTTGCCAGCTTTTTCAAGCAAATATTGAAGGATGACTTGAAAATGAAGGCACGCATTGATCTCTTCAGATACAGTCACAAAAGATTTTGAGATGCGAGTTTCCCGAACACAGAAACAGGACTGAGTATTTTTTGCTGTCTTCCTGTAACCGTGGCAGCTAATGAAAGGAGTTTCAGCAAGCTAAAATTAATCAAGACCTAGCCAAGAACATCCGTGGGGCAGGGAAGGTTAAGCAATCTGGCAGTGATTTCTATAGAGAACTCAGAAGCAAGGTGGATAGACTGGAATGAACTAATTAATGAGATTGCTTCCAAGAAGGGTAGGAAAGTGCCTTTGTAAAAGTACTTAGAGGTGATTGCAGGGGAGGACAGTTTGTGGTGGGATGGGGGAAGGACGTATTCGAGTCTTTGATCCAGGCCCAGAACAACCCTGGTACTGCAGATCTCCTTACCTGTTTCCTCTCACAGATGCCAGGTGATTTCACTGCCAAGGGAATCTCCCCCCTGCTAAATTGCTACTTCTGGAGAGGGACTAGTCTTTTGTCTCAGGGTAACAGATTTCCAACCACTGGGTACTTAAGAGCCAACTACCCTCTACTGTTATTCTTTTGCCACCAGCCTTTGAAATTGTCAACCCACCACAGAGGCAATCAGATCACGGAGAAGGCAAAAGGCTGCGTGCGTCTGACATGCAGTCTGCAGCCTGACACAGACACACAGGGTTCATAATCTCACACAGAATTCTGTACATATTCCCAGTTCATCACAGCAATAATGCCACATGAAAGGGCTAGAAAGGCTCCTGCAGTGATCTACGATGCAGCCTCATGCCTCCAAGTTCTGCTCATTGAGAAGGGGACAGTCAGGTTAGCATTGCTCATGCAGCAGAGTCCATTTCAGGTGGTCCATCCAATGGATGGGCCTTGATTCCTAGCCTGACAGTAAAAACTACTCTATTGTCCAGGAGGAAAATCACAGAGGGTCGCTTAGGCAAACTAATGGCTGAAAAGAAGCATGCACCGGGCTGAAGTAATGGACATTAGGCAGTGACATTTAAAGGTTAGCTCACGACACTGGCTGGGGAAGTCAATGGAAATCTGCACTTGTATGCATCTCATTCAACCGGGAGTGTCATCCGTCTGGAGCCCATGGGTTCATTCTAATCTCAGGCTGTTAGTGTTTCAAATTAGGGTTGCCATATTCACTAATTTAGAGTTAACTAAACCATTTTAAAATACCAATCAATCATCACACACCCACATTCTTGTGGGCTAACAGCTTTGTGGCATATCTAAACATAAAGCCTTACTCGATATGTTTAATATTCAGTTTATGACCCGTTAGACCTGTCCTATTAAATCTCAATCAGCAGCCATATTTGTGTTAACTTTAAATGACGCATTCCCTGAGAGGTCTGCTCTTTAGTCCTGTTTCCATTTCACTCTCATGCTACTATTTAACCTCTTGTGTCTTTCGTGCTAGGCAAATATTTTAATTTGAAATTGTTTTGGTCCCGTACCAGAGATCAAAACAAAAAGGTCTTTTCTGGCAGAGTTGCTACAAATGTAGTAGCCTTGAGTTTTCAGAGCCTCAGTGAGAATATGCCTTAAGGGTTTGTATGAATCACCCAAATGACCCGTTGCTGATAATGGGGGAGATGAATTGGCACTGAGCGGTTTGTGCACATCTCCACCTGCAGTTCAGCTGTGAGCAGCACCAATTGAGCAGGCACCCACTGTCCGCCCTGGAGACAAACCCGTAGAGAGGGATGGAGGAGGAGGAGAAAGCTCAGTGCGATGAGATCACTCAGCCACTCACTTCGGGTGCGCGCACGGCCAGGCGGTTTCATTGCAAAGTCATTGTTAAGGTGACGAGTATGTCACAGAGGTCGTGGAAGTCACGGTTGCACAGTCCCGGTTCTGGTACTCGAGCTAGCTGGATTAAATTGAGCTCAGGGATGTCAGCTCAAGCTGCTCTCACACCCCATGACTGCCATCTAGATGAACCCATAGTCTCTCATCTCAGTTTCCCCTTGTAAAATTAGGACAATACTTCCTTGTAAGGATACATACCCTGAGTCCCTCAAAATGTCTCCGGGTATGTCTACACTGCAATGTAAGCCTAGGGTTTGAACTCATGATTAAGCCTATGCCCCCTTCTGTCTACACAACTCATGCTAACTTAGGGCTCGGACCCAGGGTGCCAGGACCCCACAGGGGTGGAGGGCCTGAGCCTGAGTCAAGCTGGAACCCAAGGTTCAAGCCCTGTTGCTTTGCAGTGTAGACACAGCCCCACTGAACTTGTGCTCTAGGAGTTTGCCAAATGTATCCCACAATGCCATGGGATGACTTTTTTGTCCTCTGAACAGTCAAATTGTCCCACGCTGCACCCTGAACAAAGGGCTAGAGCGGCCACCTTTGGGGAGGGTGCTAGGAATCCTGGGAAATGGGTGGTTGGACTCGGGCTCACATCATTGCAGTGTAGACGCTGAAGCCCCAGGTTGGGACCCAGGGTTCAACCATTCCTTTCCTGGGGTTACAAATAAGCGTAGACGCTCAAGCCCTAGGTGAACAAACCCAGGGTCTGCTAACTCAAGTTCTACTACCCCAGGGCTTACATTGTCGTTTAGACAGACCCTCAGATACTACGGTGATAGGGGCCATAAGTACCATACTGGGTTGAAGAGGTGTCCAGGGAACCCAGCTTTACCACAGAGGTACCACAGAGGTCAGGCCTTTGGATTTTGTAGAGTCAGACGTCTCAATCCCATGACAGGCGGACGCTCCACACATGTGGAAAAGATGGATCTATTGATGCACTGCCCTCACCACTCTCCAGCTTTTCCTACACAACTCTGAAGCCGCCGCTGGCTTCATCCTTCCAGGCAGTCACAACAATCTCTCCATGAGTAAAAGGCATGGACGCAGAGTCACATGGGAGAGTCAAACCTGCAACTACTGCATTCTGAGACCACTGTGCTAACCCCCTGAGCTACAGAGCCAGGCCCCAGGTCCCCTCAGCAGAGGGAGGACATAGGTAAACGCTGAGATGAGCCACCAGCGAGGAGACTAGCTTCTCCTCACCTTCTCAAAGACGCTTTTCTCCAGCAAATCCCAGCTCATCCACAGCACAGCTTCTCCCATAACCAAACAGACTCACTAGTCCATAGTTGCTGGGGAGTGGTAGTGTTACCCGGGGTTCTTTCAACCCAAAGCTCTCGGTAACGTTTACTCTGTGCAAGGTGGTATCAGGAAATAAATCAGGGGAGACACGGCCGTCCAACTGAGAGTTGACTGGCACAAAGAGGACAACACAAGAGTGCTTTCACTTAAAGCTAAACTTTACTTAGTCTCAAGCGCTTACGCACGTCCGCAACAGGTTAGTAAAACACCCCCAACCCTTGATAATTACCGAAGCTGATCATAGCTTTCGAGTGGCAACGTAAGAGGCTTCACCTGGCCAGGCTTCCATCTGCTGGTGGGGACCAAGATGTGTCCAGAGGGAGCGTCTCTGAAGAGCCCCTTCTGAGAAGTCCAATTATCTCAGACTTTCCCCCCTTGTTTATATATTAGTCATACAATGACATATCCTTTAAAGAAAACTTGCTAAGCAGTTTTTACAGCTCAAGCAAGAGATTTTCTTATGGTCATCAGTTTACCAGATATGTGGTATTTTTCAGCATGTCCATGCCTTAGGTCCCTGGCAAACATTCCCGGGGGCGCATATATAGATCAGCAATTTCAACAGTCTCAGCAGGAAGGACGCGGGGTCAAGCTGCCCTGTCTATGGCACCCAAAACCCCCTCCCCTCCTGCCTTGGTTACGCTGAAGCCGCCGCATGACCAATTTACGACCTGCTGACTTGGCTACTTTTAGCAATAAGCAAGAATGGCTCGGTATGGCCTGTTAACTTGGCTACTGTTAGCAACAAGCGACAGTGGTTTAGGCACTTTACTGGTTAGCCCAAATCTCCCCAAACAGGAGATCTACCTGCCAAGAGAATCCATCTGTCTGAGCTCAGTGGCTTGGGTTTGGCCTCCATCCCGTCTAGCCTTAGCTTTGTCATCCACCAAGCCCTCACCTGGGCGATGTGGCCTGCAGCAGCATCCTTGTGGGTTTTCCTGCCCACCCCAGCTAACAGGAGAGAGACCTTCCCCTCCACACCCTCGCCTCCTATCCTTGATGAGCTGATGACATTTTAGAGCCGGAGGAGGCCCGGTGGTTGCCTTTAAAACAATCTGTCCATTTTGCCTTAGCTAAGGAGAGAGAGCCATCAAGGAAGCACAGTTAACAGAGCTGTAAGGCCACAAGCAGTATTACTGAGTCATCTATGGCCACTGGAAAAGTGACTGCTGGACTGGCAACTGGCCCAGAGGGACAGGTACGGTGCACTGGACACCGCCTTTGGCAATGGAAGCACTGAAGCTGGTGGAGCACTGATCTGGCAGCTCGAGACCTAGAGGGAGAATCGTGTGCAGATGGTGATTTTAAACGGGGTGAGTGTTGCTAACCCGTGAGTTGCAGCAGAGAAACGTATTGTGAGAAACGCATCCATTGCTACCATATCCCCTTGCTCTTATGATCTGTGAATTTAAGGTGCAAGCAAGCAAATGTGAGGCCAGAACAATGAGTTAATGACAGTGTCAGTAACACTTTGCAGTGACAGGACAGCATTCTGCCTTCCAGGACCCAGCCATGCATTGCTGTGCATCACAGGAAATCGGGTTCCATGCATGGACACTTTTTGCAGCATCCAGAGTATATGTTAAAACTTCAGCCAGAAGGGGTCCTTTCAGCCCATTAAGTACATGCTTATTTTGGCAGGCACTTCACAGCCCATTGCAATATTATTTTAGCAGCTGGTGGAATGTAGATACAACCATCCCGCTGCCAGCTCCGAACTCAGAGGCACATTTAAAATACACGTTTCTTTTCAGCTCCTCAGTCACCTGCCTGGGGCCACAGCAATCCATTTTAAACCTCTTCCCAGGGCAGCGTCAAGCTTCTAGACGCAAGGCTGAGTCCAGAACGCGCTGGAGCTCCTCTACCTTTGTGTAACACACAAGTTCCATCAGTGGGGAGGCTTCATCCCAAAAGACCCTTCCGGAAATTGGAAAGGGTTTCTTTAAACAACATGCACACACGCACCCAGCTTGATAAAATCCTTTGCAAGGAGGCGGTGATTTGTGAGGATATTATCTGTGTATGCCCTGTTCTTATTAAAGCCAGCAGCCTCCTAGATCAGCCCATGAAAGGTGCCTATTCTTTCCCATAATACTAATGAACATCCAGGGTTGTCTAAAAGCTCCAGGGCTTGATTAATAAAGGAAATGTGTCAACTTTACAGCTGTGTGCACCAACCCCAAAGGAATTACACCTGCTGCAGGAGCTCAGGACACCCTCTGTGTAATGGGAATGCCCAGGTGACACACGGCTGGCATGGTGGCCTGACCTACTGGTCCCTGGTATAATGAGCATTCTCAGAAGGGAATGTGGCCAGAGCATTCCCCACCCCTGCCATTCCCAGCTGCCGGAATGACTGCCTGGGACGGTGGGGAGCTGGGCAAAATTAAATCAGTCCTGAGACTCAGGAGAGCTGAGATGGCATAAAACCCCCATCAGTGCAATGCGCATAGCTCAGCCAGACCTGAGAACACAGCCCAAGACCGCAGTCCCTCTGCTGCAGGGAGACAGGGCATACATCTCCTGTGCTCAAAGCTAGCAAAAACTGGGGATTTCAGGGAAAGCTCATTAAAACTCCAGTTATAAACGGACCCAGCTGTGATGGGTTGGATCACAGAAACCCCCTTGGGAGCTGCCAACTGATGTGCCAAGACTACCTCTGCTCCTGTTTTCCCTGCCAGCTCAGGACTCCAGCACCCTGTCTTGCTGAGCCAGACACTCCCGTCTGCTCCAACACAGACCCAGGGTCTGAATTACTTGCCCCAAAGCTGCAGGTTTACCTGAAAGCAGCTGACAAAAGCGTTCCTGCCTTTAACACTCAGATGCCCAACTCCCAATGGGGGCTAAACCCAAATAAATCCGTTTTACCCCGTATAAAGCTTATACAGGGTAAATTCATGAATTGTTCACCCTCTATAACACTGATAGAGAGAGATGCACAGTTCTTTGCCCCCCCAGGTATTAATACACACTCTGAGTTAATTAAGAAGTAAAAAGTGATTTTATTAAATACAGAAAGTAGGATTTAAGTGGTTCCAAGTAGTAACAGACAGAACAAAGTAAGTCACCAAGAAAAATAAAATAAAATGCGCAAATCTATGTCTAACCAAACTGACTACAGATAATCTCACCCTTAGAGATGCTTCAGTAAGTTTTTTCCTCAGACTGGACACCTTCCAGGCCTGGGCACAATCCTTTCCCCTGGTACAGCTCTTGTTCCAGCTCAGGTGGTAGCTAGGGAATTCTTCATGATGGCTCCTCTCCCTCTTTGTTCTGTTCCACTCCTTCATATATCTTTTGCATAAGGCGGGAATCCTTTTGTCCCTCTCTGGGTTCCCACCTCCTCCTTCTCAATGGAAAGACACCAGGTTAAAGATGGATTCCAGTTCAGGTGACATGATCACATGTCACTGCAAGAATTCATTACCCACTTGCCAGCACACACGTATACAGGAAGACTTGCAGGTAAAACAGCCATCTGCAGACCATGGTCCTAGTTAATAGGAATCATCAAGATTCCAAACCACCATTAATGGCCCATATTTTGCATAATTACAATAGGCCCTCAGAGTTATATTTCATATTTCTAGTTTCAGATACAAGAGTGGTACATTTATACAAATAGGATGACCACATTCAGTAGATTATAAGCTTTGTAATGATACCTTACAAGAGACTTTTTGCATGAAGCATATTCCAGTTACATTATATTCACTTATTATTAAATTTTTGTAAAACCATATAGACTGCACAACGTCACACCGGCCTGATCACATAGCCAACACCCACCCCCTCTCTTGTTGAGAGAAACATTATTTTAAAAGCACATGAGTGTCTCTAGGAATTATTCCCCATTTTATCCTCTTCTGTCATATTCCTGAATACGTATTCATCATGTCGTATTCTTTTGGGGGCAAATCCAGAACAACCCCAAAAACAAAAACACACCCCCCCCCGTGTTACAGGGAGAAACTCCAAGTATGACAAATCTGTGTTTAGACGGGCCCATCTGATTGGATTTGACCGTGACACTTATTCATTGTGAATGCTTCCCAGCCCAGGATAGATTCCACAGCAACTGAACAGACAATCTGCCGGGTAAGAAATGTTCATTTCCTTTGTGCACTAGATCAGTATTGCCCTTGAACAACAAGCCTTGATCAAATTTGCAGAGAGTGTTGCTCATGCAGAAAAAGACAGGTAGCTCCTAAATGTAAACTGAAGCAGGCAGGCATAAATCACAAGCACACGCAGAAGCCCTCTGTAGCTGGAATATTATTCAAACTTTTAATTTCAGTCCCATTCATTTAATAGACAACAGATGATGAGCATTTTCCTTTAGGCAATACAGATTTGACATCTGGTGCAGATGTAAAGGAGAGGAACAGCAAATGAGTCAGTGAAAATATAGCATTTTAAAATCCAGCGTTATTGGGTTTTAGGTCAATATTGTTTCTTGCAAAAAGAGTTTCATAGCTGTTAAAATTGACTTTTATTAAAATCTGAATAACCCTTGGGAATGATGCTCTATTACTCTGGGAACACTTCAGCACAGTTCCTCTCCATTTATTTGTAATAGGATTCATCTTTCATTTACCTCTACAATTATTTTTCTCTAGTCCAGCTCAGTTTCCGTTTAGCTTTCTCTCCTGTTCTCAGTTGTTTCTCCCTTCGAATGGTTACTTTCCCGTTTATTCACAACATATAAACAGAGACTATAGCTAACAACATAAAATAAATACTCTTTCTGGAAGACTGCAACATCACACTACTTTAAAATCCAGAATTCTAACAAATAAGACCCAAAAGCAGAGAGAAACAAAGCAGGCTGCTCCCCACAGCAGCCACAACTCACCCCACCTTGTTCTAAGCCAGCTCTTTGCAGCTGATTACTGCTAGACCCAGATCACGTTTCCCTATAGACTCCCTAGCTTGCAAGCAGGAGCAGGAAAACCCCTGAAATTTAAAGTGACAGTTTATGATTTTAACACATTTTTTCTGTATATTGCTTTGGACACATTTTATTTAGCTTTTCCTTTTATCTCATGTGCACATCTGCCTGTCTCCCCACTAGCCCTCCCACCTTCTCCTTCAGGGGAAGGTTCAGGAATCCCTGCAGTTATGACATAATCTGTTCTTAGGGGAAGTTTTTTCCTAACTCCCAAAAGTTAGCAGTTGACCTTGTGTCTTTTGCTCTTTACATAACAACAATTCTACAATGGAAGAACACAGGTGGGATGGGGGCCAAATACTTGTTTACTGAATATATACCACATGCAAGGCCTCACCCCCTGCCCACCTCACCCATGTAAGCAGAGTCAGGATGAGCTCTACCCTGACATCTGGTGGTAGATTATGGGGAGTGCAGAAAGAAGTTTCGAGTATTCGCATTAGCATTTCAGTTATTTGCATTGGCACTCCCACCCCACTTAGCATCCCTCACAGCAGCCTGGGATGGTTATTTTCACAGCTGTGGGAGCCCCAATTTCGTTGTTATTGGGGCAGGAGCAATAAAATGTTGTCATCCCGATTAAGTAAATGGGGAACTACAAAACTGTCTTATGATAGAGGGTTTCATTGTCAACTAAATAGCACTTGCTAGACAAGGGACATGGGTTCCAAAACCCAGTCAAGAGAGAGGGGCTGGGGACAGATATCTGTACTTGATGGTGCAGGCTCCTTGTGTGAGCCAGAAGCACCAGTTCCACCTATGCCTCTCTCCACTGTGGAATGTCAGAGTTAATTTTTTATTCCCTTAAGAACCTAGATACAGGTTACTGAGCTGAACTCGCTGGCACTGGGGCTCCCCTACTATGAGCTGGAATCACTGAAGAGCTGGACTTGCTGAGCTGAGAGCACTGAGTACTGTGCTAATGAGTGGGGGAGCCTGAAGCAATACCGTGGAGCAGAGCAGCTGGCAGAGCGGAGTGGAGCAGTTTGTGCAGCCACTGGGTGAGTGGAGCCGAGCAGCTCGCGAGGACGTCCGGAGCAGATCACAGGACAGCTGGTGGACCAGAGCAGCTGGCAGAGCGGAGCAGCCCAC
Organism: Mauremys mutica; assembly: GCF_020497125.1. Classification (NCBI taxonomy): domain Eukaryota; kingdom Metazoa; phylum Chordata; order Testudines; family Geoemydidae; genus Mauremys; species Mauremys mutica. The sequence goes on from NC_059077.1 coordinate 118,876,917, forward strand.
AGAGCAAGCAGAGCTGAGCTGTTTGTGGGGATGACTAGTGGAAGCAGAACCCCACAAAGAGGCAGGGCAGTTGGCCCCGAAACCATGCAAGGTGCCCCTTTCTACCCAGGCTGGGAGGGGGACCTCTGCAGAGAGACTCTTGAACTCTGGGGCTGCACTGACCCGGGACAGAGACTTTTGGATTGTGGGACTTTGGGGACTGTGGGTGATTTGGGGGTTGCTGGACTCAAGGGCCCCGAGAGAAGGACACGGCCCAATTTGCTGGGGTGGGTCTTTGCTCACGGTTTGACCTATGAACTCTAGCTGAGGTATTTTCCCAATTTAATGCTTGTTGTTTATCATGTAATTAAACCTTTTCTGCTACACCAAGACTCTGTGCTTGCGAGAGGGGAAGTACTGCCTCTTCGAGGTGCCCAGGGGTGTGTGTGTAAGATTTTCCCAGGTCACTGGGTGGGGGCTCGAGCTGGTTTTGCATTATGTTGTGGGGAAGGGACCCCTATGTATTGAACCCGGCCCTTGCTGCTATCGTTTCGGCCCGGCAGAAGGGTTACACCCATCACCCTCCACCTCCGCTTGGGGTGCTTCCAAAACTACAGAACATGGTGAACAGCATTAGAGGGCTCACGGACTATTTATTCCTAGTTGGCTTGTACCCTGAAGCAGGAGCATTTATATCCCTTCCTAACTACTAGTTGATGGGTTTTTTTGTTTGTTTCTTATTCATAACTCTGGAAAGTCTCGTTATCCATGTAAATGTCATCCTTTTGGAATCCTGCTAAGGGCTTGAGCTGTCTGCTATCTTGTACCAATGACATCAGCTAACTCTCTGTGACATATTTTTTTATTTGTATTTTTTCTCTGTGCATTAACAGCTGAAGGTATCATGGGGAAAAGAATATTTGCAATAATCATTTCCCCATGAAATGTCCCAAGCCACAAAGGGGTTCTGCTTATGATTGGATCCAGCAAGCTGTGCAGAAAGAGGAACTCAAGGTGACTGAGCATCTGAGCCTACATTCATCATCATCATTGCTGCATCATGAACCCAGCCCACTCATTTGTCTTCATTCAGCTCTCTAACTGCAGAATTGGGTGACTGGAATAAAAGCAGCGATTTTACTCTCTGCAATATTGGATATACAGAGATAGATTTAACTGAAACAGCTACTTAAACTAGTCCTGGAGAGTGGGGCAGAACGGTGCATTTTTGTTTTCCCAAGTTGCACCATCTGGACATATAAAATTCAGAGCTAAGATGGCACTGAAGAGAAGTAATGCTAAACTTTTATGCATTCTGAACTCATTTCAGGGGAAACAAATGTCAACAGCTATATTCCACGACACTACACCAATGCTGCTCCTTTGAAGTTTACACTGGAAGTTAAAGGAGGGAGAAGTGTCTTTGCAGCACTTGTTATCAAAGGAACTTTGTGACACTACACATCTTTCCTGTAGGAGAACTGCTGTTCCCTCCGTCGGCTCTCCTTTGATACTGCACCCCGGAGTGAGAGAACATGCACAGAGCAGGGGTTTCCAGGGGAGGGATGTATTCCAGGTGAGTCCATGCAATAAGAGGATACCACGCACCTAACCAGACAGCCCAAACGGAGCTGGCTTGAAAGCTGCTGTCCCTGCTTTGCCCAGATGTCAGCTCTGGGAGACCGTTTGCAAAGTGTATGCAGGGGTGCCAGGAAGTCACCCCACCCAGCCTGCTCAGCTAATAGCACAAGGCACTCAATTTTGCGCCTCTCAAAGTTTGCCAGCAGAGGATAATTTGACCAGCCTATCAATATGCTGCAAGGAGCAAAAAGTGCCTGGGAGGTGAAGATATCATTGCCCCATGGCCGAGCGGGGCAGATTTTCAGGGCCTCGCTGTCACCTTCCCGCTGGGAGCGGAGATCGAGGACACAGCGTCAGGTATTTTCTCAGTGTGATTTGTTTATTTATATGTACATGAGTCCTAATCTCTGGACCCAGGATGGCAACAAACAACACGACACACAAGCAAAACCCCTCGGGCTGAAACCTCCTGCCCAGTTCTTCTGCCCTGTCCCAGCAACCAGCTGTCCTGCCTCTGCCTCACCCCAGGGTCTGCTCAGAAAGGGCTGCTGGCAGCTTAACACACAGTCTCTCTCCAGAGCTTGCTTACTGGTGGCCACACACACATTTTAACATACACCCCATACTCCAGCCCCTCAGAACGCTGTCTGGAGACATGGCAGCTGGCCCATCAACCTTCGTCTGCAACAGCGCCGAGCTCTCACTGCCAGCCAAAGGAGATTGCTCTAGCGCATGCCTTGCGCCTCAGGATGCTCTGATTAGTGATGTCTAGGTGCAAGCCATCAACCCCTCTTGAACAGGAACATTGTCAAAGGAAGCTCATGTGAAAACGAATAAAGGGCAGGCCTGGCATTGGTCACCAAGACATTTCCCTCTGCACAGTGGCTACCCACGGAGCCACGCGCCAAGCACGCGAGTGCTCGTTTGTGGCAGGGCCATTTGCAGAAATGTCTGGCCCCAAGAAGGCAGTGACCTGTGCCGTGGCATGGACAGAAGAGTCAGAGTTTGAGGCCAGCAGGCACCACCCGAGCAATTATCAAGAAACAAAGGCTGTGATTGGCTGGTAGCGTAAGACCACCCCTTCCCAGCCGTTTCTGGGAACACACACTTCCTGGGGTGGTTGTGTGCAGTGTAGTTGTAGCTGTGTCGGTTGACCTAGTTTTTCCATCTCCAGACTACCTATGTGTGGTGCATTCTACGTAGGTCTGCGTCCCAAAAAAGCCAGCCAGCACGGTGTCCCAAAAAAGCCAGCCAGGAAAAGCCAGCCAGCACGGTGTCCAGGAGCGCCGCTTCTGGGGATTGGTGCTTCTATAACAGCATGAGCCACAGAGCAGTCTGTGTTTGGGGTGGGAGGGGGAACATATGGCATTACACACAGGCCTTGGAAAGCCCCAATGACAGGATCAAACCCCATTTTTCTGACTTCCCCCCAACTCTCTTACTTCAAAATCAAAACGTTAGAACATTTTGCTGGTTATTGTCTATGAAAGTTAAGGAACGTCCCTCCAAACGTCCATTAGGATGATCATGGTTCAGCAAGATGTTCACAAGCCAACAGCTGTCAGTGCTGAAGGAACTGCATGGGAAGCACGGTATGGCGATGGTTGGGAATCCTGGATGCATTCAGCATGGGCAATGCTGGTACAAGTGCAGCTATAAAACTTCACTTCAGACACGAGTTAAGGTGGCTCCCTGACAACAGTAAGGTGACCTCTCAATTCATTGGGTTCAATGGGAGTTAGGTGCTTTAATCACGGAGGATCTGGACCATCATTAACCTCACACTGCCCACATGAGGCACAAACATGCCCTCCTTCATACTTCACAGGAGCCATAGTTTAGCAGAATGCAGAGTTCTCTCAGGGCTCTGCCCATTTCCAGCTAAACTATACTGCCACAGACATGCTGCTCCTCGAGAACCCCTCGCAGGGAGCGGAAAGGCCCTTACAGCATCTGATTTCAGGTATTTTGGCAGGACTGCTAGCAAGGTGACCGCTATGGTGCTGCCACCTGAGACTGCAGGCTTTGTACGATTAGCATAAAAAAAACCTCCTCAGCATATCCACCACTGGCGGTGTCCCACACCAATGGAAAACAGAGGCCCCCTCCTAGCTAAACCTGCCTGTCGGGCTGCTTTTTGACTGCTGAATGCCCAGCACCAGGACTCACCAGAGTGGGTGTGGCCAATCGCCCCACACAGCCCATGTCTGTATTTCTTTCGCAACAGATGTACCCAAGAATTTCCAAATGACTTCATTGACCTACGTACAAATCAGATTTGACTTGGGGATTTGTCATCGCCCTAATTGCTGGTCCAGCTCATTCTGGCACTTCCACTAATTTAACTAATGCAGCCAGTAATGAGGCTCGAGACAGAAAACAAGATGCATCACTTTGAATCAATACAGCCTGACACAGCTTTTAATTGGACTGATCCTTCCTCCCAGTCGCTGGGCAGCCCTTCATCCAGACCTTGTGGCAAACTGCTCTACTTTAATGCTGAAGATGCACCAGCAGCGTATCAGAATAACAATAGCCGTGCAGGTTCCTATTTACTAATTGCACACGGGGCTTTGCTGGTGGGAGCTAGGATAGCAAAACCAGTTGTAAATCTTTTCTGACGGCGCCTCCACGATAGGACTGTTTGCTAAATGTACATTTAGCCCAGTTTACTTTACCAAATTGTGCTAATTGCAAAAAGGCTCCGTGTTGAAGTGGGAATTTTGTGTAATATTTTCTAAGGCCTGTGTGTGCCTCAGTTCCCCCTATATACTGTACCGTTACCCAGTGGGGGCAGGGCAGGTCAAGAGACATAGGTATAGATCTCACCGAGCTGTCTGGGCCTTAGGCCCCATATCCATGGAGCATCTAAGAGGACAATGGCAAATCCAACCACCAGGACATTGGCATCTAGCAACCACCCACCCAGAGAGAGATGGATTTTCCTGCCTCTCAGCAGGGAAGCTGAGCAACCATCCCCGCTTGAGCACAAAGGACGGGAGAGGCGGGAGATAAGAGAAGGCAGGACTCTGACCTGGAGCCTGACTGAAACACACAGAGCTTGAACAATGGGGTTCACCACAGCTTGGCTGGGCTCTGTGCTGACCAGAATGGACTGTGCTCTAAACTTCAGCTCTCTGTGCTACCCTAAGGCCTCCCTGGGCTGTGTCCCAGGGCACTGATAACCCCGACGGTTCTGACAATGCCGTGTGGTGTCACTGCAGACGCTCTGTGAGGTGCATTAATCCCTGCAGAGCGGACAAGTCTCTAGCAGGGGTCTGTCTCAATTGGACTTGCTGAACGGAGCTCCCGGTGTGAAGCAGAAGTGCAGAGATGCAGTTTAAGGAGGTGGTCAGGCCGCGTGGCTTACCCTGGAGGAAGAGTGAGACCCCGAGGGGCTCTGGCCCACTGAAGGGTTCCTCCTAGAGACTGTTGCAAGGCTGGGGCCATGGCGCTGATCCTATAGCTCCAGGAGAGGTTTGCTCTGATTTCTTTGCTGAAGTGTTAATTTACAGCACAGGCAGAATGTTTCCGTTGGGCTGGGGTTGTATTTATGGAGAGGGTTTTTCATAAGCCTGTCTGCAGGAGCTATACAATACCTTGAGTTCGACACCCCATGGGTCTTGCACCTGGTCTCTACACCGGGATGAGGGGGGCCAGTACCATTGCCCTGAGTGACCCTATATTCACCCCATCTACAAACAAAGTGCTGCTCCTCCCTAGCTGAGAGGGATTTTATGGCCCTTGTCCACCAGGACCACAGAGGTGAGACGGGGTGCTGATGTTTCCACTCTTTTTAGGAGGTTTATTTCTCAGACACAATCATAGAGCCTCCTTGAGGCTAGGACCACTGGCCATTCCAGCACGTGGTGATTTTCTTCCCCTGACCAGGCACCTTGCACAGAGATCTCCCACCAGTCTGTCCCCAAACTAGCAGGCTGGTATCTGCCATCAGGCTCTCTCTGTGCTCGCAGAAGGAGAGCATTTCGCATGGCATCATCCCTTCTCAGCCACCTGCCGAAATCCACCTGGAGAAGGAGACCATCATGGCCATGCCTTTGTACATGTGGCCTTAGGAGGCCGGGAGAAACATTTGCAGCCCATTTGTCGGACCCCATTATCCCCATAGACAGATCTTGGTGCACACATTAGCTGCCCACGTTTCCCCAGAATTCACAATGTTTGCTAACTCCTGGTTCCTTCTCAGGGGGCGGAGAACCCCCATGGGAAGTGCCTTCGGCACCCCAGCACCTGGCGCAGTGCCCACAGGGCTGCCCTGCACCACAGAACTAAAAGGAGGATCGGCCAAAGCATTTCCATAGGCACTGTTAGAGGGGCCCATCCATACTGCAAAACACAGGGAAGCAAACCAGGTACCGGACTGGGACCCGGCAGAGGGTGACCATTCAGCTATCCAGCATGGAGCCATGTTGTGTGGACAAACCATGTTTAGAACCTGTCATGTTACTCGCTGCTTAGAACCCTGCTAACAGCGGTGGGATAGACAGGGCCAGCGTGTTTCCACCTCTGATTCACCAGTTCAAATCCAGCTCAGGTCACTAGTGGCTAAGAAGTGGGGTGGGTGTTTGGTGACCTAAGTGAAGTGGGGGTGGAGGTCTAAACGTGCTCACCTCTCAAGAACTCATCACTGTCCACCTTTGGCGCCAGCAGCTATTTCTGTCAGCAGATGCAGAGAGGCTAAGGCCTGAATAGTCACAGCTATTATAGCTCACCCTCATTTCAAAGAGGCAGACCCTCAAAGTCAAGGCTGTTGCATGTGGATAGCTTGTGTGCGAAGGCTTCATTCTCCATCCCAGCCTACATTTCCGAAGCAGTAACTTCACTCCCAAAAGTAAAACAAACACCTTCCTTGGAAGATGGCACAGAGCAAACTAGATAGGCCAAGCAGGGCTGATATTGACAAGTTTGCAATTAATTATGGGACTCATTTTGTGTGGGTGCGCATCAGCAAGAGAGGAGACATTCACAGAAGAGGTCTTTCGCATTCCCAGGGCAGGTTTGGCTGGAGTCTCTTTCCCACATTAAATAGAGCAGGCATTTCTGATACCATCTTGAGCCCATCTGTAAAATCAGGGGCTTTTCTCTTTTCAACCTCCAGAGTAGCAAGGAGGTGCATAGCCGCTGGTGAAGAGAATCTGGGACCACGTACGGGCATGGTTCACCTGCAGCCAGGCAATTAGCAAAGCAGAGAGGTGTGCTCACGTTGATGCTGCTACCGCTACTGACTTCGAGCACTGGTCAGACCGACCTCTGCCTGTATCCCAACATCAGGGTTACAGGCCTGGAGATGGGGATTGTTTTAATGTATACAGTGTACTTTCTTTATTATTATTACATCCAAAAAGGGCATTAAAAGAATGTGATTAAGGTTGCAAAGTCAAGCACTGAAAAGTTAGGAAATGACAGAATTAAAATTCCCTGGGCAACCCTAAGTCAGCCCCCTGGTGCCTCTGCGGTATGATACAGTCTTAGTTACATGATCACATACTATTTTTTCCACAAGACACCTGCCTCTTCCAGTGCATGTGCAGCTCTTCAATGTTTATTTTACCCTTATTCAGGGTGTGGCCTCATGCATTATCTACTCCACGCTATTCAAACCCGGCTCTGAATACTCAGTCATTACAGTTCCTCATAGTGTTTTCTATGTTCTCATCACTGTAGCACCTGAATTCTTCACAGACATTCACGAATTAATCTTTATGGCGCCCCTGTCAGGTAGGCAAGTGCTCTTGTTCCCATTGTACAAATGGAAAAGTGAGGCACAGAGATTAAAGCCTCAGAAGTGGACACAACTAACTTTGGGTGCCCAACCTGAAAGGCTGATTCTCTGATTTTTCAAAGTATGCAGCACCAAGCTCCTGGGCAGTACAGTAAAACAAATGATAACAATAGCATAGCACTTTATTTATTCACTTGCAGTAGAGGGTGCTCCGCACTTCTGCAAAGACTCCAATTCTCTTACGTTTGGCAGAGAACAATGAGGAACACACAATTAATGACCACCCGTGAAAAGTCTGTTTTAAGTGAATTGCCCAGCAACACCTAGGAACTCTGTAGCAGGGGAGGGATAGAATCCAATTCTCCAGGGCAGCATTCAACTGCCAAAACCCTAAGACTGTCCTTTCTTTTCCTGCAATCAACGGGGTTGGGATTTTTATTTCCACATCACAGACCTCAACTGCTTTAGCGAATGGATTCATCAGTAGCTGTAGAAGGCTGTTATCTCCTCTGTGGAGCTGCCACTAGGAGGAATAAAACACACCCTTTGCTGGTGGGATTCACAGCTGTTTGCTGCACAGCAAAGTAATGTTGAGACTTGGGAATAACGGGTCCCAGGTTCCGCAGGGAAGTGTTCCCTGGAGATGATAGACAAAGCTCCCCTGTCCTCCATGACAACCTCCCCTCACCAACACTTATCCCAGCCTGTTCCCCTCCCTCTGCACCTGCCCCTGCCTTCCCCTCCCTCATACCCATCTCCTCCCCCACCCCATCTTCCTCCTATTCCCACCCCCCCAGCCTCCCACTCTCCATTTCTTCCCCCCAGCCCCATTCCCCTACATTCGAGTCAGAGAGACCGGCAGGATTATCATCCCGATTTTACCTGAGCTCAGAGAAATTAAGGCTCCCTCTCTGCTGTCAGCTCTCAGTTGCTGACTGTACAGTGTCCCAAAGCTAGGCACAGACCCTGCAGGGGCTAACGTGCCGGATAACTTTGGGCACTGAGAACCGTCCCTTTGAACGCCACTAACGCGCGGGTTCTTTACACCAGAAGCTGACCCATAGCCTGGAATGCAAAATCTCTGCACTCCAACGAGCAGTGGTCTTCAGCCAGAGTACAGGGGGGCTACACACTCATTGGGCAGTTATTTCCCAGCCACACGGTGCTCATGCAAGTCTCTGCTCATGGTCTCCAATCTCCCTGTTCATACACCCACAGTAAACCACTACCTCAAAGTCTAGCCCCTTCCTGCCTGCCTCCCAGCCCTAGCTAGTAAATACCATTTGATTTAGAAAGAATTACTACTCTTAGCAAAGTCAGTAGGGCAAGACAAGAAGTGGGGAAAGACTAGGGGTGGGCTTCACAACACCCAGGTCCCCACTGTGATCCACAAGACTCCCACCAAGCCCTGCAGGTGCCGAAACTCACTCAGCACCTGTTTGTGTCAGGGGAAAATTTCCCTACTTGCCTAAGTTTCTGCCCTGGGGCATGTGCTGCTTTGCGCTGGCCATCCAGGCACCTATCTAAGTCCCAGAGTGCTCCATGGACGGGGAAAGATGGAGGTTCGGCTGTCTAACTCCCCCAAGGGCCCCAATCTAGCAGATACCCTCTGACCTCACCTACCAGAATGGCCCCATTCAAAGGCTGGAGGCAGAGGTGGTGCCCACCTTATAAAACTTATAGCTCAGGGATTAGAGCAATCACCCTGGTTCAATTCCCCGCTGCCTGGCGCAGGGGCAGAAAGGATTTGAATAGGGGTCTGCTACCTCTCAGGACACTCTAACCACTGAGCTTTGGGATAGTCTGACCTAGGGCTCCCTCCAGCTCTCCTGTTGGAGCTGGTCCACTGTGGATAAATAAATAATATGAGACAGAGAGAGAACATGACTGTAGACCAGTGGTTAACACAGTGGGAGACCCTTGGACCAGTTCCCCGGCTCCAATCAATCCACAATGGAACATCCTCCACGGGAAAGACCGAGGGAGCCCCATATTAGAATGTCCCATAGCCCAGCAGATAGAGCACTCTCCTGAGGGGTGAGAGGACCCCCCTTTTCAAATCCTTTCTTCCCACCTACCAGAGGAAGGGGAATTGAACCTTGACTACAGAGTCATTCTCCCTCTCTCTCAAGACCAATGGCTCAGAAGGCATTTGACTGGGTACCACGTGACATTCTGATTAAAAAACTAGAACAATATCAAATGAACATGACAAACACTAAATGGGTTAAAAACTGGCTAACTGATAGGTCTCAAAACATAACTGTAAATGGGGAATCATCACTGAAAGGATCTGTTTCCAGTGGGGTCCCGCAGTGATCTGGTCTCGGCCCTGTGCTGTTGAACATTTTTATCAATGATCTGGAAGAAAACAAAATAATCACTGATAAAGTTGAAGGTGACACAAAAATTGGGGGAGTGGTAAATAACAAAGAGGAAAGGTCACCGATAGAGCAATCTGAATCACTTAGTAAACTGAGTGCAAACAATATTGTTTTAATATTGCTAAATGGAAATGTATACATCTAGGAACAAGGAACGTAGGCCATATTCACAGGATGGGGGACTTTATCCTGGGAATCAGTGGCTGATAAAAATTTGAGGGTCATGGGAGATAATCAGCTGAACATGAGCTCCGAGAGGGACGCTGTGGCCAAAATAACTAATGCAATGTTGGGATGCATAAAACAGGGAAATCTTGAGTAGAGAAGTTATTTTACCTCTGGATTTGGCACTGGTGTGTCCACACCTAGATGACAGTGTCCAGGTCTGGCGCTCACAATTCGAGAAGAAGGTTGATATACTGGGGAGGGTTGAGAGAAGAGCCACAAGAGTGACTGAAGGACTAGAAAACCTGCTCAATAGTAAAAGGAGCTCAATCTGTTTAGCTTAAGAAAGAGAAGGTTAAGGGGTGACTTGATAAATATCTATATGTACACTAGGTAGATTAACAACAGGCTTTTCAGTCCAGCAGAGAAACATCTAACATGTTCCAATGGTTGGAAGTAGAAACTAGACAAACTCAGAATGGAAACAAGCCGTAAATTTTTAACATTAGGGTAATTAACCATTGGAACAATTTACCCAGGGCCATGGTGGATTCTCCATGACTGGTGATTTTTAAACCCAGATAGGGTGTTTTTTCAAAAAGCTCTGCTCTTGGAACTACTGTGGGGCAAGTCTCTGGCCTGTGCTACACAGGAGGTCAGACTGGATGATCACAATGGTCCCATCTGGCCTTGGCATCTAGGAATCCCAGGTGAGCACTCTAAGCGTGGGGCTAAGAGTTCTAAGGTGGCTCCCACCATCTCTTCCTCCAGCGAGGCAGGCCCCTCACTCATTCACACAAGGAATTGCCTGTTCATGGATCACTAGCGGAGCCTGGCACCTCCCTACAGCCTGGACTTGGGTCTCCAGGAAGGGGGCAGAGCTTAGCCAATGGGAGATGCTGATGTGCTATCTTAGGAGGCTCTCTGCCTAGCATGCTAGTTTTGGTGAATCGCAGTTTATGGTGCCTCTCTCTCCCCGGTTTGTTGTATAGGGAGCCAAGGCACCTCCAAGCTCGGTGTCACAATGCTCAGCGTTGCAATGCCGAAGACCCTTCATGGATTCCACCCAGGCTATGTGGGGTACCAGAGCAGGCAGGGGGATCGGAAGTGGATTCAGACATATGGGTGAGAGTGTGGTTGGGGGATGCTGAAGGCATTAGCCAGCCAGGGTACCGGGGAGAACAGAGAGCCCCACCAGGCCCCACGGTATGAAGGTGTTCGTCATTGACATGAATAACCATAGCCTGCCCTGACGCACCTTGGCCTTGGAGTGGATCTAGCCCAGGATACCTACTGCCTCATGGACAGGTCATAGCCTCAAATTCTCAGTGTAGGACCTGCCTCACGGGTACACAGGGACCTCAGAGGCAGGGCCACCAAAAGGACATTCTTGCCCTCACCTATTCGATCTGGCTGTGGATTGTAAAAGGCATTGTTAGAGCAGTGTGATAACTGGGGGGTGGGGGCGGTACGTGAAAAATATTAGTCTTTGGGAGGGAGAATTTAAAGGCAACATTTTACCACTTATAACAGAGGCACTGAACAGCACTCTCATCAGTTTATACAGAACATGCATCTCCTCTAGCAAGGGGGCATATTGAGTTTTAAAGGTTTCAAGTTAAAGAGAACAATTTCAAACCAAATTGCTCAGGCAGATGAAACCAGGCAGGCAGAGACAGAAAAAAGAAGAGTCAATACGGTTCAATCCTAGTTCCTATCGAAGCAGTTCATCACAAATTGCTCTTGCAGGGGAAATCACAAAGTCGACTGGCACCTGCTTCTTCCAAAGTTGCTTTGACTGCCGGCATACAAGCCACGGCAGAACAGAAATACTTGAATCTATGAGCCAGTTAGCAAGAAGCACAGGTATTTGGGTCAGAGAAGGACTGCAGACAATTGGCATCTGACTGGATCGTGCCAGCTCCTTTACAGAGCCATTGGGAGTAACGTGTTTAAAGGACGGAGAACAAGCTCTCAGTTTTAGCTGAGCCACCAGCAGACTAATTAGCCAGAGGAATTTCTCATTGGGGAGGCTGCCAGGAGATGACTCTTCTGGAGCAGTTCTCATGGGGGATGCTCAAAGCACTCTATGAATATCACACACCCAGGCAGGTTTCATGCCCATTGTAAGATGAGGCACAAAGGGGTTAACAACGTGCCTGGGGTCAAACATCAAGTCACCCAGAAGCAGGACCCAGGAGACTTCGTTCACTAGGTGACTAACTCAGATACTGGGGCAGAGGGACCCATTGTGCTTGTCCAGTCTGATCTCCTGCATCGCACAGGGCAGAGAAACTCACTTAGTGATTCCAGCACCAGGCAAGTTGAAGTACAGTTCTGATTCCCATTTGATCAGACACCTGTACAATGTAGTGGGTGGCTCTCATCAATAGAAGGGGAAAGAAATTAGATTTCCACTGCAACAAAATAAACCCTTTCATATTAGTAGCAGCTTCCAAAATGGTCATGTTAGATTGTGTGTTCATGTTGCACCCCCTAAATCGCCAACTGTCAGGAGAACAGCCGACAGATTGTGTAATTTTCACTCTGCTACTAGCAAGGACCTCACACAGACCTACAAACACAAAAAAAGAAAGATCCACCTCAGTTTGAAATAACCAGGTGAGCTCCTAAAAAGAGCTAACACTGACCTCAATTCAGGAAACCCAACTGAAATTGTGCTGAATTGTAACCTATAACCTTGTCCTCTAAAATCCTATTCTAGGGCTCTCTCATCCCTTCTCTTTCTTGAGAGCTGGAGACACCAGGATGCAAAGGCCCTGATTCAACAGAGCAACAAAGCACATACTTTACTGAAGTGAGCTGGAATGCCCCTAAAGCAAGACCCAAATCCCTACCTTTGCTTCTATTTCTCCCTCCACGGCCACAGGCGGACACAAATCCCCACCTCCACCACTCAATATTCTCTTCACTTTATTTAACACCCTGGAAACACATCGCGGGCAAGAGTTTGAGAAAAATCAATGGGTTGTGTGGTTGCTGAACAGAATCCAATCGCATTAGAAACAGGGCCCAGAGCCCAGACAGTGAGAAGGCGGCTGTGGTTTTATGGGTGAAAGGAGCTGTTCCAAGATGCCAGCGCCTGATTTTTGTGGAATTGTTGATGCCGGCACTGAGGCTGGTCAGCAGCGTAATGAAGAGAGCTGCTTTCTTGATGAAACCGGCATAAAAGCTGTTGGATGCAACTGTGGAAGTAGAGCCAGGCCTGACAGGGATTGGAAGGGGATTTCAATGCAAACAGTCACCTCTGTGAGCAGGAGTCAGGCTAGCTGTAACCCTAATGATGCGAGATTGGTAGAAGCGAGGATTGTGTGAGGCGAGTGGGAAAGAACTGTGTGAGACGTTGTTGCGACCTTGTGTAGATAAGATAGACTGTGGACTAGAGTCAAAATAAGTGAGAAAAATAAGTTATCAGGATGACCTATGTATAAACAAAATGCAGCTGTTGCTTGCTCCTGTCTGTACAGTGTTGCTTAGTATTGTCTGTAATAAAGGTATAAATGCTTGCTGTAATTGTTTACCTGTAGAGAGCCCTGCCTAGGAGGAGAAAACCCTGTGTCCTAGCGCACTCTCTCCATCTATGCAATTGCTTGAAAAATAAAGAATCTGACTTTGCTGCACCCAACCAAAAAGTGAGAACTGAGTTTTTCTCCGACACAACCCAGCTGCAGGAGATAACTTTGTTGCATAATTACTCAAGGAGTAAGCGTAGGGACATTGCTAGGAGACAGCCTGTATTTTAAAAATATCCTTTCACGTGTTACTCAACCCAGTTTAGAATTGGAAAATGGAAAGAATTAGAAGAGACCCTAGCCAGTCTTTAATATTTTTGGCAGTTTCCCGTGGGCGAGTCACTCACTGGGAGCTGGACTGGGCAGTCCATACATGGATAAGCACTCACAAGTGATCATATTGCAGGCAAACAGCACTACTCACATGAGCAATGCTCGTAAGGGTGAGCAAGATTTGTACTTTCTAACTGGCTTGGTCAAAGAATTTCCCTCAAATGTTTTGACAGAACATTTGACTTAAACAAACAAACATTGACCTAAAAAAAAAAATTTAAACGAGACGTCTGCTTTCCATGGAAGATTTTGATATTTCACTAAAAACTAAACATTTTGGCTGAAAACCCAAGTATTTAGATTCAAGTGGAGCCTCATGGGAGGTGTAGTTTGGATGCCTTTTGCTCCCATTCTCCTCCGCAGGCTGGGCTCTCTGCCTGGACTACATCTCCCATGATGCATCACTGCCAGGGACGCCTATGATAACCACTTGTTTCTCACCAAGAGGAGAAATTGGTGCATCATGGGAGCTGTAGTCTGGCCAGGGAGCCTGACCCACAGATGACAATAGGAATATAAGACACCTGAACTACAACTCCCATGAGGCACTATGGAACCAGTTAGAAAAAAAATGAAGTATTTAAATTAAAAATATATATATTTAGCCAAAAAGTCAAAAAATTCTGTGCATATTTCACCAAAAAGTCATTTGTCAAACTGCTTTCTGAGCAGGTCTCCTTTCTAAGCCTAGATTTGTTATTTACTCTCATTTACACTTCAGGTAGGTCTATACAGCCACTGGGAGCATGCCTTCCACTGCAGAGAGACGGGTGCTCACCAGCAGAGTAGCCAGGGTAGCATGGGCAGTGGCTCAGACTGCCTGCCCAGGTAAGTAGCCAGGGGATCCAGGTGGGTTTGTACTCCTGCTGCCAGCCTGAGGCTTAATTATTTTTAGCACACTAGCTCCAGGACAGCTAGCTCCCATCTATCTGCCTGTTCTGGGAAACACCCTCACAGCTGCAGTTTCTCTTTTCAGCACAATTCTGTTGCATTTCCAGCCGTGCAAGAAACACTTTAAAAATCAAACTGCTTATTTGCTAAAATTAGGGGGGGGAAATATATATATATATATAATATATATATACATACATACATACCACCACACTTGTATTCGCATTGCTTTTTGTAAAAAATTAAGTTTTGGGCCTAAACTAGTTGATGTTCTCTTTCTGGGAGAAATCGAGAAATAACGCATACACGGAAACTGATTGTGCTGATAAAATAGCGTTACAACTTTAGTGGAAGAGGAGGGCAGCACAGCAGATACATACATTGGGGAAATAATGGTTCTGCTTCATTCTGTAACTGTTCCAGTTTAAAGGGATTATATGATTTGTGAAGAAAATCTGCCATGTCACTTACTAATAGAGTCTCTTCCCCCTCACACCACCACCGATAGTGACTGCCAGGAACATCATTGGGAGCATCACATGGGATTATTGCTGAGTGCTCTCCATGGTACAACAATCTAGAACGTCACGTCACATTTCCATATGCTAATGATCACCCACTGGCACCCTCTTCCTAAGTTAAACTTCCAATTAACGAGGTGGTGCGAATACTTTAAAATGCTTTTGATTTACTGTGATTCATTTAGTGTTCATGATGAGATTTATAGCAACTGACAACCACCCGTCAGAGCACTGTCATCTTCTGCTGATCCTCCCAAAACAAATAGCTTCTGGGCTTCACCAATGCTGTTCTGAAGCAGGAGTAATCCAACAAGATGTCATTCTGTGCCGTACAAGTATAAATGAAACTTGTATTTTGTCCACTAAGTGTCATGCTCACCATGAATCTCTGATCCCAAACACTGCACAGTTACAAAAAAATAAGAAAAAAAAAAAGGTCAGAAAAAGAATGATTCAGCCCTATAGAAATGTGAGCCTGCATCTCTCCAACAGCCATGTTATCACAGGGCCAGATGCTAATACTCACATGGAGTACTGCTGCACAGACCTCGCTCTGCTTGTTGCATCGTTTCACCTTAACTTGGCCAGAGTTCCTCCCTTTAAAGGGCACCCCCCAGACCTGACAAGCAGTGCAGGAGTAGTAGGTTGGGGCTAACTGGGACCACAGGAGTTCTTTAACCCCTTCTTGACTGGTAAGGGGGTTGCCTGTCCTCAGAAGTTCTCCTCTGCAGAGGGGAAGCCGTACTCGCAGCGATGGGTAAACTCTGAAGAATCAACACCCGTTCCCCAGAAATGCTGACATGCTCCACACTCTCCTCCCCGCCAGCGTGAGACCACTAGAGAACCCTCCTTAAGGAGTTCATGCCCAGAGCTTCAAAGGAATGTAGGTGCCCAACTCCCTTTGACACCCCTTACCTGGATGCCTTTTGATTTCTGAAAGAGAGACACCTGGCTCCAGGGTGGGGGCACTGCCCTTAGCACAGCTCTCATGGCAAACTTAAGAATGAAGGAAATGGAATAAAAGACAGCCAAGGAGTGGATCTGACTTCACCACTGGAGTCTGTTTGAACTTTTCAACTTCACATCTGCAGGGTTTGCAGCTGGTAGAACATCTTTGTTAGTCTTCCACCAACATATTATAGGGCCAGACCCTCAGCATCTTCGTTTGCAGACAAGTTGAGGGCCCAGGCGGCTTTTCCCCAAAACTGACTTCTGAAGGTTACGTCTAGCTCCTGGTTTCCCTGACTATGTGGATTGGGACTTCTGCACAGTACTGCCATGGTAGCCATCTTTGTCTCTTCACAAGCCCACATTGCCAGACAGCCTGAGAAAGGACAGGGACGTACCAGGCCAGACCTTAGCCCCTGTCCAGCACTGTTTGTGGTATTGCAAAGACATTGTAACGGTTTACCTGAGGATTCTCCTGACAGGGAAATCCCCGAGTGGCATAAAGCTGGCACAGCCAGCCTGACCATACCCCCGCCCCAGACTTTCCTAGTGTAGGAGGCACAGCCGGGAGAAGTGCAGAGTGCCCACAACTTCCTTCCATTGCGGTGACCCTGGCTGCCCTTGGGACCATTGCAGCTGGTTCAGCTTAGCATTCCTCGCACCGAGGCTCAGGATCAGAGCAACACCCGCTGGTTCACAGCCCGAGGACTCCCACCTTTGCAGCCCCTCCCTGAAGCCGCACCAAGCACAGAAAGGCTGGTCGCCAAGACCTGCCCCGTGGCCTCTGGTTTTATCTCCAGAAGAGGCACAAGGATCTGTACCAAGCCCCTCCTGCTGCCCCTGGGCCTGGCCAGGGAGGAGAGCTGAGCTGAAGTGCGAGCAGCCTCCGAGGAGGAGCTACGGCCCGGGCTGGGATGCAGAGGAGTGCTTTGGGCCTGCAGCAATGCCAGCACAGGATTGGGAAGAGGATAGTTTGGAGGCGCAGGTTCCTACTGAGGTTAGTGCACAGCTAGGATAACCCAAGGAGGACATGAGGAAGAAGCTGACATCTTAAAGTGTTCCCAGTTGCCCTAGTTTCCAACAGCTCGGAGCAGCAATAATAGCAGTGGCCCAGGGAGGCGGAGGGAAGGAGTTCACTGGGTTTTATCTTCAACCGTCTGTGTGATCAGAGCCCTGCATTTCAACCGTCACAGCCAGCTGTGCTAAACACAGGCAGCAGTCGTTAGGGAAGAGCCCAGAACAGCAGCCCAAAGGGAGGCCGGGATGAACCCAGGCTGTTCATGCAACAGCCCAGCTCCACGGTGCTGAAAGATGGTTTCCGAGTGGGGCTCGAGCTTGGGCCACTGGAGAAAATAACTGAGAAGAGGGACCAGGCTGAAAAAGTAACCGTGACTCTTTCCATCCCTCTCTGCTACTGGCCATCAAAGGCTATTGCATTGAGCAGCTGAGGGACCAGCAGTGCTGTCTGCAATTGAGAGGAGTAACTGCTTTAGATCTGTCCCAAGGCACAAGGCCAGCAACTGCACTGATCGCTCCAGCCACTTAGTTATGAAGCTTGGGTCAGATTTTAGAGCTTAAAATCCCCTCAGACGAAACCTTGGGCCATGAACAGCTCCACCTGCCACCCGGTTCATGGTGTCTCCTTCTCTCTAGCATCGCCTGCTAAAGAATCTCATATGGGTTGCTATATGCTACGTCCCTACTGCACCTATAGCTACGGGACAGGAACATCGGCTAAAATCCCAGTTACCCAAAACACAGCCCCCTCCTTGTACAAGCACATGGAATGGGTTCCCCAGTCTCTTCCGGGAGGTTATAAGATAAAATCTATAGTGAAGAGGAGAGAGGTTTCTGGCCCAAATCCTCAAAGATATTAAGGCCCCACCAGAGAGCCCAACATTCTTGGTTAGTTGCCCACAAATCTGTATTTGTTAGACAAAAAGGTGTAATTCAGTGCAGCTCTCAGTCCGTTTTGTGAGACGATCCTCATGAGAGCTCTTACCGCTTCCCTCCTTCAACCTGGCTTCATTGGGATCTAGGGCCTGCCTGTTCAGGGGGCTAGCTCGGATTTCCTCCATTGTCCCACAGCAATCTCCAACCTGGGGGAGGAGAGCGGTGATTTGCACTGGTGAAACCTATCCTGGCTTGAAATGCTTTCACTTTTAAACCATCTAGGTTCGGTTCCCAGCACTGCCACAGCGCTGGGCAAGTCAGCTCATCTCTCTGTGCCTCAGTTCCTTATATGCAAAATGGGGTAGGACTTCCCGGCTTCATACAGGGTTGTGAAGGAAAAGTTATTAGGTATATGTGAGGAGTTCAGCTGCTTGGCTGATGGCGCCATGTGACTAGCTAGAGGATGAAATTTGTTCATTTGCCATCCCCATGGAAATAGGTAAGGCACATAATCTGCACTCAAGCAGCAACTGAATTTAAAAAAAAAAAACTGTATACAACTCTTGCCATGGTGTCAGATAGTGACAGGCTCCAGCTGCTGGACAGGGGAAGGCAGGACATTTGACAGCACACACAGCAAGTATGACAGAATTTGGCCGATGCGTTTTTGCAGATGGTCTTATCTGAACATACTCCAGACAGTTCACAATCATGCCACTGTGTGTATTTAGTTTTGCTTAGAAAGAACAAATGAGCATCCAGTGAAATGACAGAAACAGCTTGATAAGGAAGAACTGCACATGGGCTTTGCAGAACTGCATGACACACACTGGAATTAGGTGATTATAGACACCACTTTGTTACAGTCACGGGAGAAGGTCCAGATGCAGCGCAAAGTCGTGTCTCAAGATGCATTTTGATGGAGAGCAGTAGCTGAACGTATGACTTTCAGAATTTTGTATTAAACCTGATTTATACGGCACAAAAGAAAGTCTAAAAGCATAAACCTGGATAATCCCAGAACCCAAACCCTAGTTTCCGAAGAGCCCTTTAGCGTAGCATACTTCCCTAGCACGTCACTTACAAACACGTGAAATAGGCAAGGAGCTCACAAATCTTACACCGCCCACACTGCGTAGGTCTCCACGGCAAAAATGCCAGCAGCAAGTCTCAGAGGCCGGGTCGACGGACTGGCAGGGCTCAAGCTAGAGGGTTCAAGACAGCTGTGTAGACGTTTGGACGCAAGCTGGAGACTAGGCTCTGAAGTCCACCTCCTCCCTGGGCTCCAGAGCCCAGTCCAGACCACCTACATGGCTATTTTTGGTGCTCTGGCAGGAGTCCTGCGAGCCCGAGTCCTGTGACTCACTGACATGGGTGTATCTACACACTGCAAAAAATCCCCATAGGAAGTAACACGTTAGTCTTATCAAATATTAGGAAGTGTCTAATCACAACACACCTTAAAGGTGACCCAAAATAAGCACACTTCTTTCATCGCTCACCTCAAGGTATCATTGCAACAGCAAACCCTTAAGAAAACAAAACTATGAGCCATATCCTCAGCTGGTGTAAATCAGCCTACACCAATTTACACCAGACAAAGATCAGGCCCCAAGAAGTATAGCTACATAGATTATAACGCCAGAAAAGGACCACAGTGATCAGCTAATCTGACTTCCCGCATAACACAAGCCAGAGGCTTCCCTGAATTAATTCCTATTTGAACTAGAGGATTCTATTTTATTTTTTTTTTAAATCTAAACTAATACCAAGTGTTGGGGTGCGTTCTTCATCACTGGCAAGTTGTTCCCATGGTTACTCACCCAAGGAACTCAGCAAACCAAGGTCTCTGTAGCCCAACCCCCTCAAGTCTTGTTTAAAACCATTAAATAGTTTTAAAATGAACCGACTCCCAGGGCCCATATATTCCACTGAAATTAACACAGCGCCTCTCTAGACTGTTGAAATACAAACAGTGAAAGGTGGGCGTTCATGCATCAAAACACAAACTTCTAAGGTTCTCTGCTAAAGCCTCCCACAAGTTACCTTTGGCACGCACAGGATTGCCTCATCCCCACTTGTGTAATTCTCCTCCTTACTCATCTCTTGACATTGCTATTAAAGACGGAGCAGTATATTCAGCTATATTGAAATAATAAATTAAATGCAGTTTTGACTTGAGGGCAATAAAAGATGCAAATCATAGAAAAAGCAGAACAAGTTTCTTTGCAGAACCTGCCTATTTAATTAACAACATTTATTTCTCCACAATGAATGAAACATAATCGTCACCGTTACAGGACTAGACTTTTCTGGTCTCAGAGCTCCCACCTCAGGGCTTTTGACTGTGGGTGCATCTACACAGCAATGGAAGCCCGGGCTTGAGCCCGAGTCCCCTTGCATCCACACGCTAGTTGTGCTAACGCACCTGGGGTCCCAGAATCCTGCACAGCCAGAGGGTCCAAGCCTGCATTAAGCTGGGACCTAGGGCCTAAAGAAACCCTATTGCTTTCCTGTGTGCATGTGGCCCCGGCTTGGCTCAGGTCCCAGAAGCCCGCCGGGGGTATCCCCGAGCTCCCAGCAGCAGAGGAGCGGCGCTGCAGGCAGCCAGCACAGCATCTGGAAGTGCCCTCACAGCCTGGCTGAGTGCGCTCCCACTGCCTGCTCTGGCTCCTCCTCACTGCTGCACAGAGCAGGGAGCAAAGCTGACAAGCGGGAGGTGGCTCCCAGCCGCTGGGATGTTGTGGGGGGGGTCATCCCTCCCCCAGCTCTGCTGCTCCCCCTCCCTGCAGCGCAGCCCTTGGCCTCCTCTCCACTGTCTCTTGCTCCTGGCCCCCCCGGGACTGAGTGTGCAGGGGTGCCCAGGCTCCACGTACTGTGAGAACAGTTAGTGGAGCCAGCCCTAACGCTTCCTCACAGCCTCCCAGGGACCCCTTCTCCCTGCCTTGGGGTGCAGAGCACCCTGCACCCCAAGCCTTGGGGACGCACTTCACCACTCTGCAGTCAGCAGCAGCCAGGCTGGGGGAGGAGGGGGGTGTTCTTCCTCCGAAACCTCCGTTTTATGTCAAACTTCAAAAACGGACAAATGAACAACAAACCACCCACCCACCCACCACCACCTTCACTGAACAGCCCCTGCTACAAACTAAGAATTGCAGAGTTTCATTGGAATAGCCTGACAGCCCTGGAGACTGGTGTGCACCCGATCTGGGGATAATTAGCACGTGGGCATTTTCCTGCCATGGTGACTCAGCCTAGAGGTGCAGAGCCCAATTCCCAGGTTAGATGGGAGTTCAGAACAAAGCCTTCTCCAACCGCCGCCATTCTGCTGGGACGGCCACCAGAGGAGCTAATCGTGCCGTTTGTGTGCTCTTGGGCTCCTTATGGGCACCTGAGTCCCATTGACAGCACAGGGTGGGCGGGAAAGTTTTCCCACCATGTTCCTAGGGTGAGAGCGTAGACATGGGGGGAGGGGCGTGCACCAAGTACTTTGTGTTTACTTTGACTCAGGTCCATGCACTGCAGTGTGGACACCAGAGCCTTAGGTTTGAGCCTGCGTCAGAAAATTTTTAACCTAGGGTTAAAATGCAATGTAGACACTCAGCCCGGGTTCCCTGACATGGGTCGGGTCAGCTGACTTGAGTCCCACTAACCCTAGACTTACATTGCTGTGTAGACATTGGCTACCCCTGATATAGGGTAGCCAACCTATGGCACGTGTGCCGAAGGTAGCACACAAGCTTATTTTCAGTGGCACTCACACTGCCCGGGTCCTGGCCACCGGTCTGGGGGGCTCTGCATTTTAATTGAATTTTAAATGAAGCTTCTTAAACATTTTAAAAACCTTCTTTACATACAATAGTTTAGTTCTATATTATAGACTTAGAGAAAGAGACCTTCTAAAAAGGTTAAAATGTATTACTGGCACACAAAACCTTAAATCAGAGTGAATAAATGAAGACTCGGCACAGCACTTCTGAAAGGTTGACGACCTCTGCCCTATATCTGTCTGTGGTGTGGGTGTTAAAACCATCTGCTTCCTCTGGCAGTCTAACATCAATCACATTTTGGAGGAGGAGATCACTAAGTCTCACCTCACACCCCCGCATTCCCTACTGTGGTTGTAGCCAGCAAGTCACTCAGACAGAGAGTCCTGGGAAAGAAATGGCACCATTTCAGATGCCGAGGCTGCTGATTCAGATTGGCTGAGCACCATGGGTTTTCAGACATGTGGCGCAAGAATTTCTTGTGATCACCTAGTTGTTTTCATAGCTCCAACCTTGCAGAAGAAAGTGAAAACCTCACAACTCAGTGGCTTCAGTGTTAACTTGGGGTTCATGCTGCTTGTCCAAGCATGCATCCTGCGCTGCTGGGACACAGCTTGGGGCAGAGACCTGGAGGCACCGCATTAGGGGTGTTTGCTTTTAGCCTAATCGCGGGTTCATCTTGAGGTGCAGAGACAAGAAAAACGTATTCCCTGAGCATTATCCCATTATGCCTCCATGGAAGCTTAAAGCAGGGCTCAGAATGACTCCGAGGGACTGAATGCATGAATATTACTGACTATGCAGGGCATGCTCATGTGTGCGTGTTTGGTGATTGACTACAAAGTGCTGTC
The DNA here is from genome assembly GCF_020497125.1 of Mauremys mutica. Taxonomy (NCBI): domain Eukaryota; kingdom Metazoa; phylum Chordata; order Testudines; family Geoemydidae; genus Mauremys; species Mauremys mutica. The sequence goes on from NC_059077.1 coordinate 118,899,506, forward strand.
TCCGGTGAAGCAGTAAAGATGAGCACAACTGATCGTTCCATTAACGCCAACACACATTTAAGTTGTGAAATGCAGGCATCTGCTACCACTCTGCCAGTCAATCAGCTCCTGTCTGAGCAGTCTGGAACTGCGGCCACTCTCGCCACCAGTACAGGCCTGGGAAGCAATTCAGTGGGGCATCTGAAACATCACGTGAGATTTAGTTTATGAAATACCTTATCTAGCAACTAATACTGCTTTAGAGGAAGCTGAAATGAGATTAGAATAGGCACCCGCTTGGGAGCGGAGGGCAACAAGCTAAGTGATACTGCATCTAACATGGTTTTCTGCAAAAGGGAAGTTATTAAAGATCCATTATAGAGGTGGTGCACTCTGGATAAGCAGCTGAGATAAAACGAAAGTAGAGCTATTGCAACATTTAAGGTTTTGTCAGCGTTTCCAGTAGAGTGCGTTCTGGTTTCTATTTTCAAAGGTTTGTAACGGAGCGATAAGAATTGTTACTGATTCTATTCCAGTAACACTAAGACGGCATCCATGACGGCACTTGGGCACCATGATGCTCAGCATTGCAATGCCTAACTTTTAGGATGCTAGAAAATCCCTGGACCAATACTGTGATCCACAAAGCGGAGTTAGGTGCCTACACTTCCTATGCAATGAATGGGGGGAGAGAGATACCTTAGGTTAGGTCTGCACTAGAAGCACTTCCCCACTGCGGTGTAGGCACCTGCTGGGTGGACAAATTGGAGAAAGTCCAGAGAACAACAAAATGATTAAACGTCTAGAAAACATGACCGCTGGGGGCAGATTGAAAAAAATTGGGTTTGTTTAGTCTGGAGAAGAGGGCGGGGGCATAACAGTCTTCAAGTACATCAAAGATTGTTATAAAGAGGAGGAGGAGATGTTGTTCTCCTTATCCACGGAGGACAGGACAAGAAGCAATGGGCTTAAATTGCAGCAAGGGAGGTTTAGGTTGGACGTTAGGAAAAATACTTCCTGACTATCAGAGTGGTTAAGCACTGGAACAAGTTACCTAGGGAGGTTGTGGGATCCCCATCATTGGAGGTTTTTAGGAACAGGTTAGACAGACACCTTCAGGGATGGCCCAGGTAAGATTTGGCCCCAGTGTCGTGCCAAGGACGGGACTAGATGACCTATCGAGGTCCCTTCCAAACCTACACTTCCATGATTCTACAGGGACAGAAGCCGGTTTCTCTCGCTGTAGCTAGGTCGATGGAAGACATCTTCTGTCAACCTAGTAGTGTCTACACCGGGGCTTGGGTCAGCTTACCTATTCCTCTCACGGGTGAGAATTTTTCAAACCTCTGAGCAACACAGCTAGATCGACCAGCTTCTTACATCCAGACCAAGACTTAGACTGCGATTCGCAAAAGGGAGCTGCCTCAGCTAGCCAATGGGAGAGGCCAATGTGGGGGGATGCTAAGCCCCACCTCCTCAGAGAGAGGCTCCTGAGTCCAGGATGCAAAGAGACACCTCTCCCTGTTAGCGGTCCATGAGCAGGTCCCACCCCCTGCAGCCAGGCGGCGTAGGCACCTAAGGCATTGCTTGCAGGAGTGAGTTGGGCAAGTGCCAACTCCACACACAAGAGCTGGGTGAGGAGGCGGCAGCTCCTTCCTTATAACTTTGAGGCCGGTGAACATCCCACATCCCAGCTGAGCAAGTCCCACCTCTTCCATAGGGGGAGAAAGGGTTTGAACAGGGGTCTCCCGCGCAGGGGCGGCTCTAGGAATTTGGCCGCCCCAAGCAGGGCGGCACGCCGCAGGGGGGCGCACTGCCGGTCGCCGGTCCCGCGGCTCCGGGGGACCTCTTGCAGACGTGCCTGCAGAGGGCACGCTGGTCCCGCGGCTCCGGTGGAGCATCCGCAGGCATGCCTGCAGGAGGTCCACCCGAGCCATGGGACCAGCAAACCCTCCACAGTCATGCCTGCGGGAGGTCCGTCGGAGCCGCCTGCCGCCCTGCCGGAAAAATGCCGCCCCAAGCGCGCGCTTGGCACGCTGGGGTCTGGAGCCGGCCCTGCTCCCACCCCAGGAAGCGGGGAGTTGCACCTGCCTCTCCCACATCCCTAGTAGCCTGGAGGGTTCTGGCAGCAGCAGGGGCTGAGTCAGAGGCTTTGGCTGCCTTTTGAATCAGACCGGAGGGCAGTTTCCGTAGCCGCATGCTGTGCTACTCCCTGGCACTGAGCAGGTTTGGTTGGAATTTTTCTCCCAGTTTTGACCTACGTAAAAGACGTCGCTCAGGGACAGCGAAAGCCAAGGGAGGGTTAGCTTAGGTCGTTACATATTGCTGTGCTTCACGTGGAGAAATTCCCTGGCCTCTGCCATGGAGGAGGTCAGGTTACACGGCCTTTCTAGCCCCAGGATCAGTAACTCCACAGCTGGATTTGTATTTTCCTTAAAAAGAAAAGGCCAGATTCCCAGATCCAGCTGAGCTGTACCTGCTGCAGGACCAGGAGTGGGGCTAAAGGTAGCTTCAGGTCACCTCTGTGCTTCCTTGCACCTGGGATCAAGGGCCCCGGCTGGTCTCTGCTCTACCCCAGGAGCATTCCAGCAGCCAGGCATAGCCAGTGTAGTGCTCTCCTGGCCCATCCGCCCAGCCCCACCCCTCTCCCACCGGGCCCCCATGCCGGGATGGGCTACAAATGCAATAAAGAGTGAGGTATTCAAAAGTTTGTTGTTTTTAAATGGGGTGGGGGAAGAGGTGCCATTTGGTGTAGCGCCAGCCCTGCCTGCACGACCACCAGTCTCAGCCTCTGCTTGCAGTTTATTTACACTCCGATTTTCCATTTTGTTGTTTGCAGCTTTTATTTTCTGAGGTATTTTCAATCGGATGCTCTGGTGGCAGTAAGCCCTTGAAGGACCTGCTGTACGCTGTCTGTATCAGTGACTTCCTAGATCTATTATTCAGTCTCAATCAGCCTTGCTAGCATCGCTGGGAGCTGCTGCTTTGGCTGAATTTTCAGTCACTCTCACTGACACACCAGTCTATTAGCAACGGGCCCCCGGAAGCTCGTTTTAAAGAGAGCATCATTCAGCACTTGGGAAGGCAAAGCTTCAGTTCCCTACCACTCACCACACAACCAAGAGTGCTAGTGCTCTCCCACAACTAACGTGTGAGGCAGGGAGCATCCATGTTATTTAGCCATGTTCCCATTTGGGCCACACGGATCAGGGGAGCGTGTCCTTTGGTTTCATCTCAGGTTTGGGCTACAAACAGCACAGGACAAGAAAGTCACTGTAAGGTCTGAGGCCTTTTTCTTTAGTAAGCAGCAGCAGCCGCCACATTAGGACAGCAGCAGCCAAGAGCTAGGAAGCAGAAAGTCACATCCGCACATTCCCTCTAAATTACATCAAAACAAAATGTGATACCGGGCTGGTAAGAAGGGTCCTGACCTAACAGTACGCGCCATGACCAGCTAAAGGAACAGATCTTAAGATCTTTAAAGCAAACTTTATATGACTGCATTGTGTCGGGCAAGAAACCACTTAACAGCGATGAGTGTGAAATCTATGCTTCTATTGTTTTGCCTTTATGTTCTCCACTTCTCTATTGTTTATCTGTAGGGTCTGTCTGATTCGTTGATTGTTTGTCTGTTGCATAACTAATTTTACAAGATTTAAATCAACTAAGGAAAGGATTGGCTAAAGAATTGTTTCATAATGGGCTAGGATGGGTGAAAAATACGGTTTTGTAGAACTTAACAGTTTTAAATGACTGGTTACGGCACAGCTAAGCAGGACCCAAGTTCCACTCACGATATAAACTGGGGTCCAGAAGGAAGTTCTTTGGAACCAACTCCAGGACACAGCCCAAGATCAGAGCTGCCAGACCTCACTCTGCCAATGGCACTGTGCAGAAGCTGGAGGAGCTCCAGACGACCAGATCCTGACTGGTCACCAGGAAAAGTTCATCTGCCTTACTGGGAGTGGTGAGCATTGTCTGCATAGCGTGTGTATTCTGTTTTGGTAACTGTTCATTAATAACTAGAGGTTAAGGATATTGCTGTGTAAGGCCCTTTCACTGGTAAAAGGCCCCACAAACCCACAGACAATTACATCCTGAGCCCTAGGAACTTGGTACGGGTGGAGATGCCTAAATTAACAAGGTTACGCCTTGAGCCCATGCAAGGGTAAAGGTGGCAGGCCCTAGTGTGTGCGGGTAGCAGTCACAGTGCTGTGGGTCATTTGTCCCTGGTTACCACCTTCCATTCTAGGTACCTCGTTAACAGAGAGATATAGACAAAGTGAGGAACGTTCAGAGAACAACATGATCCATGACCACTCACAGAGAAAGGGCTATTGTACAGCTTGGCTAAGAAGCATCCAGCACTTGTAGGTGGCTATAATCTCTACCTGCCCACCACCCCAAGTGTTGGAAGGTGTAAACACGAATCTAATGAAGGAGGGAGAGGAGTTACTTACGTAGAGTAGCTATCCTGAATAAGCAGGGATGGACTTTTAGCAAGGAATTTTACCCATCTCAGAGTCAGCATCAGGGCAGAAGGGCCCACCAGACCATCTGGTCTGACCTCCTGTATCTCACAGGCCACCAACACCTCACACCCGCACACTAAGCCCAACAACTGGAATGAGACCAAAGTATTTCAGCCCTCAGGAGACTAGACTGTTGTATGCCACAGGCAGAGAAGAGGAGGGACCAAGGTCCACCAGTGCCCAAAGCCCTGCATTGGAAGGGAATTGTTTTAGTGAGATACACCAGATCCATGCTCCAAACTGCCAATCTGGTCTGGGTGAAAATTCCTTCCTGAGCCCACATGTAGTGATCAATTAGACCCCAAGCACGTGAGCAAGAACCAGCCAGCCAAGATCCTGAGAGAGAGAGAAAATGCTCAGGAAAGATCTTGGCATCGTTGTGGATAGTTCTCTGAAAACAGTCACTCAATGTGCAGCAGCAGTCAAAAAAGCCAACAGAATGTTGGGAATCATTAGGAAAGGGATAGATAATAAGACAGAAAATATCATATTACCTCTATATAAATCCATGATACGACCACACCTTGACTACTGTGTGCAGATCTGGTTGCCCCAGCTCAAAAAAGATATATTGGAATTGGAAAAGGTTCAGAGAAGGGCAACAAAAATGATTAAGGGTATGGAACAGCTGTCGTATGAGGAGAGATTAATAAGACTGGGACTTTTCAGCTTGGAAAAAGAGATGGCTAAGGGAGGATATGATAGAGATCTATAAAATCATGACTGGTGTGAAGAAAGTAAACAAGGAAGTGTTCTTTACTCCTTCTCATAACACAAGAACCAGGGGCCACCACATGAAATTAACAGGCAGCACATTTAAAAACAAAAACAAAAAAAAAGTATTTTTCTCACAATGCACAGTCAACCTGTGGAACTCCTTGCCAGAGGATGTTGTGAAGGCCAAGAGTATAACAGGGTTCAAAAAATAACTAGAGAAGTTAATGGAGGATAGGTCCATCAATGGCTATTAGCCAGGATGGGCAGGGATGGTGTCCCTAGCCTCTGTTTGCCAGAAGCTGGGAATGGGCGACAGGGGATGGATCACTTGATGATTCCCTGTTCAGTTCATTCCCTCTGGGGCACCTGGCATTGGTCACTGTCGGTAGACAGGATACCTGGCTAGACGGACCTTTGGTCTGACGCAGTATGGCCGTTCTTAGGTTCAGGGCCATCTCAGTCCACTGGACAGGGTGGCCAGTGCTCTATCTCCAACCAGAGCCAACCCTGATGCTTCAAAGGAAGAAGGCCAGACACACACCCCCACCAAAAAAATAAAAAAATACCCCACCAGAATACATTTGGCAGGGGGAGGGGGATGAAGAAATAATCCCTTCCTGACCACTGTAGGTGACCAGCTGAAGCCTTGAAGCATCACATTATTAGGAATAAGACATGAAATGGGAGGGACCACTGGGGCAACCAAGCCCAGCCCCCTACTGCCACAAGCAGCCCCATCATACAGCTACTCATAAGTTCATCAAGTGCTCTCTTAAAACTGTGTAGGTTGTTTGCCCCCGCTGCTCCCTGTTCTAGAGCCTCACTCCCATGATGGCTAGAAATCTTCACCTCATTTCCACGCTCAGTGTAGGATTTCTCCTGCATCCAGCCTTGTCTCACCATCACCATCTCCTGAAGGAGCCAAAATGCGTCCCTTTCGGTGCTCCTCAGGAGACACACGTGGAGCAAGTAGGTCACTGCTGAGTAACCTGGAATCACAGGATGTGCAGGGGACTTCGAGAGGCCTTCTAGTCTAGTCCCCTGCATGAACTCCCTCTCCACTCCAACGCTTGCAGCCTGCTGGCGCCAAAATCCTGAACACCGGCCAGCAGATTCAGACCCAGGTCTGTACCACTAGCACTATGCCCCAGCTATCAACCCAGCATGGTCTTTATGTGTCTGCCAGCCAGACAGAGTCATTTCCAGCTTTGGATCAAGGCCTAGGAAAGGTTTTCTGGTTGGGGGGTTGTTTTTCAGTCACCCCGTGGAATGGAGACGAGTGCTGGCTGCAGGAGCAGGCCCAATAGCCGCAGGGGGTTACTATTCCCTAGGTCAGAGGAGTTTGACCCATGTGCACATGACTAAAAAGTCAGGGCACTTTTCAGACTCTCACGGCACAGCCATACCTCAGTGCACATTTACTGAGCGGATTCTCAATGCCACACACAAATGCACCCTCCTAAAGCATTCATTTGTCTGCCAGCCTGGAAAATGGCCCCATTCCGAGCATTACAGACACAACGACCACAACAAGACTGGCTTTGCCCGGGTTTTGAAGGGGAAGAGCACATAACTGTCACCACTCTGTGGTCTGCATTCCCTTGAATGCCGAGCATCATCCTGCTAATGAACACGTGGCTGCGGATGCAGTTTAATAAGCGACAGCCATCTGAGCAGCTGAAGTCAAGCCGGCTTTAAAATGCAACTAGAAGCTCAATTCAACAGCAGCTTCTCTGGGCAGCATTGTGCGTATTCCCGGGAAACATTTGCAACGAGATGGATATGGTCTCTCCCCCGCCCCCATGAAGGACTGTGCAATGGCTCTGTCTGAGTCCCCTGGAAGTGACTGACCTGAAAACTGAGGGGTAGGTTTGGGTACTGGGATTGGGCCAGATCTCACGGACACCAAAGCCCCATCACATCACTCCAGCAGCACAAAGGGGCCACTATAATTTCTCCCGACTCATTGGCTAGGGCACAGCCCTAGAACTTGGCAGTCCCAGGTTCAAGACTCTGCCAAAGACTCTGTGTGTGTGACCTTGAGCAACTCACTTGGCCTCTCTGTGCCTCAGCTCCCAGCTGTAAAAGGGACTTGTGTGTGGCTGGGTTGGGGCAGCTGTGGGAATCTGGAGGCAACTCCAGTGGAGTTGATGGAGTTAATCCTGGCACCAACATGCATAAGGATACGCACAGCATGGAGCGTGAGAGCTGCTGATGACAGTGCTAGATAAGAACTATCCATTATTATTAACACTGCCAGAGACAGGTAAAATGGCCCTAGTGTAAGTGAGAATCGGGCCTGTTGAGGGCTACTGTTTGCTCTCTGAGAAACCAGAGGGACTTATAGAGCAATGAGGGTACAGGTATGAAGGCTCCCTTGAGCACCATGCCAGTCAGTGTCCATGGGACCGAAGCATAGGCTGGTTGAAAACACTCTCCAGATGGCTGCAATACTGGACCGACCCATCTAGAGGCTAGGTGATCATTTGCTTTTTTGGTGATCATGCTATTCAGGATTAACTCCATCAACTCCACTGGAGTTCCCTCCAGATTCCCACAGCTGCCCCAACCCAGCCACACACAAGTCAGAAGGGTCAGGTTTTCATAAATATCACCGGCTGCCACCCAACATCCACACCACCTCGGAGCTGGGAAACACGCCAACCAGATCCAAGTTTGAAACTAAATTGAGACTGCTCAGACAGACAGACAGGGCTAAGAGCCGGTAAAGGACTAACAGACTGAATTTGTGCTGCCAACAAATCCCAGAAATGGGAGTTTGAATTCTGTAGCCCGAGAGAAGGTGACAGCTGGACGGACATCAGAACAGCTTATGCCCCATTTCCTCCCTCTTGTGGAGAAGACACATGGTAAATCAATTATACTTCTTCTGTGCACCAGTTATTTGTCACTAACAAATGAACCCCAATCTGCAAGCAGATCTGTGCCCACACACTCAGGTTCTCGCTGGCTGTGCTTGGATCCAGGATTTCTGCTCATGTGTTCACACCAGCCTGCCAAATGCCTTCCACATACCCGGATAACAAGCCAGGTTAGGATATTCTGAGAAATGCCCCATCACACCCTGCTGCACAAAGCAAAGTAACACAAAGCAAAGTCAGCCAACGGTGGCCATGACTCACAAAAGCAAATCCTTTTATTAGGCCATGGCTAGATAAAGCATATGGAGTTGTGGTAGAGATTGCACCCTGAATCGCAAATCCCAGGCCTGGTTTAAGTCAAGTTGGATTTTAACAAAGCCACTACTGGCAACATACAAAAGAACACAACACAACAGGCACAGTCTTGGCCCTGAACTAAGCAATAGTGATTCTGGTCCTCCAGGGAAGCATGATGTACCAGGAAAAGTGTAGTGCATACTCATGTATAACAATGCCACACCAAGGCCTGGCTACAGACATTCCAAGTCATGTCTGCTATCCTTGTTTACATGTTGATTTGCTGCATCAAGTCCTGGCTTGACTTCCTACCACGAGGGCAGCTATGAATGCCACATCCCTGGGTTATTTCCTGCTTACAGCATTTCCATGTATAAATGTGTTTGACGCAATGATCCTCATGCACCAACTCTGCTGGGCTGGACACTGTGTGCGGATGCCAGACTCTCACCTTCCAAAATAAGTCCTCTCCTCTCAGCTCACCCATGGTCAGAGATCCCGTGGTGGTCAGAGGAAACACTACAAAGACACACTGAAAGCCTATCTTAAGAAAATTGATGGGGACATCACAAGCTTGGGTGCCACATTCTCCATCAGGCAGTGGGCTGTTTGCAGGAGAAGAGCCTTACCCTCACACAGGGCTGGCTCTACTGTTTTCGCTGCCCCAAGCAGCGCGCTGAATTGCCGCTACTGAGGGCGGGGGCAGTCGTGTGCCGTTAGGGCATCACATGTGTTTCCGCAGCAGCGGCAATTCGGAGGCAGCTTCTGTCTTCAGCCGGAAGACAGAAGCTGCACCGCCACAGACAGCTAAACATAGAAGCTGCCGCCGAATTACCACCGCCGCGGAAACACGCGTGCTACCCTAATGGCACAGGGACTGTCCCCACCGTCCATGGCGGCAATTCGACACACTGCTTGGGGGCAAAAACACACGGACTGCCGCCCCTAGCACCTGCTTGGAATGCTGGTGCCTGGAGCCGGCCCTGCCCTCACAGCTAAAAAGAGAGAAGGAAGGAAAAAGAAAGAAGTTTTGCCCCGCAGGCAGCTGACCTGCCAGGAAACGTCTGTACTTACTGCTGGCGGATCTGTGGTTCCAGGGTCAGACTCTTGAGTCATCTCAGGACCCCTATGTAAATCTATAGTAGAGATTATCCTCAAATCAAGGGAGTACTGATGATGATGAATAAATGCTGTGTACAATTCATTTAAAATAAAAAAAACCCTAAACAAAGATTTTGCCCAGATTAAAAAAAAAAGTTTTAAAAAAAAAAAGTTGAATAGGCGGATGCTAGAAAATATGTAAAGCTGGGAACCACAAAGAGCTGAGATCATGTTCAGTGTTAGGTGGAGAGAGTGTTATGCATCATTTATTTTATTTCTTTTGCAAGCTGTTAAGCATGAAAACCCCTTGAAAAGGATACCGAGTGCACCAGTTGGTAGCTGTGAATGAGAGAAGTATTATTGCAATGATGTTGGTGATTACGTGGTGGCTTTGAAATAGAGTCAGTGTGTTTTAATTACCTAAAGGGACACATTCATTTTAAAAGTCAAACATCTGAAAGGTGTTGGGGGTTGTTTGTTTTTATACCAGTTACTGTTACAACTAGCACCTCAGATCACTGTTGGTCCTGCTTTGAGCAGGGGGTTGGACTAGATACCTCCTGAGGTCCCTTCCAACCCTGGTATGCTATGGTTCTATGAAAGATGAAAGGAGTGGAAAGCGTGTGTCCAGTTTGGGCAGGTGAGAGCATTTTGTGTAGTCAATTTCACTCATTCCCTGGAATTGTCAGTTTTCATCATTGTGGGTCTGTCACACAACAGCAAACAGTGCAGAGGAAAATATTGCAAATAAAAAAAAAGAATGTGATTGCAACCACCACAAGCTGGCAGGGAGAGACAGGGCAGATGTAATATTTGAAGTTACTTTTCATTTTATTTTTTCAACTAAGTGGAATTCCAGCTGGGCGTCCATTTGAACTCGAATCATTTCTATGGTAATACACCACCATGCTGTGCCTGATCCCAGGAAAGGTCAGGGCACTGCAGCCAGATACCATGCCATGGAGAGGGTTTATTAAACATTTTACACTAGGTGATGTGCTCATGTGGCAAGTTCTTCCCTGGAGACAGATTTTGTCATGTAAATGAAAGCACCCCAACATTAAACAATGCCATCAAAATGGTAAACTCCCCCCAAGTGTGTCTTTGTTCATAGGCCTCAGCTGCAAGCTTGTAATAAACACAATATAAAAATGATTCTTTAAGGGATCCTCCAGTGTTGTGTTTTTCTCCTTTTACCTCTTCTAACCAGGAATCTAATATGAACAAGAGACAGCTGCAGAGTTTCACACCGCTGGTGAGATCCCTCAGTTGCTATGCAAAGCTAGTCAAGGGTGTGCATGGGGGCATTAGACAACACCCTGTCCCAGACTGAAAGCAGGGGTAGGTAACGTATCCTCCGACATGTCCAGATTTCCAGAAATGGTGCATACCCAATTGCTCCTGCGGATACCTATTGGAGCGCCTGGGCTCAGACCATATGGGGAAAAAATATCAGGCAACTTATTTAGGCACCTAAATATGATCTGTAGGCTCCCTCTCTTCAAAAGTCTTGGCCTAACGAGCTAACATTGGGCCAGATCTGCACCAGCAAACTGAACCAGTCACGGGTAACTTAGCTGGTGCCCGTTTGTGAACAGCAATGCCATAGTAGTACACACCCACTAGCATTCCCTTTTGGGTGTGGTGGCTCTGTCCTCTAGCCAGCGAGTGCACTGCACTGACCTCTTGGACTGATCTCATGCTTCCTGACACAGCAGTGGCTTGAGGGAGATCTCAAAAGACCTCCTGGGAGACCTTCAAACCTGTAGGAGAAGGAGTCAGACTCTTAGCTCCTTGAGGAACAGCCATTTCCATGGCATTGCCTCAAACCTGAGGCCAACAGGCCTGCTTAGAGCTTGTTTTGAGCAGGCAGACAGGGGGGCTCTGGGAGCTCCTAAAACATAATCCGAGTGTCTCGGGAGGCAGTGGTGGAAGGTGCCAGCCAGAGAATAGGCCCAGCGGTGCATGGAATTCATGCTATGAGGCACACCTCCCCCTTCACCTGCCCTGGTGTAAGGGGCTCCATGCACTGCTGCTAGATTAAGTTGACTGATGGAGCTCCAGGCCCACAACCAAGGGTACTGGAACAATTTGTATAGTGGGGGTGCTGAAAGCCATTGAACCAAACTGTAAATCCAGTATATAATGGAAACCACTTCAAGCCAGCGGGTGCTACAGCACCCCCTCCCCGCACCTCTAGTTCCAGCACCTGTGCCCACAACCGCAGATGGCTGGGAGAGAGTTGTTCTGGTGACCGGGGCAGGGTGGCCAACGCTGGTTGGATATAGTCCTGGAGGTGTCAACACGTGACAATCTTCAGTTCCCGGAGACCCCCACGGATGGCATTGTAATCCCTCCGGGAAACACCCCACTGCACCTCAGCCCGGTGCAGGTGGGGCTGGGAAGGCGGTGGTAGGTGCGGTTGTGCTGGAGCTGTACATGGCAATGCCGAGTGTTGCAGGGACGAGTGACCGAGGTGGGCAGAGTGTCAGGGATCTTCATGCCATCGCAGGGATCCGGCAGGATGGAAATTGCCACATCACGACCATGCAATCAGCAACGTCTGCCTGTTGTGCCGGGCGTAACGCCCAGGGTGGCAGGCCAGGTGTCCACACCACGCAGCGAGGCAGCTGTGACGCAGAGCCCGGCACAGCAGCTGAGGCAGTGACTGGGTCAGTGCTGCCAGCAGCAGGTGTGGAAACACAGAGGAAGACAATTCGGGGCCCACGCGAGTCCCCTGGAGCTCCACCCCCTCCATGGCTTTGCCTTAGTTTGGGATGGAGAGAACAGGCGTTATCTGCTGAGGGTCTCCCCACTGCTTCCCTCTGGCCAGGCTGGGGTCTCCCTCCCCGGCTAAACTCTGATTGCCTAGTGGGACGTGCCCTGACGCAGACACCCCAAACTCCTGTCACAGCCAGAGAGCTCAGGCCCGGCTCCTCAAAGGTACCGAGGCACCTACCTCCCATTGACCCCACGGGGAGCTGGGGTCTCATGCCCAGGAGGAGCTGGAGCAGAGCTACAGTTCCTCAAACCTCTCCCCTGTGCGAGCTCGAGCAAAGAGGGGCTGTCCAGCTGACTTCGGGGTCAGGGCCCCAGTGAAAACCCAATTGTTCATGCAGATATAGGCCTGACAGACTTTGCCCTCCCATGTCTCCCAGCTCCCCCCACAGAGCGCCAGCCCCAGGATGGCACGCTAATGGATGGTCAGCACAGCATCCCATCGTCCAGTGCCCCTGGCCGGCATGAGCAGCCACATGGGATAGCGACCAAGGGGAGTTAAGTCTCTCAATCTCTTTAAGACTCTGCGTGTCTGAAAACAGACTTCTCCCCTCCCCCTCGAGGGCCAATTTGAAACCAAAAAGTCACTACAGCACCAAGCTGGGTGATGGAGAACACAGCTTCCTTCCTGCCTTCTCCGAGGGCCTGACCCAGAGCCTCCGAGAGGCTCCCGCTGACCTCCCACTAACATGAAACCCAGACACGTGTAGCCAGGGCACAGCCCCACACCGTCGCAGCACCATGTTCACTTGCCAGCAGGAGGGATGTGTTTGACAGGCAAGCTAATTCCCGACACGAAATCCAGCCTGCCGTCCCTTCCGAGGGATTCTCTTCCCCGTCCTGATGTGCCATCACTGCTCTAGATCACAGTTCAGATGGTAATTGGTACCTTTGAATTTGTTCCAGTCTCTCCTGTTGCAAAGGAGCCAGAGGGCTGGTTGCTGTACGCTCCCCTTTTATATTTGGCAGCAAAAGAGCCTCAAAAACATGGCAGCGGCAAGTAAAAAATACACCGATTTAAGGACAGGCTACAAGCAGGAGGGACATTCCAAGCAATAGCTCAGCTGCAGGTGAAAGCCGACCATGGCTGTGTCACAGAAGAGACCTGTAATGGAAACTGTTGGTGCAAGTTAGGTTGTGGCAACACTAGCACTTGTCCATACAGTGTTCTGTCAGTCGGGGGGGTGGTTTTTTCACACCACGACCACGGAAGTTACCCAGCGCTAAGGTCAGGTGTGAACAGTGCTGTGTTGGTGGGAGAGTTTCTCCTACCGCCTCTTGCGGCGGCAGGAGTTAAGCCAACAGGAGAGCTCTCTCCCATCAGCTAGAGTGTCTCCACCACAAGCACTGCGGTGGCACAGCTCTAGTGCGGTCGTGCAGATGTAGCCTCAGAAAGTTCCTCCTGAACCTGGACTCACTCCTGCAGGAATGCAGCACTCTGACCCCAACCCCGCAGAGTTTTTAAACCAGGTGCTTAGCTTGAAACAGGTGAGTTCCCATTGAGCTTAATAGGCACCGTCAGGTGAGCGCACTTTTGCAAGTCACACCCATGCCTGAAGACATATTGAGGAGCCTAAGCTTCGGCACCGGTTTATGAAAACCATGATGAGTATTATTTGTTTATCACCAAACGGTTTGATTCCCTGTTTTAATTGCACAACTCAGCGCAGTCTTAACGATGGAGCTGGAACGGCGCCTTCATGAGAGGCTGCCTCAGTTTGAAAGTTCAAGTTTCCACCGTGTTTCTGTGAATGGATTCGTGCCACCCTAGAGAAGTAGGTTTGACAGGATCACATTAATAGGAGTCAATAAATGTTGATGTCACCTAACACACAAACAGACAAAAGTATTTCCATTAAAAAGTGATTGAAATTTACAGATAGGCAGAAAAAGAAGCGCTGCTTGGAAGCGTATTATAGTCTGATATTTACTTTGTGTACATTGACAATTTGTGTTTAACAGTTATAAAGCTTTATAACTTTCTGAATCTCAACATCTCCTGCCATGAAAAATTGTCTGACCCACATCATTTCCCACAACTGTAAAAATTTACATTGATAAAAATAAAAATGAAATGCTTAGAAGCCGAACATTGATATTATCTCTCAAAAAGAAAACACTGAATTCTGTCAACCTGTATGTAGCTGTGTATATACACCTCTAAATACCATGCTGCCCTCTAGCGGTCATGTTGGGAAAAGTCGCTTGATCCTAGCTAAATTAAAGGACATTGTGAACAAAAAAAAAGTCACTTCTGAAAAGCATTTCACTGTTACAGCTGTAACATCAGAGTGACAGATCTGGGAGTCAGTATCTTCCCCCTGTTTTCACTTGGTTTATTTTGCACATGTGGCTGCACTTCGTGTACAGATTTTCAAAGGGGATTTGGGTAATTAAGCATAATATTTTCAGGGGCAGCTAAGGTCCCGATGCTCCAGGGTACCTAAAACCCCAACTCCCACAGATTTCAGCACCTAAATACCTCAGAGGATCTGTGCCTAGGTGATTTATAAGCCTAAGCCCTTTGGATTTAGGATTACACTCCAGCTGCTAAGTGCCTAAGTCACTTTTGAAAATGAGACTTGGGAGCCTAAATCACATAGGATTTTTTCAAAAGAACCTAACTCCCTTCGTCTCCTTTGAAAATCCTAACCTTTGCCAAAGCCAGTTGCACTTTTCCCCAAATCAGGCACCTTGCACCACTGAAGGCAATCAGATGGTTGCCATAGACATCAGTGGCTACAGATCCAGGCCTATCCATTACATTCTGCCCATGTGGATCTTTCACACAACAGCAACAGAGAAGAATTTCATAGTATAGGAAGATGATCATCAACTCACACTGAGCGGGGGGTGGGGGGTGTCAGGGCAGCACCTGAGTCTCATTTGTTTTAAATGTGAGACAGACAAGGGAGCTGAGGTAGTATCTTATTGGACCACTTCTGCTGGTGAGAGAGACAAGCTTTCACGCTACTGAGCTCTTCGTCAGGTCCGACTCTTAAAATGGTGACGGTGCCACTTCAGAGTCAAGGGCCATATTCTGTGCCGGAATCCACCCAAGAGTACTAGCAGCAGTAAATGCACCTCGCTCCCCTGTAGAGCTTTCCATCAGCAGATCAGAAAGCACTTTACAAAGCACTTACAGATGGGGGAAACTGAGGCACAAAGAGGGAAAGCAATTTACCCAAGGTCACACAACTGGACACGAGCTGAGTCAGGAATGGACCCCAGACCTCAAGAGTCTCAGTCCAGTGCTTTATCTGCTAGGCCACACTGCTTCCCCTCTCTGCTAAAGCAGCTTTCTCCCCAAGGAAGAAGAGCAGTGCCTGCCTAGTCTTTGCTCAGACACCTCCACGCAGGAGCCTAGCTCCCCCACATCTAGGCCATAGGAGCCGACTCGGGGGTGCTCAGGGGCTGGCGCACCCAAGGGAAAAAAGAAAGGTTGGTTCTGAGCACCCATTGGCAGCCCACCAATCAGCAACACCTCTCCCCCCAGCACTGCCCACCTGCTGCGATCAGCTGTTCCACGGCATGCAGGAGGCGCTGGGGGGGAAGAGGGGGGGAGGGAAGCCAGGGCACGCTCAGGGAAGGGGGCAGAGCAGGGCAGGAAGAGGTGGGGCAGGAAGAGGCAGGGCCTTAGGGGAAAGGTTGGAGTGGGGGCAGGGCGTGGGGCAGAGCAGGGCTCCAGCACCCCCCATCCACCCCACGGCACGTTAGAATGTAGGTGCCTCTGATCTGGGCAATTCCAGACCCGCATATCAATTGCTCAAATCATTATATTGAACAGTAGCGTTGCCATGGCCCCTTTCCGGGGTGCGAGGTCTTTTGTAAAGGCTCAACTTCTGCTGTGCAAGGGCCTCTTTGGACAGCCTTAGAGATCCCTGCTGAATGGTTTTCAGCTCAGTGCCAACTCCACAGAGTGGAGCAGCCTGTGGATTTGTACAACCCTTACAGCCAGGAAGAAACACTGGTAGGAATGAGCGAGACCGCTCCCAGACAGACGGAGTACACAGGTTTCTGCTCTGTGACAAACGTTGTATTGCTTTCATTCTTCGCATTGATCTGCTGGAGCATTACGTGGGCAGACAACAGGGTGGAAGTCACTGGCACCAATGTGTGTGGACTTGATGCACCTATGACATGTCCTTCTGAAGTCAAAGGCATGCCACGTGCTGGTCAGTCCATGGCGCAGCCAAACAGGCAGCTGGCAGTGAGTCTTCAGTGTCTCCGAGGGACACGCCACATGCCAAGAAACACTGCAGGCCTTCCTGCAGAATTCTGCAAGCCCTGTAACTGGAGATTTCAAAGCAGTCTCTTATGATGTATATGTACAGCCCCAAGCACAAGGGGTCCTGACCTCAGCTGGAGCCTCTGGGTGTCACTGCAATACAAATGCTAAACAGCCTTTCCTTCTCACAACACTCCCGAGAGGTACCGAAGACGTGTCCCCATTTTACAGATGGGCAAGCTGAGTCACTGAACAGATCCACAGTCCTCTTTTCTGCCACCCTGCTGCTTTAAGGCTCTACCAGTCAGGAAGCAAGTCCCAAAGTTATACTATGGAGTGAACTGCTGCTGCGTAAGTAAACAGGCAGATTTCCTGTGGGGTATTAAATAACAGTCTTTACAGCGCCTGGCTGAGGTTACAACTTAAGCCTGGATGTGTAATAAATATGCCAAGTAACTCCTGTGCACCGAGTAACCCAAGCTGGGCATTAGTGGGTTACTCACTCATCCTCTTCCTGAGCGAAACCCGACCCTATTAGGGCAGTTGCTAGGGATCTCTGGAGAGCGGCATCTCCAGCAGACTATAAACCTGAGCCTTGGAAAGATAAAGAACTCTTCCCCTAAGAGCCTCCTCACGGGAGGCAAAACGGGACACCGTGCAACCAGATCCTCAGCTGGTATCAGACAGCGTAACTCCACTGCACTCAGACAGCGCTGCACATCCAGCATTGACCCAAGTGTTCCAGCAGATTCTCAGATCTTTCCGTGGACCTGGCTGTTTGGGGGAGGTTTGACACCAGAGGAGGAAGTTTTCTTCTAGGACTAGAATTTTCAGTTTACCAAATGGAAACTCGTCCCTCCGCCCTCTTCGGCCCCGGGGCCCAGCAAATCTAAGCCAGCCCTAGTGACCCTAATAAAACAGGGTCGTGACTCACAGTTTGAGAACCGCTGAAGACTATCTGTAAGGATGGGCCACTATGACATTCCATGGGATTGGGGCGTTTCTCTCCCGAGCAGTAATTCGGTGGAGTCCGGTTTTGATGGGCACCCGAGGAGTCTGTGTCAGTTTTAACATGCTAATCACTCAGGGGAAAGGGCCCTGGTCTCAAGAGGCCCTTGAGCACATGCAAGTGTTATGTGCTAGGCTGGATCAGGCCCCTTTGAACTAGATTTTTAAAATCCCTAGAGCAGCACTGGCCAAGCAAGCTGTACCAGCCAGTGTAACAGGTGATAGATTCCCACTGCCAGGGAATGGAGGTGGTTAGGTTCAGAGACAAGTGGAGCCGACATACTAGATCTGACAGACACTAATGGAGTCAACCGGGCCCTCCACAGCCACAGAGTTACTACGTGGAGGGCTCCGGTCTCTCCTCCCCTGTAGAGACTCAACCTTAAAATGGGTCACGCTTGTCCTGTTGAGGGTCTACAGAGCAGCACAAATTAATTAGCCTGGGCCACGTTCTCTGCTGGCCTAGCTATGGCCAAGCCAAGGCCATTAGAGACCTCGGCAGCACGGGTCAGTGGTAAGAACCGCGTTTGGCGGACTCTCTCCAAGCTGCTCTGCCTGCACACGCTGTGCATTTGCCCAAGAGTAAGAGCATTAAATCCTTCCTGGTTTTCTCTCTGGTGAAGAGCAATGAAACAAGCATGGCTGCCTCCCGAGCAGCCAGCCAGCCGCAGCGGCTCTTGCCTCTGTCAGCTTTTCATGTAAAATGGAAAAATGCTACTGTCCTAGGGCAGCACCCTCACCACCCTCCCTTATGGTGGCCCTGCAGGCCCTCCTAGGTAACTCTACACACTCCAGCCAGACATGAGATAAAAGTCCCCCCCAGGGTCTACCTTATTTGAGCCCAAATAAACTAAAAACCAGCAAGTCCATTCCTGCTCTCTTCCCCCGCCTCTTGCCGTCACTCAAGCTGCTCACTCTACTTGAGAGCAGAGTCCTCATCCAGCCACCACCCCCTGGGTTAGGTGCAACCTCTGCCTTTATTCCCTGTAACACTCACCTGCAGCTGCTACTGTCCTCTGGGGGAGATCCTCCTGCCAGGAGCACACCTCCTACAGTCCTTGGTCTAGGGAGCATTTCTCCTCAGGAATTTCCTGCCTCTAGAATCTCCTTCAGCTGAGCCCAGAGAACCCTTTATCAGGCTCATTAACTAATTAGCTGCCAACCAGCCACCTACAAATGTAATTACTTCCATGTGGGTTTGAGTTAGCTCATGCTTCCTCGCAGGAGCCTGTCACAGGTAGGCTGGCTCCTGCTCCCATTAAAGGGCCAGCCCATGGCATGTACATTCTGACACAGCCTGTAACAGCAGTATAGCATGGTGTGGCAAGCACTGAAAGAGGCAGAAGATTGAAAGTCTTTCACATGAGGAAGAGAATACATGGGGGACAGAGATCGAGGTTAGCCTCATGCAGGCAAAGGGGATGAAAGTCAGGCTTGGCTCTGAGAAAGAATGAAAGACACCAGCCATGAGCCCTGCAAACCTGCCCAGCTCTGCAGCAGAACAATCACACTGCTTGTTGATTGCAGCTGATTGGGGAAAAGAAAGTTACAAATGTCATAAAACCACTGGACATTTGGAATGTATTTCCACAGAGTTTTTGGGGGAATGGAATTAGGGTGATCAGATAGCAACTGTGAAAAAACAGGACGGGGGGAAGGGAATAGGCACCTATATAAGAAAAAGTCCCCCAAAACAGGACTGTCCCATTAAAAATGGGACATCTGGTCACCCTAAATAAAATGAACAACATCCAGGAGGGCTGGGCTCCCCATGTTCCCCACCCATTAGTTTTCCTTTTTCCACGTGGTCACTTTTCCAAAGTTGGGGATGTTGTGAAAAGCGACAGAGTGGACAAAAGAGAAAGGAAGGAAAAGGAAAGAGTGAAGAAAAGGAAAGACTGAACCTAGACCCCTTTCTGTTGGGCTCAGCGGCATTCCAATGAAAGCAGGGAGGAACGGAGCAGCAGGAGCAGTAAAAGCAAAAATCCAACACCGCAAACAGTGTTTGTTTTTAGAAATTCTCCCTTCATTTTTCCATTGGAAATGAAACAATATCACCATTTTGAAATGTCCCCACAACAAGCGTAATCAAAGTGACATTTCCATGCGGAAATGTTTAGTTTCAACTAAACTCCTTTTTTTTTTTTTGGCAGAAAAACTATTTCAGGTGAATAATTTCCACCAGCTCTGGTGACCACCCTCCGAGTCTGGTTTCAGATACCTTCCCTGAGCTCACCAGGAGCAAGGAGCTGCCTGAGTCCCACCATAAGCAGTGGGTCTACAGATGTTCTGGGCTACTAGGGAACAGTGAAATGAGTCATTACAAGAAGTTTTGGTGTGGTGAGAGGTGGGTTACAAACCTGGGATATGAGTGCCATCTAGTGGGATTGCCTTTTAAAATCGAACTTTGCCCACACACAAAAATGCAGTGATGACAATGGACTGGGAACATAAGTCTGTTTTTAGGCCTGCTAATGCCACCTTCCTGATCTTTTCTATTTTTTATGTCACCCAGTATTGCCATTGCTAGATAATTGTCCAAAAAAATCTAGAATATGCCCTATATCCTGTGTAGCTGGGAGGACACCAACTAAGATGTCTAATCTGTACTATACAGGGCCAGCTCTGATACTGATTTGCTAATGGCAGCAATATTCAGCTTGGAAAAGCAGTCTATGGGGGAAATCCAGAAGGTATTTCTGGTCCTGCTTTGAGCAGGGGGTTGGACTAGATGACCTCCTGAGGTCTCTTCCAACCCTGATATTCTATGATTCTAAGGTATGTTGGTACAGGGCCCATCCCCATGGACCCAGTCATGGCTGGGCCTCCAAGCACTACGGGAATAATAATAAAACCTTCTGCTGTAAGCTCTTGGTTAGTTTTAGGATTGGTCCCCTGGAGTGTCCTTTTAATAGCTAAAGATTAAGGCTCCCAATCAAGGTGAAATATACCTGGCTGCCAGCATCCTCCTGCTCCTGGTAATGTTCCATAACCCAGCCCCACACTGCTGGTGATATGCCGCAGTGCCAAGCCACAGCCCTCCACACCCCCAACCAGCCCCTCCCTGCTGGTGATGCTCCGCTCCACTCCTTACCCACAAGCCCCTCCTGACGCTAGAGCACAATACAGATCCACTGCTCCTACTCACACGTGCCACTGACCCTGTATGGGCTATGGGACCCTGCTGTGAGCTGCCTCCAGAGCGCAGAGCTTCAGCCGCATCTCCAGCCTGCTCTCCTCCACTGGGGCTGCCGCAAGCGCAGGAGCAGAGACCCAGGGGCCGTCAGGAAGTTCTGTCTGATGCAGCGTTCTCCTGCCACCGGGCAGAGCTGCCTACAGAGAGGGGGTGTCGTTTTGTAGTAGTGCATGTGCTTTGCGCGTTTGAGGCCCTGCATTCAATCCCCAGCCTCCACAGCCTTTCTGGCCCTGATTGTCTGCCCCCACCATGTGCAACAGGGACATTCGGCCCCGAGACCCCAGCCAGTGCCAGTACAGAGACCAGGGGAAGGGCTGAGCACTAGGAACTGAAGATGAAAAGAACAGCCCTTTATAAACTACAATTATGGCTGGGGAAAAGTTAATCCAAGGCTATTTCAGTCCCGACTGGGGAGGCTCCCGCCCCACTAGACTCCTCTTCGCCGGCCCCCAGCACCACAGTCTCTGAGCCCCTCACGTCATTCCTGGTTAAGGCTTCGCCCCATTTTACACATGGGGAATGGAGGCACAGGGTAGAGTCAGTCATTTGGGCGAGGTCGCGCAGCGAGTCTGCTGCCAAGCCTCGTCGCAGTGCAGTGCCCTCGTCCTGGCTACCCAGCATTTCAGCATGAGCGCCGACCACCCCCCACCCCCCGGAGGTCAGTGTGCAGGAAGAGTGCCGAGGCAGGATGTGACTGAATTGGCAACACTCTGCACACTAGATAACCAGCAAGTATCGCTTGTGGGCATTTTTAACGATCAGGCCCAGCACATGCTCACCGAAATATACGCCTAACTCTGGTGGTTCCCCCAGCCTGGGTTTCGGAGCCTACTCAGATGCTGGAGCGACAGTGTCTCACCAACATGACACGAGGCTGAGGGGCTGTAAGTGCCATAGGAATGAAAGGAGTCTGAGCCCTCGGATGTCACAGGTAATGGGTCTTCCTGTGAGTCAGAGGAAGGCCTGGCGAAGCGGGGACCATGTGCAGTACCCAACACAGCACTGCCCGTTCTCCTGCAGTGGGACTGGCTCTGGAAATCCTCAACACTCCTAGCAGAACTCCCCAGCAGAGACCCTTCTGCAACAGCCAGCCACCAGCAAGGGAATTTAGGAGCCACCCAGCTGTGAAGATGGTCTCAGGAACGGTCCCTTCTGGTGCCAGCACAGGCACTGGGAAGTGTTAGCTAAACGCCTTCTCTCCCCTGGAGTGTGCACTGTGGCCGAATGCTCCCCGCTACACGGCGGTCACTCCTCCCACCCGGGTCCAGTGAGGAGAGATTGGGGCCTGTGGCCCCCAGCCTGGCACCTTGTCTCGACATTTACACCCAGCTACGTGAGTGTCCCCCTTCTCCTCCCCGCCCCGAGCCTGCTCTGAATGGCTGTGCTTGCACTCTGCACAGCTGTGACCACTCTAAGAGCCAGGCGTGGGGAACCAGGCCCCAGGAGAGTAAATCTGTCCTATGTGGTGTGAACACAGAATGGCACCGAGAACCGCACAGGTGACAGTGTTACACTCCAGAGGCCGGCGTAGGCGTGCGTCACAACAGCCTCTGCCCACCCGTTACTGCTGCGCACGCACACACACACTCCAGCCATTGCGTGCGTGGCTGGGGAGGAGCATTTGGTTTGTCAGCAAAGCCACCTGACTAAATTTCACAAAACTCTGCTTCATAGAAACGTGCTCACTCTTTAAGGTCCTGCTCCCCGGGTCTTTCCATTGCCTTCTGTAGGCTCTGGGGCAGGCCCCAAAGGAAACAGCTGCTCTGACAAATTGCTCGATTTAGGGAGGGCCGGGGGGCACCTGCCCCTCCCCCAAGTTTTGTACCACATTTGGGTGAAGTTTGCAGTAGGAAGGAAGATGCTGCCTCACTGCTCACCCCCCGCCCTGCTCCACTGCCCTCTGCAGCCACAGCGCTGCCCCTGTCCCCCTCCACTGGCCAAGCTGCTGGGGACTGGGAGCCTCCCGATCTGCTGCACAGAAATGGGAGGGACACAGAGCCAGCAACTGATTTTCACCAGTTTTTGTTGTTGTGGCAATAAACACTGATAAATTCCCTGGAAAAATGAAATAAAATAAAATAAAAATTGAAAACGAAGGGCCCTACTTATAACGAATAGCTCTTCTACCCTTCCCCAGCCTCTTCTAGTCCCTTAGTCAGGAATCTGCTCTGCTCTCTGTGGGCGCCTCAGCCGACCTTCCTCAGGCTCTTCCCAGAGGAAACCTCCCCTTTTTCCTCCCTCGAGACCTTTCGGGTTTTCCTCCTTGTCCACCCCTCACCTCTGGCCCTTTCCATCGGGCCTCTGCCCCGCGAGCCC
The DNA here is from genome assembly GCF_020497125.1 of Mauremys mutica. Classification (NCBI taxonomy): domain Eukaryota; kingdom Metazoa; phylum Chordata; order Testudines; family Geoemydidae; genus Mauremys; species Mauremys mutica. Next base: position 118,922,540 of record NC_059077.1, read on the forward strand.
CCTGCCCCGGCCCCCTCCCCTCTAACCCAAGCCGGCTACATGACCCGCAAGTGGTTCACTTCTGAACCGCGCCTAGATAACAACTATACACGCTCGTGCTCTACACATTTCATTTCCTCATCCTTGTGTCCCACCCCAAAATTAAGTGGCAGGACCTTTTACCACCTGTGGAGGGTGAGGAACCCTGGTGGGCCAGCCTGTATCCCACCTTGGTCTCATGGCCCGCCAGGGATATCCGTTGGTGGGTCCTTCATGGAGCCATGAGCACGGGCGTGTGCCTGGCACGGTTCACCCCATCCCCGACACCTGTCCCTTTTGTGGCATGAGGGAGACCCTGGCACATGCCTATTGGGAATGCACCAGGTTGCGGCCCCTTTTCTGGCTCTTCCAGAACCTCCTTTTGAGGTTCTGGCTGCACTTTTCCCCACACCTTTGCATATACCGAAGTCCATGGCCCCACCAAGCCATGAGACCTCCTCGTCAGCCTCCTCCTGGGCCTGCCCAAAGTACCCATCTACAACACCAGGAGGAGGATGGTAGATGAGGAGGCACTCCGCAACTGTGGGGCCTATTTCCGCTCCTCCCTGGTCTCACGCATCTGGGCAGAGCTCCTCTGGGCGGCATCTGCTGGCTTCCTAGACACTGGGGAGGAGCAAAACAGGGGAGGGGTAGCTCAGTGGTTTGAGCATTAGTCTGCTAACCCCAAGGCTGTGAGTTCAATCCTTGAAGGGGATCACTTAGGGATCTAGAGCAAAATCAGTATTTGGTCCTGCTAGTGAAGGCAGGGGGCTAGACTCAATGACCAGTTCTAGGAGTCAGGTATATCTCCAATTATATATATAATCCAGGGCTCTCTGCTCTGTCCCTCACTCTGGATCCCTAATTTTGAACCTATGACCCTCACTCCCATCCCTGTTTAATCATTTGTTGTCCTACATGATCAGTTGAACCCTGGGTTTAGTGGCTTCTACCCTTACACTGGGGGAGGGGCTCTTCTGATAAGGGTGGGCTCACACCTGCCCCTTTCCCAGAATTCAATAGGTATTTCTCCCTCCAGAGTCTTCCTTCCTCTACTGAGGGCTCGGCTCTACTTAAATAGGGCTCCTCTGCTTCGCCCTATTAGTGAGACGCGTAGCAAACACACCGGAGGGTTAACTGTGTTCGCAGCTGAGCAGGTCATGTGGCAAGAAAGGGTTAAATGCCAAGTTGCTTCCAGTTCCTGAGAGCTGCATGGAAAATTGGGGGCTAAAAGGGCTGGCACATGCAGGCCTAGGAGATCGTGGGATACCATTGGTGGACTCTCTGAACATGGGTCCAGTGACCTGGGCTTCTGCTACATCTACACTGCAAAGTGAGTGGGTTTGGACCTGCATACCACGGACTCAGACCCATACTGCTGGGTGAATCTGCAGGCCCACATCCCGTGAGAGGCTTCGTGTCTGGACAGTAGTGGGGTTTGGGTTTAAGCCTGACTCAGAGCCCAGGTTTACAATGCCCTTAGGCATATGCCATTTCCCTGCATTACAAGGGATGTGAAAATCCACCCTATAATGGGAGTGTGGTACTTTACCTCCCCTTCAACATACAGAGTACCCAGTACATAGGTCTCTGCTCTTTGAGCTAAAGAAAGCTGATCAAAGCATGCTACCAGGGAGCTGTATGCTACTCCTAAGCTGCCACTAGCCAATGTGTTCTCCCACACACGTTACCTAATCTGGCTGTAAGGGAAATCGGTTGTAAAAAACCCCTCCAATGGAATGCAGGATCCTGACGTTCTCACTGAAATCAATGGAATGGAACTGGGCATTCCAAAGAAAAAACATTAATAACTCTTTAATTACAGCCTATTTTCTTCAAAAATGGGTGGTGTATGAGATTTCAAGAACATTTAACTCTGTGGAAAGCTTGAAGGGGTAGAATCAAGCCTCTTCTAACCTAAAGGGTGACAAGAAATATTACACACAAATCAGAATCAGACTTGCCAAACCCATAAAAAAAACCCACAGAAATTGGGCTTGTTTTTGGCTTAATTGGCTCGTGAGTTGCTTGTTGGCTAGTTTTTGGCTAGTAGCGTGTTGCTTGGTTGGCTTGTAGGTTGTTGCTTCTTTTCTTTGATCGGCTCCCGGCAAGCAGGGGCAAGGCGGGGAGAGAGTCAGGGGTGCACAGTGGGCCCACCACAGCCCCAGACTGCACGCCGGGGGGATCTAGTCACATAGAGTGTTGGGGTTCTTAGGGACTGGCTTGTTTTGAAACGGGACTAGCTTGATTTTTGGCTTATTGTGAAAGTCGGGGTGCTTATTAACTGCGTGAAAGTTGGTAACTGTGCTCAAGATCCTTTCTGAACATCCTGTAACTCATTGAATAACGGGCCTACCCTGTCCTTGGTCTTCCCCTTGCTTCTAATGTATTGGTAGAATGTTTTCTTATTACTCTTTATGTCTCTAGCTAGTTTGATCTCGTTTTGTGCCTTGGCCTTTTTAATTTTGTCCCTGCAGACTTGTGTTATTTGTTTATATTCATCCTTTGTAATTTTACCTAGTTTCCATTTTTTGTAGGACTCTTATTTGAGTTTTAGATCATTGAAGATCTCCTGGTTAAGCCGGGATGGTCTCTTGCCATACTGCCTATCTTTTCTACGCTGTGAGATAGTTTGCTCTTGTGCCCTTAATAATGTCTCTTTGAAAAACTGCCAACTGTCTTCTATTGTTTTTCCCTTAGACTTGCTTCCCATGGGATCTTACTACCAACTCCCTGAGGCCTTGTCTACACTACAAGACTATTTCGAATCTACTTAAGTCGAATTTGTGGATTCGACCTTATGAAGTCGAATTTGTGTATCCACAGTAAATACACTAATTCGAATTTTTGAGTCCACAGTAACGGGGCTGGCGTCGACTTTGGAAGCGGTGCACTGTGGGAAGCTATCCCACAGTTCCCGCAGTCCCCGCTGCCCATTGGAATGCTGGGTAGAGCTCCCAATGCCTCCTGGGGGAAAAATGTGTCGAGGGTGCTTTTGGGTAACTGTTGTCATTGAACCGTCAATCACGCCCTCCCTCCCTGAAAGCTCCGGCGGGAAATCTGTTCGCGCCCTTCTCTGGTCGGTTACAGCGCGGACGCCACAGCACTGCGAGCATGGAGCCCGCTGCGATCATCGCTGCACTTATGGCCGTTGTCAACTCCTCGCACCTTATCGTCCACCTCTTCCACAGTCAGCTGCTGAGAAATTGGGTGAGGAGGCTCCAGCAGCGCGGTGAGGACAGGAATTCACAGAGTGGCGCAGACCTCTCACAAAGCAGGGTACGCCGCGCCGTGGAGATCATGGTGGCAATGGGTCAAGTTCATGATGTGGAACGGCGATTCTGGGCCCGGGAAACAAGCACAGACTGGTGGGACCGCATAGTGCTGCAGGTCTGGGATGAATCACAGTGGCTGAGAAACTTCAGGATGCGTAAGGGCACTTTCCTTGAACTCTGTGACTTGCTGTCCCCTGCCCTGAAGCGCCAGGACACCCGGATGCGAGCAGCCCTGAGTGTGCAGAAGCGAGTGGCCATAGCCCTCTGGAAACTTGCAATGCCAGACAGCTACCGGTCAGTAGCGAACCACTTTGGCGTGGGCAAATCTACCGTGGGGGTTGCTGTGATTCAAGTAGCCCACGCAATCGTTGAGCAACTTCTCTCAAAGGTAGTGACTCTCGGAAACGTCCAGGACATCATAGATGGCTTCGCCGCGATGGGATTCCCAAACTGCGGTGGGGCTATAGATGGGACTCACATCCCTATCCTGGCACCAGCCCACCAGGCCAGCGAGTACATTAACCGAAAGGGCTACTTTTCAATGGTGCTGCAAGCACTGGTAGACCATAGGGGACGTTTTACCAACATCTTCGTTGGGTGGGCGGGCAAGGTTCATGACGCGCATGTGTTCAGGAACTCTGGTCTGTTTAAACGCCTCCAGGCAGGTACTTTCTTCCCGGACCACAAAATAACGGTTGGGGATGTGCAGATGCCTACAGTGATCCTCGGGGACCCAGCCTACCCGCTAATGCCCTGGCTCATGAAGCCCTATACAGGTGCCTTGGACAGAGAGAAGGAACTCTTCAACTACCGGCTGAGCAAGTGCAGAATGGTGGTGGAGTGTGCTTTCGGACGTCTCAAGGGGAGATGGCGGAGCTTACTGACTCGCTCGGACATCAGCGAAAAGAATATCCCCGTAGTTATTGCTGCTTGCTGTGTGCTACACAATCTCTGTGAGAGCAAGGGCTAGACCTTTTTGTCCGGATGGGAGGTTGAGGCAAATCGCCTGGCTGCAGTTTACGCTCAGCCAGACACCCGTGCCGAGAGAATATCCCAGCGGGAAGCGCTGTGTATCTGGGAGGCTTTGAAAGCAAGTTTCCTCAGAGAGCAGGGTAACCTATGACTCTCCACTTGCTTTCAAGAGAAACTGACCCTGGGCCTGTGTCTGTATGTGTCAATTTCGATCTGCGGTTACATACCCCGTTCTCCAAGTTTCCCCCACTTCCAAAGCACGTTTTAAAGCAAATTAATTGTTACACTCATTATTAATAAATCTTTGTTTTACTTTGCATTTCTGTTCAGGTGTTGAAACATGGACGCATACTGTGCTGGGCACGGTGTGCACTGATGTACAGACCGCTTGTTCCATAGAGGAATGACATCCTCCTGCTCCTACATAGGTCTCTGGGGTGGGGGACGGTTGGAAGTGGTTGTGCATGAAGGGGAGGGATTGCAGGAAGGGGTGGGTTTGCAGGAAGGGGCGAGTGGTGCCTTCTTTGGATAGGGGTTTGGATGACGGCAGTGGGCTGCGGGTTTGGGCGTAGGAAGGGGTGAGGGGTGTGGGGGAAGGGTGAGTATCTGTCTGTGGATGAGGGCTCTTGTTGGGGCTCAGGGCAGCGGAGAGGCTCGGTGCTACGGTGGAAGTGCATGGTAAGGGCAGCATGCCTTAACATTAAGGGGGTGGCAGGCGCTAGGACCCTGGACAAGCATACACATCACAGAATGACCCGGGGCAGCATACACCACACAGAGTGACCCTGGTGCCTACTGACTGCAGTGTGTGTGTGCCCTGCAGTTGATCATGCCCCCAAGTCTGTACCCTGGTAATGTAGGCTATACCGTGCAATTATAAATCCCCTCCCCCCCCCATACACAAAAAAATCCTCTGACACGAAAGACGTGACCGAAACAGTGAATAACAGCAAACAGCTTTTAATAATCTAATACACAGTGGGGGGATGAAACTTGGATTTGGGACTGGGTGAGCCTGTAAGGGAAGCACTTCTACAAATGTATAGCGTGAGAGGTGTGTGGTACATTAGCGCTATGCAGTGGTGCAGTGACAGTTCTCACGGCCCCTACCGCCCCTCCGTCTTGTACTTTTGGGTGAGGGGGGGGCAGGACTTCTTGGCGGGGGAGGGCGGTTGCAGATACACTGCAGGGGGGCTCTGTCCTCCTGCCTGCGGTCCTGCATAACATCAACAAGGCGCCGGAGCGTGTCCGTTTGCTCCCTCATTAGGCCAAGCAGCGTTTGAGTCGCCTGCTGGTCTTCCTGCCGCCAGCTATCCTCCCGTTCGATGTGTGTGCGATGCTGTTGACATAGGGTCTCCCTCCACTGTCTCTGCTCTGCCGCCTCGGCTCTGGAGCAGGCCATCAGTTCCGCAAACATCTCGTCCCTAGTCTTTTTCTTTCGCCGCCTAATCTGCGCCTCTGCGAGGGGGATGCCGGGGCAGTCCGGGAAAGAGCCGAAGCTGTGTGATGGGAAAAGTAACTGATTTCCTTGAACAGATACATGTTTGCGAACAGTGAACACAGTCTAGTCAGTTTCTCTGAACAAGACCATGCAGGGCAACAAGTCTCACGAGATCTCAGGACAAGTTCGAGATTTCGGAATACGCTCTCATTGGCTGCGGCATTGCACAGGAGAGCGGACAAGTGGGGAGAGACAGCTGAATCCGTCTAGCAGACAGTTCTGGTAAGCCTTACAGTACATTCTGCTTATCAGTTAATGGATAGCTGTGCCCTCCCGCTAAAGGCAATCTGGAAATCATATACTCTGACCCTTTTCCAGCCACTCCCGCCAGTGCACGGGAAAGATCAATGTATGCTTTTCCTATGTGGCCTACAACACGTGGCTGTTAAGCGAGGGTCATTGTTATGCAAAGAAAAGGCAACCATTCACAACAGTAACAATACACTAATTGCCCTAATTAGTTGCAGCATTTCATGAACGAGATCACCCTGATGCGGGTCCCTCGGAGTCACAAAGAGCGGATGCTAAGGGAAGCCCTGCAGAGACCAGGACCATATGCGGCCATGCTTGTGGAGGTGATGATTCCCATCTACATAAGGATGTCCTGGCGTGGAAGAGTGTGCTTCCACGGAGCACCCAACAAGGCACCTCTCCCCAGGAACCTCCTGCAGAGGCTTTTCGAGGACCTAAATGAGACCTTTCTTGAATTGTCCCTGGAGGATTATTGTTCAATCCCTATATGTGTGGACCTACTTTTCGTATAGTTTTTCATTGAAAATTTTATATATAGCATTTCTATTTTTTTATACCTGTTTTATAAAAAATAAATGTTTACATGTTTATAGCACTTACCGCCTGATCCTTCCCCTGATTCAGAGTCCGGGTTAACGGCCGGGGAGGGTTGGTAGGGGATCTCTGTGAGGGTGATGAAGAGATCCTGGCTGTCAGGGAAAGCGGTTTTGTGTTCGCTGTTCGCCTGCGCCGTCCTCCACAGACCCTTCCTCATCTTCCCCATCGGCGAACATCGAGGAGGAACTGTCCAGGTTCACTATGCCATCCACTGAGTCCACGGTCACTGGTGGGGCAGTGGTGGCAGACCCACCTAGAATGGAATGCAGTGCCTCGTAGAAGCGGCATGTCTGGGGCCGGGCTCCGGAGCGTCCGTTTGCCGCTCTGACTTTTTGGTAGCCTTGTCTCAGGTCCTTGATTTTCACGCGGCACTGCATTGCATCCCGGCTGTATCCTTTCTCTATCATTGCTTTGGAGACCTTCTCGAAGGTCTTTGCATTCCGCTTGCTGGAGCGCAGCTCCAACAGCACAGACTCCTCGCCCCACACACCGATCAGATCCAGGACTTCCCGGTCTGTCCATGCTGGGGACCTCTTTCTATTCTTGGATTGGGCTGACTCCTCTGCTGGAGAGCTCTGCATCGTTGCAGGTGCTGCGGAGCTCACCCCGATGTCCAGCCAGGACGTCAGATTCAAAGTGCCCAGACAGGAAAATGAATTCAAATTTTCCCGGGTCATTTCCTGTGTGGCTGGCCAGAGAATCCAAGCTCCGACTGCTGTCCAGAGCGTCAACAGAGTGGTGCAGTGTGGGATAGCTCCCGGAGCTACTAAGTTCGATTTGCATCCACACCTAGCCTAATTCGAGCTAGCCATGTCGAATTTAGCGCTACTCCACCTGTCGGGGTGGAGTACCGAATTCGAACTAAAGAGCCCTCTAGTTCGAATTAAATGGCTTCCTGGTGTGGACGGTTGAGCGGTTAGTTCGAATTAACGCTGCTAAATTCGAATTAAAGTCCTAGTGTAGACCAGGCCTGAGTTTGCTAAAGTCTGCTGCCTTGAAATCCATCGCTACAAACAATCCCCTGCCACTGGATTAGCAAACTCATTCTCAACAGATGAGTAGAGTGGGTAGCACACTTGCACTGGGGTCAGACCTGCAGTAGCACAGCCAGGGCTGGTGTACAACTCAGATGGGGCTGTGGCAAAGATACTGCAGCTTTAAGCAAAGGTGCCAGGGTGAGTGACTCGTGTATTTTTCATTCGCTAATGTGCCAAGCAGGCAGTATCTGCCATGACTTGAATTAAGCAAAGAGAAATTCAGAAATAAGAAAGGGTATTTTGGAGGGTGTTTCTTGCAGTAGGACTGAGAGATAGTTTTGAATAGATATGCATAACCGTTACCAGAAATCCACAGACATCCAAGCTCGGTGCTGCAGCATCTGTGTCTGTAGCTTCCACTTCCACTCCTCCTCCCCATCCCATTTGTGGCTTGACCCTGGATTCCTTCTGTGCCTCCAAGTCTCATTGATTCAGTGGGACAAGGAGTGGAACCATAATGCAATTGAGAAGGAGACTTCTTCCTATTTAAATAGGCCACCAGCTTCCCGTAAAAAGCTCGACCTTCATCCCACTATAACTTTGCATCAGAGCATTGAATTGTCCAGAGGATTATTGCATTTACTCTGAATACAGAGGGGAAAGTTTCTGCAAAATTCAAAGAAAATGGATCAAAGCATTTTTAGTAAGTAGTAATTGGAGATGTACCAATCTCCTAGAACTGGAAGGGACCTTGAAAGGTCATTGAGTCCAGCCCCCTGCCTTTGCTAGTGGGACCAAATACTGATTTTTGCCCCAGATTCCTAAGTGGCCCCCTTGAGGATTGAACTCACAATCATGGGTTTAGCAAGGCCAATGCTCAAACCACTGAGCTACCCACAGAGAGCAGAGTAGACCAGACTCCTGACTAAGGGACTAGAAGAGGCTGGGGAAGGGTAGAAGAGCTATTCATTATAAGTAGGGCCCTTTGTTTTCAATTTTTATTTTATTTTATTTCATTTTTCCAGGGAATTTATCAGTGTTTATTGCCATGACAACAAAAACTGGTGAAAATCAGTGCAAAAAGCTATTTTATTAATTTTTCTGGGTAAATATCAGGGTTTATTTTGGTGGATGGAAAGACGGGGGAGAGTATTCAGTAGATTTATGCTTTGAATTCTGTTAATCAATGTGGGTTGCCGCAGAACTAGAACAGAACTCAAAATACAACGCCACCGCTGAGTTTAAGAACATAATACATCTCTAATCCCCAAATACAACTTTTCATTTTAAAAAACAGTTTACTGTTGTAGGCTTAGAACTATTAGCCTATAAATATTTACCTGTAATAATTGGATCACCCCATTTGCAGCACATGCACTCAACTTCATCCTTTTCTCCTGTTGTTGTTTTTTAAATTTTGACTTCCTTGTGTTCTGAAACAAATTCTGACACAGATTTTCATTTTCTTCCCATTTTACTGTGTCAAATCTTTAAACGGTTATCTGCTAACAGCTTGAAACGTGCCTGTGGTGGGCGTGAGATTCATCAGTACGTTCAGATGCACGCACAGTTCAGAGCTTGCGTGCTGCCTGTTTTATTGGATGTATCTTCTAGATTAACACAGAACCTGACTTCAACAGGCAGCTTTGCATATCCACACAGACTAATGTGTTATCGTAAAACATATATCTCATGCCATGTACTGTATTTTCCTAATAAAACAAGTTATTCTTATATATTTGACTGATACAAAAGTAGAGGAAAAATCAGAAAAAAACTGAATAATACTTTTTGTAAAACCCAGGGAATTTTGTGGTAAAAATCGGTGTAAACTGAAAACAAAGGGGCTCTGCAGCAGGGAGACGACCCCCCCCGGGGAAGCTGTTGGAATCCCCGTGGAAGGAGAATCCTGTTGAAGAACACACAAGCTGGGAGAAACTGCAGGGGCCAAGAAAGAGGGGACTTTAGGGAAGCCCATGAGGGGCAGAAGGCTTATTAGTTTGGGTATTTTATTTGGACTTTGAGTTAGACCTTTGGTATCCTGAGAAAGGGATCAAACCACTGTGTGTGGGGGCCAGAGGGCAAAACCACAGAACACCCAGGGAGTGAGTCTGGGGAAGAAACCAACTGGGAGTGGTCACTGTGGCTGAGAAAGTGGCCACGACAGGGGGTGTGAGAAGGGAAGCCCCCTGCAATGTGTCCAGGCCTGATGGGGCATGGTAGAGGTGAGGACATGTGGTTACAGGGCTCTTCAATCTAGCAGAGAAAGGTGTAATGTGATCCAATGGCTGGAAGATGAAGCTAGACAAATTGATGCCAGAAATGAGATGTAAATCTTTAATGATGAGAGTAATAAACCACTGGAGCAACTTGCCCAGGGTCATGGTGGATTCTCCATCACTGACAATTTTTTAATCAAGATTGGATGGCTTTCTAAATGATATACTGTAGAAATAATTTTGGGGTAGCTCCATAGAGTCTGTTATGCAGGAGGTCAGACTAGATGATCACAATGGTCTGTGAGCTGTTCGTTTTAGGTGACAAATCTGTGGAACTGTCCCAGATTGAGGTGTCAATAGAGGAGGTTTGGGAACAAATTGATAAATTAAACAGTAAGAAGTCACCAGGATCAGATAGTATTCACCCACGAGTTCTGAAGGAACTCAAATGTGAAATTGCAGAACAACTAACTGTGGTAGGTAACCTATCATTTAAATCGGCCTCTGTCCCAGATGACTGGAGGACAGCTAATGTGATGCCAATTTTTGAAAAGGCTCCAGAGGAGATCATGGCAATGACAGGCCAGTAAGCCTGACTTCAGCACTGGGCAAACTGGTGGAAATGATAGTAAAGAACAGAATTATCTGACACACAGATGAACACAATTTGTTGGGGAAGAGTCAACACAGCTTTTGTAAATAGATCGGTGAGGCATGATTTCCATTAGAAGTCTCTCCGGGGGTCAACAAATGTGGACAAGGGTGATACAGTGTACTTGGACTTTCAGAAAGCCTTTGACAAGGTCCTTCAAAGGCTCTTAAGCAAACTAAGCAGTCATAGGATAAGAGAGAAGGGATATGACAGAGATCTATAAAATCATGAATGGTATGGAATAGGGTATCAATTAATTGCAGCTAACACCTGTGATTAAGAGAAAACAAAATAAACATGTTAATATAAAAATATTAATTGCATACCCCTGGGGGGGAGGGAGGCATTGGCGGTAGGGGGCTAAAGTCCCAGCCCACAGCTCCATGGGTGCCCCAAGCAGGGCTGGAGCCCAGAGCCCCATGCCCCCAAGAGGGGCTGGAGCCCCCCACCCTGAGGGTAGAGGGGTCACAATTTTTTCTAGTGGGGGGAGGAGGTCACAATTTTTTTTAAAGTCAAAATGGGGTTGCCAGCACAAAATGTTTGAGAAACACTGCCATAGAGAATGGAGGCCTGGCAAGCTCAGACCACCCTGCACTAGCCTCTCCTCCCCTGCCACACACCAAGTCCCTGAGGTAAAATCCATCTTCATTATTATACAATTATTAGACAAATAATAATTCTACATTTGTAAGTTCAACTTTCATGATAAAGAGATTGCACTACAGTCCTTGTCTGAGCTGAATTAAAATACTATTTTGTTATCTTTTTTACAGTACAAATATTTGTAATCAAAACTAACAAAGTGAGCACTGTACACTTTGTATTCTGTGTTGTAACTGAAATCAATATATTTGAAAATATAGAAAACATCCAAAAATATTAAAATAAATGGTATTCTATTATTGTTTAACAGTGCAATTAAAACTCAGTTAAGGAGTCATAGAATGACAGGGTTGGAAGGGATCTTAGGAAGTCATCTAGTCCAACCCCCTGCTTAAAGCAAGACTAATCCCCAGGCAGATTTTTGCCCCAGATCCCTAAATGGCCCCTTCAAGGATTGAACTCACAGCCCTGAGTTTAGCAGACCAATGCGCAAACCATTGACCTATCTTTCCCCCCAGGACTTGCTTAGGCTAAACCCAAACATTTTACTGTCTTGCGCTGCCCAGAGATCTGTACAGTGTAAGCCCATACAATTCGCCTCCTTCCTCAGTGTGGAGAGGAATACACACAGCTTTCTGCCCTGAGTTATGATTCCACACACACTGGATTGGACAAAACAAAAACAAGTGTATTAACTACAAAAGAGAGATTTTAAGTGATTATAAGGGATAGCAAACAGATCAAAGCAGATTACCCAGCAAAAAAAACAAACACACAATCTAAGCACAATATACTAAAGAAACTGGTTATAAATAGCAGATTCTCACCCTAAATGTCGATTTAGGCAGACTGCAGAGATTTCTGAAGGCAAGCTGCACTTGCTTGCAGTTTAAAACTCCAGTTATTCCTTTCACAGGCCAGACAACCTCCAGCATAGGCTCAGTCCTTCTCCCCTAGTCCAATCTCTTTGTTCCCAGGTGTTTCCAGCGGTCCTCTTTCTTGGGCGGGGAGTGAAGAATGAACCACAATGATGTCACTCCCCTGCCTTTAATAGTTTTTGCATATGGCAGGAATTCTTTGTCTCCCAGTTTGATCCCCACCCCCAGTCAATGGAAAAATACTAGTATTGTCATGGAGTCCAGAACCAGGTGACTTGGTCACATGTCCCTGCAGCCACAACTCAGAGGCTGTTTGCAGCATCCCCAGGAAGGTGAAAAATTAGCATCTTCAAAGACCTATTGTTTTTCCCTAATGGCCCTTTCCAACCGGCCATCCAGACTGATTGCATTCTGTCTAGTGGGCGTTCCCCAGGTGTAAACACATTTGTAACGGATGCATAAACAATATTCCTAACTTCAGATACAAAAATGATACATTCATACAAATAGGATAATCAAATTCAGTAAATCATGACCTCTCCAATGACATCTCACATGACCCATCTTGCATAAAACACATCTTAGTTATGCCATAATAATATCATAACAATATCTCTCTGAAGAACATGGGGCGTAGTGTCACATGGGGTATTTGTCTTATAACACATCCGGCCACCCTGGACTGTCTTCCTGGCTCAGCTGAAATGTCCCAGGCTGCCTGTTTTGTCAGTTCAAATGGTAGCAGCGGATGTTTTCAGTCCAGGGCTACCAGTCTGGGCTGTGCAGAAATGCAGGGTGATTGTAAAGAATGTGTCTCCATCCTACATCCGCATCTTATTGACTTTTGTCTCGAGTTTCTGGCTGGTGATGTATGTGAACTTCACCTGGGATAGAAACTCTAGATGGTCAGTTAAATTCCAGGGCAGGGCATACTGATTACGTCTGCCTCTCTAGCCCACGACCCCACTGCATACAGAGATGTGCTGGTCAGATACCAGACACCAAAAAATCTCCTGAGCACAGGTGGATGGTTGTCCTCCATTAGCCTGGAACAGAAGTTCTCATTCCCACTCAGGTGCCCTGCGGATAACAATGCTTCCAGAGCTTGTCCGGCCTGAAGGGATTGTAAAGCCAAAGTTAGTAAGAGGGGCCTTGAGGAAAGAGGGGAAATGAGATTGATGAAGTATGAGAAAACTGACATACCCAAATTAAAATTATGTGCCTTGGCTTGCTGGAGCTTCTGAAGAGGCCAGTGGATAAAGTCTGAATAAAATAAAATTAATCATAAAAAGTCTCATCCTGTGACCTTGAAGAGAGACAGCCTCTGGAAAAGGAGAGAAATCCTTTTTCCTCCTGGTCCGACAAGGACCACGGCAGGCCCACCCCTCTCTGCTGGGCTGAGACAGGAGCCAGGGGGAGTGAACTGTCACCCAGCGTGGGAGAAGGGAGAGAATCAGGGCCGAAATGATGCAGGACGTTTTGGCCAAGGCTGAGGAGGAGGTGTCAGAGAGCCAAGGAGCACCCCAGCATGAGGTGAGATTGGCGGCGCCGCTCCTGGGGCAGACGGCAGGTTGAGGGAGGAGGACAGAGCACAGCAGAAGCAGCTAGCTCTCATGCACACCAGGGCTCCCTGCCGCCCTTCTCCCGGCCAGCTTGCTGCAGCTCCCTGTACTTCCAGCTGTTGCTGAGCGAGTCCCGGTGCGGCAGAGCGGAGGGAAGACAGGCTGCTGGAAGTGGGTGAGGCCAGCTCCTGGGGGGAGCCCTGGTGCAGGAGCCAGCCCCATGGCAGCAGCCTGATTGCCTGTCCCATTGCCCGGTCAGGTTGGATCCTGGGGCTACCCCATCCTGACAGCAGGGCTGCTGGGCCAAACCTGAGAGGGACTGACCCCTCCCCCTGTGCACCAGGCTGCAATGCCACTCACTGACAGTAGGTCCTGTGCTGCCTGCCCCCATCCTGGCAGAGGGGCTGCAAGGCTGCAGCTGTGTGGTACTGGGGCAGCCGGCACTGCTGCTCCTTGCCACAGCTGTGAGGAGGGCCCAGTGCTGATGATTTGGCACCTGCCCTGCCTATAGTTCACATCGTGTGTAACGTGCATATAGCTGCAGGTGCCACTGTGCTGCAGCCTGTGCAGCCCTGCGACTGCATATGGACGCCATGGCCCATGCAACGAATGGTACGCGGAACAAGCAAACTCATGTTCTTCTTAACCTCTGAGGATAGGACAAGAAGCAATGGGCTTAAACTGCAGCAAGGGAGGTTTAGGTTGGACATTAGGAAAAACTTCCTGTGTAGGTGGCTAAGCACTGGAATAAGTTGCCATGGGAGGTTGTGGAATCTCCATCATTGGGGATTTTTAAGAGCAGGTTGCACAAACACCTGTCAGGGATGCTCTAGATAATACTCAGTCCTGCCTTGAGTGCAGGGGACTGGTCTAGATGGCCTCTCGAGGTCCCTTCCAGGTCTATGATTCTATGTACCCCGTACATCAGTCCACTCCTGTTCGACCACAGCCGAGCCTGTGAAGTGCTGTAGAACGGCCAACGAGAACAGGAAGACAGGGAACACACAGAAACACAGGGGGCAGGCTGTCCCTGCCTGGGGCGGGGGGGGGGGGCGCAGGGGCTGGGCTGTGGAGGGGGGGAAGGGACCAGGATGTGTGTGGGGTGGGGCTGGGCTGTCCCTGCCCAGGGTTAGGGGTGGGTGGCAGGGGACTGGGCTGGGGGGGGGGGCTGGGCTGTAGGGGGGGGCAGGAGGTGGGCTGTCCCTGCCAGAGTTAGAGGGGGTGGGCTGGGCTGTAGGGGGGTTGGGGGCAGGCTGTCTCAGCCCCGGTTAGGGAGTGACAGGGGCTGAGCTGTGGGGGGAAGGCAGGGGCTGGGCTGTAGGGTGGGCAGGGGACGGGCTGTCCCGGCCAGGGTGGGGGGAGCAGGGGGCGGGGGCTGTCACAGGCAGGGTGGGAGGGGACGGGGGGGACTGTCCCAGCCGGGGTGGGAGAGCAGGGGGCTGGGCTGTGGGGGGGGAGTAGGGGGCTGGGCTGTGGGGGGGGAGGGGGCTGGGCTGTGGGCTGTTCCAGCCGGGATGGGGCCGCCCCCGGCCCCTGCCTGGCGGCGCTGTCCAGCGGCTGCCGCCGGTGCCGCGCGCTCCCTGCCCAGCGCCATGGCCCGGCTGGTGCCGGTGCTGCTGCTGCTGCTGCTGCTGGCGCTGGCGGCGCGGCGGGGCGCGGGCGGCGGGTGCGGGCCCTGCCGGCCCGAGCGCTGCCCCCCGGCGCGCTGCCCGGCGCCCGAGCTGGCGGCGCGGGACGAGTGCGGCTGCTGCGAGCGCTGCCTGGGCGCCGAGGGCGAGCGCTGCGGCGGGCGGGGCGCCGGGGGCCCGCGGGGGCCCCGCTGCGGCCCGGGGCTGGTGTGCGTGAGCCAGGCGCGGGGCGCGGGGGCGCCCGAGGGCACCGGCCGCTGCGTGTGCAAGGAGGACGGGGCGGTGTGCGGCTCCGACGGGCGCTCCTACCCCAGCGCCTGCGCCCTGCACCTGCTCGCCGGGCCCCGGCGCGTCCGCAAGGCGCACGACGGCGAGTGCCGGCTGGGTGAGACGGGGCTGGGGCCGGGGCCGGGGCCGGGGCCGGGCGCGGGCGGGCGGGCGGACTGACGGGCCGGGCTGTGTCCAGCTGGAGGGGACGGGCGGACCCCGGGACTGCTGCGCTCCGAGCAGGGTCCCGCTGCCTGTCGCTAGCGGGGCTGCCAGGTGCAGCGCGCGGAGCGGGCTTGGACCGACCGGGCCATGGGGTGGGGAGCAAATGCGCCGGCTGTCCAGGCCTCTGTGCCCTGCTCCCCTCCTGGGCAGCGCCTGGAAACCCCCGGGCTCAGGGGTGTCTTTCAGCCCTTGTGCAGGACCCGGCTCCCTTTGTGTTTCTAACGAGAACAGTGACACTTTCAGCACCGAGCTCTAGGCACTTTGCAAACGAAGGTTCATTCCCGTGGCTGTTTGTTTAATGTTTGAATGGTTTCCGTATGATTTAGTGTAGGTTTAAACCGGATTGTCCTTTGAGGTACCATTTCAGCCCCCAGCCTGTGTGCACTGGAGGTACAAACGACTGCACGTGCGTTTGAACAAGTCTAAGATTTTACTCACAAAAACCCATTAGGACAAGGGGGGTTTGCAGATACACTTTTCTGCCCCTGTGCGAGTGGTCGAAGTGTTGTCCTCAGCGGGGGCACATGTGTGTGAGCCCAGTCTTGCACAGGAGGCCAGGTGGAGTCTGGGGGGAGAATTTGGCCGTGTTTGTGCGGCCTCTTGTCAAGGTGAGCTGGGCAGGATGCCTCACATGTACTAGTGTGTTCTTAAGAATTGACTGTCACCATTGCGATGCCACACAGCAGCACAGCTTGGGGTGAGCGTTACAGCAGCTGGCCGGCTCACTCATACCCGTCACATGCACTGCTGGCCCCCAACGTGAGCTGTGTGTGAGGGCCAGGGTGCTGTGGATTTGTCTGAGGCTGTGGAGGTTGCAGGTTCCAGTCTCCCTTGAAGGAGTTGTTTTAATTGTACTTTAGCTCTGTGGGTGGTGGCACGGATTGGCCCTGCAGCATGCTAGGGGGAGCGGGACAAGAGCTGCAGGCTGTGGATGGGTTTGGTGGGTCAGCAAGGGGGCTGTGCTCCTCTCCTCAAGATACCCATGGGGGAGCAGGAGAAGCCTTCCTCCCCAGGGAGTAATAGCTAGAGGGGAGATTGAGGTGGGCAGATTGAGGCTGGATGGGCCAGGGAGCGCTGTGACAATGCTCCACGGGGCTCGTGGTGGGAGAAGTGGTTGTGGATACAGTCTTATGAACTGATGGGCAGGGGGCTTGATTCACCCTGTGGCTGCAGGGAGTGCATTGTGTTTTCCCCGGCGGCCAAGGGCCTCTGAGGTCCTGCCGGAGGGGAGCAGCTTTAAATCCCGCCATAAAGCTCCAGCCGCTGGCTCTGTGAAGCATTGGGATCCTGCTGCCCCTCCCAGGCCAGAGC
Source organism: Mauremys mutica (assembly GCF_020497125.1). Lineage (NCBI taxonomy): Eukaryota > Metazoa > Chordata > Testudines > Geoemydidae > Mauremys > Mauremys mutica. Next base: position 118,939,477 of record NC_059077.1, read on the forward strand.
CCCTGCTAGTCAGCCACTCTCACTGCCCGGGCTGTGCCACCCCGCTCTGGGTCCCCCACAGTGGAGTGAGAGTTACAGATGGCACAGGCCAGAGCAGCCTCTGCTCTGGAAGGTGTTTCCAACACAGGGAGCCCAGAGCAGGAATTCTGCATTGGTGAGCGGAGCCCATTCACCCTTTGTGTTTTCATCCCCCCCTCCCTTCCCAGAGCCATTAACGGAGAGAAAGGCAGCACTGCGCTTCTGAACTGGCCAGAGACATTTACCAACAAATAATAAAGCTACTTGTCAGTTCAGTGTTCTGGGTTAGATCCTGCAAGGTGCTGAGCACTCATGGCCCGATCCAGCAAAGCACTTCACCACGTGCTTAACTTTAAGCACATATGATGGGACTTACTCATGTACTCAAAGCTAAGCATATGCGTAAGTGCTTTTCTGAATCGGGGCCAGAGTGAGAAAATAATACTGAAAAGGCCAACTGAGACTATATGATCTTGAAGTATCAGTTATATGGTCTGGCAATGAATGAGTTAAGATTAGGTGCTGGTTCATTCTGTGACAATGTCACAATCCAAAAGTTTGAAGTTCTGTACCTCTAGTGCTAATTCTCTGTTCTGTTTTGCATTCCTAAAAAGTAATTTTCTGGGTTTCTTTTTGAAATGGTTCACCGGAGGGATATAAGCACATTTCTCAAAATCCTTTTCTCCAAATGCGCATGCAGGATTATTCTGTTCCTTGACTGTAACTTACTCTTCAAATAAACTAATAATACAACTAATGCCTCCGAAAGGCAAAGGTTGGTTTTTGAGCCTTTAAGTGATGAGAATTGTAGAGACATTACCTAGAGCATTAGAGAATGGAATTCCAGATTAGACATGCTCGCTTTTAATATTTTTTTAAAAATGGCTCTCTGCCTTCATATAATCAGCTTGTTTGGACAGTTAACTCTGTTAATGTTTCGGTAATTAACCTGCATTTTCAGAGTTGATAACTTGGTAATAAAAATTGACTTGGAACTGGAATTTGGCATACAAATTCTTGGCATGCTAAAAACAAAATAATTGCCATGGATTTAAAAATAAAACAGAACCATTTTGGCCACTTCAAAGTTCCTTTAGTGTTTTAAGAAAAAACAATAGAAGTTTACCAGATTTAGAGACTTTTTTTTGCACTTGAGTAACCGGAAATTTTGATTTAAATGAACTGCGGTTGGTTACTAATCTTATGAAGCTCTAATCACGTTCGGTATTTCAAAAAGGAGTTTAGATTGACCAGGAGATTTCAGTCCTTAAAATTTGACACAAGGGAATCTTTTCTTAGCAGATTCTTAATGTACAGTTAAATATGTAGATACTCAAAACGTAAAACTTTCCATGAAAGTAATGCCTAGGATAATTTTCCCTTCCTCTCCCAGAAAACTAAATACACCCCAGTGAGTCAAATCCTAAACCCTGCACAAAGCCAAAAGCACAGAGGATCTCTGCCAGAAATGCACTCTGCTCTCCACCCCCACAGCCCCAAGAAAACTGCTCCCCACCTGCTCCTGCAGCCCCAATGTTGCACTAACCTCAGAGACAAGTGCAATTCCCCTATATTGTGTAGCTGCAGACTCACTGGGCGTGCCCCTTCTGCCCCCCAAAACACCCCTGCCCATTGCTGGGGGTGGAGCCCTTTGGATTCTGCACCCTGGAGCTACAGAACTCCCTTTGCAGGCTCCCTACATGTCATCCTGCTGCATATTGAGCCTTCTGCCCTGCAGACAGATAGAGGATGGGGCGAGATGCAGGATTTGCTCCTATCCACATAATAAAATTAAGGCCCTGAAAGGTTGTCTGTGGCCCATGTGGAGTTGAAGGGGCCGGCCTGCCTGCAAGGATCCAACTGCAGGATCAGGGCCTTAATGTTGTTGTAGTTTAGGGGCAAATCTTAAGCAAGGTCACCGCGTGGGTGCCAGAGTCTGTCTGTGGATCTGATTGCAGGACCAGGGGTGCTGAAACAATTTGTGTAGTTCGGACGCTGAGAGCCATTGCACCAAACTGTTAAACCTATATACGATGGAAACCACTTGAAGCCAGGGGGTGCAGCAGCACACCCAGCACCCTTAGTTTCAGCACCTATGTGCAGGACAAAAGCCAAGCAATTCTGAGCATCCCATAAGCTATGCCAGTCTCCCTGTCCGCAACAGTGTGATCTGAGGACTGTCAGCCTTTGCACTTCCAGTCACTGGCAGATTTGTGTCACAACCACATCGTTACTGAACAATGGTTGTTAGAATAAGGCAACATTTTGTTGCATCTTCCTCTTTTTGTTTCCATAATGATGAAAATGCAACAAGGAGGGGGCATTTCTGTATAAGTGAGCACCTCATTATAGTATGACCCTAGGGCACTAATTTATTCAGCTGTAATCAGAGGGATCATTTTTAACAGTCCCCCCTGGGAGATGGGTTGTGTGCAGACTAGGTAAGCCTGGGTACCAGCTGCTTCCTTTCCTATTTGTAATCAAACCATCCCTGTGAGTTTGTTTAGTTTTTAATGAGCGTCCCTGAAGCCCAGAGAGGGAAAGGGCTCCTAAATTAAATGTGATTTGGATTCTCATTGTGTAGCTGGCACATTTCTGAGACAGAATGGTGTGCACGGAGATTGGTTTAAAATACACTTCCCACTCTGGCTTTTAAACATCCTGAACTGTAGCGGGGAACACTGGGTTATTGAAGGTTTGGACCCTGGGTGTACACTAACGGTGCTTCCTTAACTCCGCTGCCTGCCTTTTCATCAACACTTTAGTTGGGAACAAACACGTTGATTAAAAGGCTTTACCCCCTTTTCCAGAGACAAGCCCAGGTTCTTGTACAATCCTGCGGGGGAGGCTGCACTTTTACAGCAAGGAATCTCCTGTCAGATGGAACAGTCCTAAGAAGCCTTTGAGCCACTGTCACCCAGAGTGTTCTTTACAATACTCTGAATATATCAAGAATAAATGCCTGATCTCCTTTCATCTCTTCCAGCGCTTTTCATACTCCCTTTAATCCTCTCGCTGACTCAGCCAGTGAGAGATTAGGCAAAAGCTCTGCTAAATTCAGTGCCAATGTGAGCACATTTTGATATTCATAAATTAGTCTTGTACCAGTAGATCCCAGTGAGCTTGGCTTTGTCTCTACAATATTCTCTCCTCGTGATCTGTTTTAGTACTGGAATATGCAATAACAGGTGCAGGTCACGCACGCTGATTTAATGCAAATCAGATTCCATTAAAACTTTGTTACTTAAACTTTTACAAAATAGTCAACTTTGGGGCGGATGTTTTTCATGGTAGGTCTGTGCCTGAAAGTGAGTATTTTACTTGTTTCAGAGTGTTTTAAAAGTATCTGAGAAAAATCCCTCTGGCTATTTTTGAGTTATATAAAGATGGGGAGGGGATTGCATGGTTGTTCAGTGCAAACTCCGAAATGGGCCCTGCCCCTTTTTTTCCCCCACAAAGGCTGAAATGCTTTGTGCAGGCTATATTCCTCCACCAGGGTTTGCAGGTCAGAGTCAGAACAACTTGTGTTTATAACCTGATGGAGGAATATAACTTGATTTCAGCTTTCTTGACTTGTGGAAGTTTGTTATATGGGAAGGTGCTGTCAGTTGCGACTACAGCATGAGTTATTTGCCTGTAAATTTTGTGTGAGAATTTGAGTTGGCCTTATGCTCAGGGTGTTACTGAGGCCCTGGGCTTGCAGGGCCGCCCAGAGGATTCAGGGGGTCTGGGGTCTTCGGCGGCAGGGGGCCCCCGCTTCGGCGGTAATTCGGCGACGGAGGGGTCCTTCTGCTCCGGGACCCGCTGCTGAAGTGCCCCGAAGACCCGCGGCGGGGGGCCCCCGCCACCGAATTACCGCCAAAGACCCAGCACTTCGGCGGTGGGTCTCGCTTCGGCGGTAATTTGGTGGCGGGGGGTCCTTCCGCTCCGGAATTGCCGCCGAAGACCCGGAGCGGAAGAAGCTCCGGGGGCCCCGGCCCCATGAGAGTTTTCCGGGGCCCCCGGAGTGAGTGAAGGACCCCGCTCCAGGGGCCCCAAAAAACTCTCGTGGGGGCCCCTGTGGGCTTGTCCTGGTTAGCACAGATGAGCATTTTAAGGATGAAACTTATCAGTAGAAAATCTGTAAAATCTGAAATGCCACTAAAATACTTAGGAATCTAAAGAAACCAGGACAAGCATCCACTTCAGCAGTTTAAGACTACAGAAGGGAAGAAAGCAAAGAACTGACAAGCTGTAAACCAAACCAGTTGTTAGGCCCTGAGTTCTCATCTCTTCTCAACGGCTGACTGAACTTAATACCCTGGATTCTACAGCATTGTACAGTCCTTATTTCAGCCTCCCGCCCCAGATGCAGTTATTTGCCCCCAGTTACCAGATGGGTAACCGAGGCAGAGAGTTGAAAGTTGGTGTCTCGGTTTTTGTGACATGGCGATTCACCTGGATATCACAAAGGACGAACAAGCGAAGGTTAGTTAGCAGTCCCAGAGGAACACCCTCTGGGGAAGGGTCATTTGTGAAACGTTGCAGGAAAAATGCCTTCTGCCCACACTATTCCCCCCCCCCCCAGTGAATCCATTTCCTTGCCATGATGCTCCAGTGCTCTTCTTCCCCCCTGCCCACCAAGGCATCTCTGAGGGAGGGGAAATCTCTGGGCATCAAGGAGGAGCATGGAAGGATGAACTTCCTCTGGACCAGGGCCGGCTCCAGCTTTTTTGCTGCCCCAAGCAGCGAAGTGGAGAAAAAAAAAAGATAAAGCCGCAGTCGGCGGCACTTTGGCGGCAGCTCTACCGCGCCGCTTCATTCTTCGGTGGCGGGTCCTTCACTCCGAGAGGGAGTGAGGAACCCGCCGCCGAACTGCCACTGAAAACCCAGACGTGCCGCCCCTTCCCATTGGCCGCCCCAAGCACCTGCTTCCTTTGCTGGTGCCTGGAGCCGGCCCTGCTCTGGTCCCAGGCCCAGACCACTCCAGTCTCAGCATCCGACATCACTGCCTACAGGAGAACAAACATTCCGCTCTCTAGCCTACCGCTGCAGCCTCACACAGAGCTTGGAAGTGGCATGGGACACACACAGGGTATATCAACTAACATACTATGGGAGCTAGGGGCGGGTTGGTAGAGGCATCTCCTGGGGAAAGAGAAGGTACCCAGAGCAGCATACACCAGGCTTGATTTAGGTTAGGAACGACCAGGCAGGGGTGGTTTAGAGATCTAAGCATCACCTTTGGTGTTTAGTCTCCGTGGCTCTAGGATCACATCCGGAGAGGGTGGGCTCAGCCACACGTCTCCAGGAGAGAGAAACAGCTCCATTTGGTTTTCCACGCGAGCCCTTCGGACGGGAAGCTCTGCGTGTCCTGTGTGGGTAAGCTGGGGAGCAGGGCTCCTTGGAGGGCTTTACAAAGCGGGCTTTGAAAGTGTGTGACTTGGCAACGTAATAGCCTCTAAGCCTTGGGGTCGAGAGGGGCCAAGCCAGATACTTTGCAGTTGGGAATGATCATGCTCCATTTGCACTTTTCCCTTAAAAATAAAATACTCAGACTAGGTAATTCCATGCCAAAATCTGACATGAATGCAGATATTGACGTTGTATAGCCCAGCCCTCAGCGCTAGGGATTGGAGAGTGCAGACTGAAAGGGGACAGGGAGCATTTTGGCTTTATCTAGTGGCATGAGCTTGGAGCGGGGAGGTCCCGGGACTCTCATGCCATCAGGAAGCAGAGCATGGAATGCAGCTGTACAAAAACGGGCAGCTTCCATGACATCCCCCCCAAATGGTAGCAAGTGACAGTGAAATCCTGGGGTGCTCCTGCTCACGCCTCACCCTTACTGAGCTGCTGTGCACAAGTGTGAACCCAAGGAAAAGGGGGCGTGAGCCCTGGCAAAGCAGGTGTGTTTGCAGAATCCAGGCGAACATGGCATGGTCTCCCACAAGCCATGCCTAGCTCCGAACGAAAGGACTCTGCAAACCAAAGCAACTAGAGGCTGCTTTAAAGTGCTTGGCTCAGTGCTAGGACCAATCGAGCATGTGGAAAGGAAGCAGCCACTGGCAGTGATATCCAAAGATAGGTTTTTTTGCTTGGCTGCTATTCCTGATCCCTCTGCCACCACTGATGTGGGTCACCTAGACGTGGAGAGGCTTATCTGGTGCAGTGGAGGTTACCCCAGGGCCCTGGGCTCTGAAATGCTCTTGGAATTTGCTGGTGGTTCGTGGCATGACCCTTCCCCCTCACCTGGGAGATTTCCCTTAGGAAATCCATGCTGGAGTTAATACTCCTAAAGGCAGCGTCAGTACCCCTCCATGCCCTGTACTCTCCTGGGCAATGGGAGGGGAAGGGAAGGCCCAAGCAGGGAATGGGGAGCCAATGACGGCTGGAGGGAGGAGCCCTGTTAGCACATACTGCTCCCCACACCATGGTTCCAGGGTACGTGGCAGCACAGAATGGTTTCCCATGGAGCCTCACCCCGGTGAGAATTCTGAGCCACAGCCCACGCGCTCCTCCCCACAGGCAAGGTCTGAAACTCCTCCTCCAGGGTGGGGAATGGGGGTAACCCCTGGGGTGAATCTCAGTGTTTACAGCAGGAATTTCCTGTGGGAGGGAGTGATTGGATCCTTTTGGCATCACTGGGAGCTGTGGGGGCCCATTGCCTCTGACAATAAATCAAGTGTGGGCGCCTTTCTAAAAGAGACTCTAGCTCCGGCACCAGCTATGGGCTTGAACCAGGAATCTCTAGGTGGGGTTCTCTGGCCTGGGCTAAGCAGGAGGTCAGGCTAGATGGTCATAATGGTCCTCTCTGGCTTTAAAATATTAAATCAGGCCATGTATTCACGATCCTAAATATGGAAACATGCCCAGATCTTCCAAAGTATTGAGATGCCCATTGATTTCAATGGGAATTAGGTGCCCAAATACTTTTGAGGGTTTGGCCCAGGCGTGGAATATTGGTCTCTGGTTTAGTAAACCTGGCCCTAAATGAAGCGTTATCAGGCGTGCCGAACAGGCCGGCCCCAGGGTTAGTCAGTAGGAGCTGCAGGTGCCCAGTGCTTTTGCAGATCAGGACTTCCTGACTGTCTCGTATTTTTTTTAAAGGTTGGAAGTGGATTAGATGCTAGTGTTTGAAACGTTACGGCTGTCACACAGCATTACTCGGCTGCCGCATTAAGGTCTTTCAGGATTTATAATTTCTCAGCTATTTGTGAGTGTTTCTTTAAACTCTTATTCTAAAGTCTTTATTAGATCAATGTGTTGGCTGCTGAGTTTACTAGACAAGAGCGTTTTGTTATGCTAAGCGCTCCATGGCAATTCAGCCTATGAAAATCTACAGAAATTCTTTCATATCTCGGCATCTGCATGTAAAGCTTCTTGAATGTGTCATATAAAGCAAAGAGAACAATGCGCCCAGGGAGCTTGAGAACTGCCCTCCCCCACACCACCCCCCAAACTCCCAGCATTCATAGCATGGAAATTAAGGAAGGGATTGTTGTGGCTGTGAGCATGGGCTCACGTTCACCCAGGAGCGGTTATAATAATCCCTGCTTAGTAGAGGCAGCTCAACAATGCTTTAATAACATTATTCATAGCCACTTTTGGTATTGCATGTGTATCCTTAAAGAGACACCGCTACCCAAAATAGACAACATTTTCCACCTGCCCCGGAACACACTGCTAGCTGGAATCGGTGCCAGGGTCACAACTGGGAGTAAACATTTGACAGTAGCTAGATGTAAAAATAGCCTATGGGGCAGATTTGTTCCTTACTCAGGTTTGATCTGCTGGGAGTTGGCAGAAATCAAGAGTGCCTTTGTCACTCAGTAACGTAGTGCATTGTTATAGGACTTCCATTTCTTTGGGTATAATTCTCTATAACTCAGCCCTTTTATTAAGGGGAATCAAAGTAACAGGGGGGAAATAATACTATGGAATCCAGCGCTGATATTCACAGCTTATTTGTGACTACACATCACATAGAACATCTGCAGCTGAGGTTGTGCCGTGTTTCCATTATAACGTCCTAGTTTTAGAGTGTGTCAGTTTGCATGGAAGGACTCCAGGCTAAGCTCTGGCATGCTAGCTCGTGTTTGGGAACGACATCCACTCTCCAGAGCTCAAAAGAATCGATTGAACTCGCTGGCCCGCAGTCCTTCGTTTCTCCATTGCACACAGATATGGCTGTGGTCTGAGATGAGTGAGTGACCTTAATTTCCACGTGTCCTGCGTTGGTTGGTTTGAATTTTGATTGGTTTGGGCTTTTCACGGCTAACAGGTCCCACAGAAGACGTGTGTAACACAGCTTGTTTTCGGTCTGGTGTTAAAGCAGAGCGCTATTTTGCACATCTCCTGTAGGACTTGTAGACTGTTAAATGTTGTCATTTCCATAAATACACCGGGAACGGCTCATGGTTCTATTTTTAAGCAGAGTAGCTGTAACTTACTGTGTGTAAAATCTGATATTTCCATTTGCATTAAGTTGGGAATGTGACATTGAATGTTGTGTCCTCTTAGCTCTCCAGCCTGAGATGCCTTTTCATAGAATCATAGAATCTCAGGGTTGGAAGAGACCTCAGGAGGTCATCTAGTCCAGCCCCCTGCTCAAAGCAGGACCAACCCCAACTAAATCATCCCTTTTACACTGCTTTACTGGTGAACAGCAACCCCTCCAGGCTCTGCTCACTCACAGCCACTAGCATATAAAGTCACTCCCAGCTGAGTACATCAGTGCTATGCCCAGCCAGCCACAAATAGATACAGGGTGACACCCGCATATCCCTCAGTGCCAGCCGTGCCTCCCCCCAGAAGTGTGCGTCTTGTACTGCTCAGTAGCCCACTGGACAGTACAAGCTCATAGATAGCTCATCATTCCAACACTGGGTAATGATTGTGCATCAGCCCTGTTGCCCTAAGCAGAGATTCCCAAACACTTCAACCAAAACACACTGGTTTACATAAAACAATAAAACAAGTGTATTAACTGGAGAAAGATAGATTTTAAGTGATTGCAAGTATAGATGCATATAAGTCCGGATTGGTTACAAAAGAAATAAAAGGATAAACACGCAAGCTAATTCCTAAACTTTACCCAGGCTAGTAGGTTGAAAAGCAAAAAAAGCCTAAAAGCCTACAGTAGTCTGTACTGTCTGAAAAACCTCCAAGCTCGGACCACTCCCCCAGTTCAGTGATGCTTCTTTTGTCTTTCAAGGGATCTTGCTGCCGTGAGTAGAGATGGAGGGGGAAAGGTGAGGTGGAAATCACTGTCTCCCATTATATGTCCCACTCCCCTCTTTGAGGATTACCCTCCACTGGAGTGCAGACAAACAGTCTCCTGTATGTGTGAGGTCTGAAGCGTTTCTGAGATTAAATGTAAATTCTTTGTTTATACCATCCTCCCTCCTGGTGGTTGGCCAGTTAAGTAGGTATTGGCTCCTTAGCACATTGCTGGCATGCTAGTGTGCCTTTGTCTCTGAGAAAATGGTTTGTGGGTGTTACCCAGAACTACAACATCTTTCAGTAATAATCATATAGCAAAATCACATAATTTTACATGCAATGATGTTACACACATTTCAACTGGACAATAACATTCAGTAAATTATGAGTTTTCAAATGATACCTCACACGGCATACTTTGTACAAAATATATCATAACCATATAGAAGTGGTGAACATGGGATACAGGGTGTCATATGGGGTACAGGGTGTCACAGGGAAGCAGTGTCAGGTAAACTTAAATTGAAGACAGGGAAATGTCAATATTTTTGCAAAGGTAGCTTCCTATAAATGGACATTTGAAAAGACAACTTAAACCCAAACCTTGCTGGCCATTATAGTAACTGGCAATCTTGATGGACAGCTATCTGTTTTCATTCAGTTGAGTAGTTAAGTAAAGTTAGTTGTAACTACTCCCTGTGACCTAACGCAAAAGACTTCATTAAAGACAGAACTCTAGTGGTGTAATAGAGGGAATGCTATTGTAAGATACAGGCAAACCGGCACTGGTGTTGAAATGTTTTTAGAAATACGAGATGTTGTTTCTTTCTGTATCCCTCTTTATTCTGATAACGAGCATCGGGGTTCACATTCTGCCTGTTTAACTTGCTTAAACAAAGTCAAGGTATTCCCACCCGGCTGTGAAGTCTTCACAAATGTTTCATGATGGCAGTACCTCAAAAATCGGAAGACTTGTCATTTTAAAGAGTCTAGGGGCTTGTCCACACTACCGGCCGGATCGATGGGCAGCGATCGATCCAGCGGGGGTCAATTTATCGTGTCTAGTATAGACGCAGTAAATCGACTGCCAATCATTCTAGCATCGACTCCGGTACTCCACCTCAATGAAAAGTGCAAGGGGAATCGGTGGGAGAGCGTCTCCTGTCGACACACTGCAGTGAAGACACCGCGGTAAGTAGATCTAAGTACGTTAACTTCAGCTACGTTATTCACATAGCTGAAGTTGCATAACTTAGATCGACATCCCCCCCCCCCTTTAGTGTAAACCAGCCCTAAGTCACAGTGATGGGGGGGAAAGCAGCCCGATTCACCATAACCTCCTGGCAGTTTTGCACCACTCTGACAATGCAAAGCAGCTGTAAATCTAGCTTGGGGTGGTTGAAATTCCAATCCAGCTTCAATCCTGAAGAGCCAGTTTGTCCAATGCAGTCACAGAAAGCCACAGAATAAGGTCCTGATGTGTGATTGTGTCAGTGCATTACGTTGCACCAGTAACGATGTGAGTCATGGGACTACACCTTCACACTGCAAAGATGACAATGCACTCTGAAGTTGTTGGCTCTCAGTTATTTGGTGTCTGTGTAGTTAGAATTGTAATGGACTAAACAGTGATGGTGCACCTTGGAAATAAGTGAGACGTGCAGGGTGTGTCGGAGTGTATGAGGAAAGTGCATGTGCTTTCTAATGCAAAGGCCCTGACAGCCAAACAGGGGAAATGAATGAATATTATGCATGCCCTCCAGCAAAAAATTACACTGAGGGGGAAAGGATCATTCGTACATGAATAAAAAGGAATCTGGGTTAGAAAGAAAACACAAGTGAGGACTAAAACCATGTGCAGAATGAAGAGTATAAATGCTTTACTGGATGAACACAAGTGTGGAATGGAAGGACTTGACCTCAGAGGTTAAATAAATATATTTTAAAGTACGGGTAACAGGGAAAAGAGCTAGTGTAAAACATGAAACCCATTCCATGACTTGGTGCTCGGTGGTCCGGGGAGGCTGCTATCATTCTAATGTCATGGCCTAGTTAAGTTAACAGAACTATGCCTGTTTACACCATCTGAGGATCTGGGCTGATGGCTGCAAAGGATACAACCAAACCTAAATTCTCCCTTGCTAGACAGGAGAAATATTAGAGGGAATCTGGATAATGCTGGAGCAAGTGATCAAGAAACTAGAACCATGGGCGGGGGGCATTAAAGGCTGGGGGAGACTAAGTCTCCCCCTAATCCAGGCCATGTCCCCACCCACACTCTGCCCAGAGGCTCCGCCCTTGCTCCCCCTCTCCCTTGAGGCCAGCAGAGGGTCAGCTCCAGCTGGCGGCCTGGAACTCGGGGCTCAGGCTGATGGCCAGGGGCAGGGTTGGGCCAGAGGCAGCCTGGGGCGGATGGCTGGGATGGGCCAGCCAGGGCTCCTCCAGCCAGGGGAGGGGGTTCGGGTCTCCAGCAGGCAGGGGAGCAGGGCCTCAGGTGGAAGGGGCAGGTCCGGGGGGCTAGATTCCCTGAATGGGGGGGGGGTTCATCTGCCACCCATGACTGGAACATATGAAGACTGACGACTGGCATTGAGGAAGTGAACAAGAACAGGAGCCTTTAACAAGTTTAATTAAAGCTGCTCTGGAAATGGAACAGGAGAGAACTATCAACTGAAGAGAAAATAATGGAACTCTTCCATCGAGGAACAGAGAGGAAATCTAGGTCACTGGAGACTGGTAGCTGCACACTACATTCTGCCAGTGGAAGAGATAGCTGAAGTAGTTGGGTCTTCACTAGAGCTGAGCAAATACTTGATAGTTTGGTTCAGTAGCCAGACTGAAAAACGTCCCCCCTCCTGGCCCCCAGTGTGGTTTGTTTCAAAGCAAAACTGAATTTTTCTTGCTGAAACAAACAACCAAAAAGGTTGTTCAAGTCAAATGAAATGTTTTGAACATCATTTTGAAACGAAATGTTGATTTGAAATGCAATGTCAGAATGAACTGACATTTCAAAAGATAGAGGTTTTCCAAGTTATTTTGGCTGAAAATGTTCCTGAATTCACAAATAGTTTTGAGGCCCTGAAAAATGCATTATTTAGCAAATGTACTATTTGCTGAAATGTTTTTGCCCAGTTCTGTGCATCTCTCATGTGTGATGGGGCCCAGGTGGGTTAGTAGCTTGTGGCACAGTCTTGTAAAATACTAGTGGAGTGCCACAAGGACTGGCACCGAGACAACTGTGCTGGCTTCAAATATCCGTGCTGGCAAGAAGGGTCGTGCAACAAGGTGGCAGAATTAGCAGATAGCGCTCTGCCTGGAGTCTCACGCAGAGACTGTGGGTTTAGGAGCACGGAAAGATGGTGACACCTCAGACCCTGCCTCTCTTCCTTCCACACATGCCTGATTTGACTGACCTTGATTAACCCCTGCTGTGCTGCACAGATGCACCCAGCTTGTGTACATCGGAGTCTCCCATTAATCTCCATTGCGAAGATCTAACAGATGGATAGTGGCTAGTCGGAGAAATCAGAGTGCTGCACCAATTGACGGCCTAGGGCCACCTCCCATATGCCAAGGAAAGTGTCCTGCTAGCCCCTGGTGACTGTGAAGTTCAGGGCCTGTGGTAGGAGACAGTCACCACTGCAGTCTGACATACAAAACGTGTATTACATCCAGGGGCGGCTCTAGACATTTTGCCGCCCCAAGCACAGCAGGCAGGCTGTCTTCCGCGGCTTGCCTGCAGATGGTCCTCCGAAGCCGCGGGACCAGCGGACCCTCCGCAGGCATGCCGCAGAAGGCAGCCTGCCTGCCACCCTCGCAGCGCCGGCAGAGCGCTCCCCGCGGCTTGCTGCCCCAAGCATGCGCTTGGCGTGCTGGGGCCTGGAGCCGCCCCTGCTTACATCACCTCTTTTGCTTGAAGGCCTTTTATTAGGTCCTGCCCAGTTCCCATAGTTTGAGAAGTTGGAGGATCCCAGGCCATGGCAATATTCATTTATTTCATTATATCCGGCGTACCTAAGACACCAGCCATCTGTAAAGAACACCAGAAATATCACACACACACAGGTCAATCTGACGATACAGGATTTCTCAAGCCCTGAAAATAAGTGTCACTGTCAGTTCAACCCCAATCACACACCTCCTCCTAGAGAAACAGACAGTGTTTTGCATCAGACACCTGGAGAAATGGCTGGTTTAGCATTGTGTCATGAAGGCCACAAAGTGTGTCAGAAAACAGGCAGGGGTGCGTATTCATTACCCATTGTTGGAATGGCTGACTGACTATGAGTTTGTACGGTCCAGGGGGCTGCTGAACAGGACAAGATGCACATTTCTGGGGAGCCAGGCTGGGACTGAGGGACATGCGGGTATCGCCCCATATATAGTTCATGGATGGCTGGGCCCTAGCCCCGTATATAGTTCATGGATGCAGCCCTTAGCGTTCATGTATTCAGCTAGGGGCTGCATGGGGTTTGCTATTCACCAGCAAAGCTGTATAAAAGACATCCCCAGGCTGGTGGCTTAAGGGGACACTACTGTTCAACAGTCCAGATTGTACCCTGGGAAATGTCACAGTAGGTCGATACCATCACCTAGAATTGTTTGCAGCACTGCATTCAGGGCTGGCTGTGACACACCGTTAAATCTGCTCCTTGAGAGAGGCACTGCTCAGTAAGCCGCCGAAAGACTCCATTCTGTACTCCCTGAAGTTTCTGAGTGGTTCAGGTGTAGTCCCCAATATACTGCATTGAAGTAATTCAGTCTGGACATGAGAAAGGTTTAGATAAGCATAGCAAGGTTCACATCCACCAGGAATGGCTCCAGCCTGCTAGCCAAGCACAGAATGATAAAAGCACTGTTGCTATCGGGACGTCTGGAAGCAGCTGAGGAAGCAACAAGACCCCTCCAGGTGTGTAACACAAGTTGAGCAGCCTCCCTTGGGGAAAAGAAGCCTGTATTGCAAACTTCATCTCCATTGTCTGCTCAAAACAATGGCTCTTTCTGGCATGAAAATAGGGGTTAGAAATGGAAGTGCCAGCTCATCCGTAATTACATAGTTGCTACTGAGATGGGATAGTACTGATGGTGCTAAACACTTTCCAGATGTTCATTTACCAGATGTGCAGAGGGGCTAGGGAGAGTCAGAATTATTTGAAATAATCTGTTTCAGGCAAGGATCAGATAGGAAATATTGTTATCCAAGAATTTTAATGTTGCCTTTAAAGAAGCTGTTTGAATGTGAACTGGAAATATCTTTTGGGTTTGTCTGTCTTTTTCTCCTCCTTTTCTGTTCTGAACTGCTGAGATTCTGTGTTGCAAGGGATCATGGGACATGCCACATTGCTTTATTCTGACTGAAAATATTTAGAGGTTCATCCTCAAGGCCCAAATAACCTTTGGGTTTTAGTGTAGCTTGTAGTATGGGATTATTTCTGCATTAAGCTGCTCGTTCCAGAAAAGATCTCAGTCCATCTCTCTCTTAGACGGTTTTGCACTTGCCCCCGTCAGCACAGTATCGGCATCCCTCACACCTTAATTATGTTGACAAAGGGGAATTCCTGGAGCCTTCTGCCTGTCTGCTTTTGTTCATGTGGGCACTGTTTGGGGTTGTGTTGCATTGTGAATGTCGTTCCGGTTATGGTGTGAAGGCTTTATCAAAGGGGAAGGCCTGACAGCTTTTCCTGACGATGACCAGACTCTGCATTGAGCGAATCTCTTTTGAAGTTGGTGTCACAGCTAGATCCTCTCAGCTCTGAACCCCCTATCTCTGGCTCTCACGTGCGTCATCCTGGGTTCTCTGAGCCACGTTTTCCCAGAGGAGCGGCGCTGTCTTGGCATTTCATAGATGGAAATGCAGCCTCGATAATGAAGCTGGGACCTGGTCCACTAATGACTCCGACATTCAGGACATTCTGGTAGTGGAAACGACGTGGGGCCACTTTAGGGCTCATAATGACCTAGGCCAGGCAGGAGGTGGACAGCTGCATTGTTTTAATCTGCTAGAGCCTTTGCATTGCTTTCGTCGTCAGCACCAGCTACAGCAAGTTACAGGCATCCTGCATGGCCAGCGATGGATCGCCGTGGGCGGGTCCTTGTCTGGCAGGCAGAGGTGACGTTTCTGAGCGAGCTGGAGATGGAAGAAGGCATTTTGAGTCATAGATTCTCTCGGATCACATGAGCTCAGTGATGAGTTAGATAGGACCCCAAGCCCTCACGCTACGTTGTTGACCGTGGTCTGTTCGCGTTCAGTGGGAGAGGGGAACAGCATCTTGGCTACTTGAAAGCGTTTCCCTCTTTCCAACCAGCACATCTGCAGTTATGCCCAGGCTGAGTTAAACCAGATGCTCGTCCTCTGGGACCTGCTTCTTGGGGGCATCGTGACAATAAGGTGTGCGCTCCTGACAGGTTCATGTCATGTATGGTTACATTCTTCCAGCCGGCTTGTCTCCGCAGTGACTCTCTGAAGTAATCCTAAGGGAAGGATAAGTGAGAGAGTCGTGTTTGGCAAACTCAGTGACGGTACTGGGCCAAACAAAATTACCAAGTGTTTGGGATTCCAAACCGACTGAACCTGAAGGCTGCCCCAAGACACTCTGTCAGTAACGAAGCCTTTCAGCTCAGGTTTTGTCACTGCAGAAGTTTAAGTAACAAGGGCATAAAAGAGACAAAGAGAAAGCCTTCACGCATGAGAGCAATTCAAATGCTATTCAGTTTCAAATGCAGCACTGCAGTTAGCCGAATTAAGTTACTTCATGTTTGGCATTAGAACTGTAATTTCAATACTGATTAGCACAGATCATTAGCATTTGCCTTTTTATTCATGTGTCTGATTATGAACAGAATCTGTTTATTTTTCCAGATTGTATATATTATAGGTTAACAATATCTTGAACTTTACAAAACTCTGAGGTTTCCCATAATTATTTTTTGTTATGTTTCATGATAAAACCATCACCACCATATTAGGAGATTATAGCAGCTGCTGCTATTAACCTAAAAATTCCCTCATAGACTTAAAGGCCAGAAGAGACCATCATGATAATCTAGTCTGACCTCCTGCACATCGCAGGCCACAGAACCTCATCCACTCACTCCTATAACAGACACCTGACCTCTGGCTGAGTTACTGAAGTCCTCAAATCTTGATTTAAAGACTTCAAGTGACAGAAAATCCACCATTTACTCTAGTTCAAACGAGCAAGTGACCCCTGCCCCATGCTGCAGAGGAAGGTGAAACCCCCTCAGGGTCTCTGCCAATCTGACCCTGGGGGAAATTTCTTCCTGACCCCCCAATATAGCAATCAGTTGGACCCTGAGTATGTGGGCAAGACCCACCATCCAGACGCTTGGCAATGAATTCTCTGTAGTTTAGTGCCCTATCTCCAGCCTTTGGAGATATTTGCTAAAAGCATTCACAGATGGGTCATATGCCATTGTAGGTAACCTCATCGTACCATCCCCTTATCAAGTTCAGTCTTGTAATTTTTCCCCCCACAGCTCCCCTGGGAAGGCTGTTCCAGAATTTCACTCCTCTGCTGGTTAGAAATTTTCATATAATTTCAAGCCTGAACATGTTGATGGCCAGTTTACATCCATTTGATCTGGTGCCAACATTGGCCTTTAACTTAAATAACTCTTCTCCCTGCCTGATATTTATCCCTGTGATGTATTTATAGAGCGCAATCATATCTCCTCTCAGCCTGCTTTTGGTTAGACTAAACAAGCCAAGCTCCTTAAATCTCTTCTTGTAAGGTAGGTTCTCCATTCCCCTGATCATCCTTGTAGCCCTTCTCAACCTGTTTTGGTCCAGTTTGAAATCATCTTTCTTAAACATTGGAGACCAGAACTGCACACAGTGTTCCAGATGAGGTCTCACCTCTGCCGTGTACAATGGTACACTTCCCTCTCTCTACTGGAAATACCTCGCCTGATGCATCCTAGGACTGCATTAGCCTTTTTCACGGCCACATCTCATTGGCAGCTCATAGTCATCCTGTGATCAACTAATACACCCAGGTCTTTCTCCTCCTCTGTTGCTTCCAACTGATATGTCCCCAGCTTATAGCAAAAATTGTTGTTGTTAGTCCCTGAGTGCATGACCTTGCACTATGATCTGTTCAATTTCATCCCATTTCTATCACTCCATTTTTCATGATTTTCCAAATCATCTTGTATAATATTCCAGTCCACCTCCATATTGGCAATAACTCCCAGCAGTGGGTCATTCACAGATTTTATTAGCACATGCCCACTTTTTGTGCCAAGGTCATGAATGAAAACATTAAATAAGATTGGTCCCAAGACCGATCCCAGAGGAACTCCACTGGTAACCTCCCCGCCCAGCTGGACAGTTCACCTTTCAGCATGACCCACTGTAGTCTCCCCTTCAACCAGTTCCTTATTCACTTTTTGAGTCTCATATTAATCCCCATCTTCTCCAATTTAACTAATAATTTCCCATGTGGAACTGTATCAAATGCCTTCCTGAAATCCAGGCAGATTAGATCTGCTGCTTTTTCTGTGTCTAGAAAACTGGTTATCTTCTCTCAAGTTGGTCTGGAACGATCTACCTTTTGTAAAACCATGTTGTATTTTATCCCAATTACGGTTTACCTCTATATCTTTAATTAGTCTCGCTTTCAAAATTTGTTCTGACCTTGTGCACAATTGAGGTCAGATTAATGAGCCTGTAGTTTCCAGGATCATTTTTTCCCCCTTCCTTAACTATAGGTACTGTACTATATTTGCAATTCTCCACGCATAGGATACGACCCCTGAGTTTATGGATTCATTAAAAACCCTTGCTAATGGGCTTACCATTTCCCTATTAAAACATCAGTCAAAAGCTTTGCCCAACAAACAGCTCTTGGATATGCCCAAAGTCAGCACCATTTTTTAATATTTTTCATTCCGTCTTTCAAACAATTGAGTGTGCAAACAAGCTGTATTCGGTATTCTCCTCCCAGTCCCATGAAAAGCTTTTCTCTGCCTTCAGCTGATGGCCTTATTCTGCCCTGAGGTGCAGGTGCAGAACTGCCATTGCTGTTTAATGTTGTATAGGACTTTCCATGGTGCTCATTTCTATACCTGAGAACCTGGGGTACCTTGTGAATACCCCATAACAGAGGGGAAATCTTCCTTCCTTTTTACAGCTGGGGCTGGAGGCAGAAAGATAGAGTATCTTTACATTGCAGTCAGGCATGCCCCAGCTGTAGACATACCCCAGCTACCTTTGATCTGGCTAGCGCAAATAACAATGGCTGTTAAGCCGTGGCAGCATGGGGAACCACTCGAGTGCACAGCCAGAGTCCTGTAAGGAGCCAAACACATCACTGGTCTTCCACCAACATGCATACTTAAATCCTGCCCAGCGTGGCAGTGTGCCCCAGGTGACCTCTTGAAGTCCCTTCCCGCCCTACATTTCTATGATCCAGGGAGTTTGTATCTGTGTTCTTTTGTTTAAATAACAAAGGATACAACAGCATGTCCTAAATATATGTTCATTGCCGTGTTTTTAGAATATTGGATCATAATTTGCACATGATTTAGTGGCTACTTTTTGGTTATTTTTTTTTCTTGCTGTGACTTTACACCCTGTATTCTCCATAGAAATGTGCTTATGATATGAATATGGCATAACTAAGATATGTTTGGTACCAGAGATGGCTTTAGGCCGATTCCCCGATTCCTGTGAACCGGGCCCCACGCCTCAGAGGGCCCTGCAGTGTCCGGAAGAGGGGCCCCACAAAGTAAGGCCACGGAAGACAACTGCTGCCGAGGAAGGACCCTCCGGCGAAGTGCTGCCGGAAACAGCGGCAACTGATTGAGCTGCCACTGAATTTCCACCGCTGTCTTCTGTGGCAGCAAAAATCGCTGCCGCTGGCTTTGGCAGCAGCTCTTTCGAATCGGGCCCCGCAAGTCCCAAAGCCGACCCTGTTTGATACAACATGGGTCATGCGAGATATCATTGGAAAGGTTCTGATTTACTGAATGTGGTTATCCAATCTGTAGGCCTGTATCATTTCTGTATCTAAAGTTAGGAATATTGGCTATGTAACAATTACAACTGTGCGTGTACCTGGGAAACACCCGCCAGGCAGCAGGCCATCAGCCTGGATGGGCCATTAGGAAGAAAGAGTTGAGCCCAGGCTGGAAAAGGGATCTGGTCTGTGAATATGGTGTCTGAAGATTTAAGCTCCAAGCAGGGTAGCTAACCTTCAAGAATTTTTACATCCTGCCCAAAAGCAACATTTAGGGTGAGAAATTACTTTTTGAAACCAGCCTCTTTAAAATCTTAAGCTTAGTATGTGTCGAAGAAAAACTCAGTTCTCGCTTTTTGTTTGGGTGCAGCAAAATCAAATACTTTATTATTTCTCCAGTAATTACAATGGAGGGAGAGAGTGCCATAGGACACAGGGTCACCCCAGTCCCGGACAGGTCTCTCAACTGGTAAACAATTACATCAAGCCTTTATACCTTTGTTACAGACAATTTCTAGCAATCATGGAGACAGTAAAAAGCAACAAATACATTTTGTTTATACATAGCAGAAAGGCTTATCTTATTTGTCTCACTCCTAAGAAAAGCAAGCCTGCATTTTGGTTAGTGACTGCAAGGTTGTAATAACTTTGTACACAGTTCTTGTCCTGTCGCCTCGCACTATCTTTGCTCCTACAAGTCTCACGTCATTAGGGTTACAGTATGGCCTGACTCTTGCTAACTGACTGACACACATTAAAATCCCCTTCAAATCCTTATTGAAGCTTTCCCTGCTTCCACATATGTGTGTTGTGTTTTATTTGCTTAGTAATCTGCTTTGTTCTGTTTGCTATCCCTTATAATCACTTAAAATCTGCCTTTTGTAGTTATTAAGATTGGTTTTGTTTATTATAAAACCCAGCTTGTGCCATTTATAACTGGGGGAGACAAGAAGTTGTGCATATCTTCCTCCACATTGAGGGAGGGGACACATTTCTGAGCTTAGCTGGTATAGATTTCTCTACAGTGCAGGACAATCTTATTTTGGGTTTACACCCCAAAGGAGGTGTGTGCTGGGTGAATCCCCGAGCTGATTCTTCCCACACAGCTGATCTCAGTGTCTCTCTGTCCATTTGCAGCTGGGTATGTCCCTACCTGTGCGTGTGCCGGAGAAGGCTTGAGGGCCTGGCACAGCTAAGACAGGGTGAGGAAACCCAGGCTAGTGGAATGGGCAGAACCAGTGAAACCCTAGCACATCAGGTGGCATCCTGGTTGAGGGGTCCAGCCTGTCACAGGCATGTTTTTAGAATATTGGATCATAATTTGCACATGATTTAGTGGCTACTTTTTGGTTATTTTCTTCTTGCCTACATGAGGCATAAATAAGAACTCATTGATAAGGAAATAACTAAAGTGTTGCACTGAGAAGGATTTTAAAACTGTAACCTTTCCTGCCTTGACACTTGCATATTGAAAATCTTTTATAAACATTGATGAACTAAAAGCAGGCATTAGGTGCAGTACATCAGCTACGCAGTGGACTCCTGACAATTCATCCTGAAAGCCCCAGTGTATCAGAAATCACTTATCGTAATACTCCCGATTCAGTTCTGCAATCTATCATAATGTGCAACTTTTCTCCCCAAAAGCTTCAATTTACATGCAAGGATAACAGTATCTTAAAGCAGATGTGTGCCATTAAGTTATTAGAGCATCAGAATGCTTGGAAGCAGAAGGGACTCAGCAGGTATTAATCTTTGAATCCAAAGGGAATTACTCCACATTCTGTATAGGATGCTTTGTCTTCTTACAGACTCAATTAAGTAGCATTACTGCATAGATTCATTTGTCAATGGTAATTTTAAAGATGGAGTACCTTGTAACAGATGGTCTTTTTTCCTTTTCTTTTATTTTCCAAAGAGTGATGTGTCCTATGCCAGCTGCCAAAGGGAAAAAATAGCCTATGTTCATACCAGCTGAGTTCACACAGTATTCAATATTCTGCATGCGTCCACGTACTGAATAGAGATCAAAAGTAGTATCAGGTGCCAAGCGTGATGGGTCCACACAATGGGATCCCATGATGTGAACTCTGGAGATCTGAGCTTTAATTTGGCAGGCAATACTAGAAATCATAACTGGAGTGACAATGAGTTCCTGGATATTGACAGAGCTCAAAGATTTTCTCCTGGGCTAATTGTCTTCTGAGGAGGAGGAGTGCTGCTGGTGGGGAATCCAGGGTGACTGTTTCTAAATTACCTTTCTTTGTACTGGCAGTAAATGCTAGTGGAAAATTGGCTTACTTTGGCAAGGGTGCACCCTCTGAGGATGACTGCTATTGTTCATAAATGTTGCTATAGATACTGATAAAACTAAAAGAAAAATGGGAAATATGGTAAAACTAAAACACCTGAACCTCACTAAGGCCTTGTGTTGTAAGTCCCTTCCTCTCTTCTCTCAACAGATGTAAATCTTTGTTCTGTGGCCATTCAAAAGACTTGTTAGATAGTGTTAATTAGAAATGTAGTCCTGAAATACTATTCTTTATATTGCACATTTGTTGGCATTGCGATATTTTGTCAATGGCTTTTGTTTAAGACGCTGCTACCCATGATAAGAGATTTGTCATGACTGTGTTTTAAAAAGCTAAAATAATAAGTTTGTACTGCTAATGGCTGTACGGCCCTTAGGTCATAATCCTGCAAAGATTTGCATGCATATTTAATTTTATGCCTGTGTAAGCCCATTGGTTTCAATGGGCCTACTCACTTGTGTAAAATTAAGCTTGTGTCTTTGCAGGATCAAAGTACAGTTTTAGGTAACTGAGAGCTCTGAGAGCACCGACAGTGATCTCTTTCAGCATCAGTGATACAGTCCACAACAACAACAATTCATGAAATAGCTTCTTTTTTCAAATGCCCCCTCTGGGAGCATTGTTCTGTGTGAGATTGTCTTTAGGCCTGCCTGAAATGTGGCGCTGTACGATCCCTGCTGTGCTCGGAAAACCTGGGCCAAATTCTCCTGCGAGATGGCCATTACTTTGAACAGGAATATTTTGAAAACCAAAGTAAATTTGGATTATGTCGCATATAGAACCCTGTAATCCTAAATTTACCAAAATCCGTTATATTCTTCTAGCCTGTTTTAAGCATACAATCTGCAAACAAAGTGGGTGAGGTAATTCTCTCTCTCACCAGCAGACGTTGGTCCCATAAAAGATATTCCCTCACCTACCTTGTCTCTCTAATATCCTGGGACTGACACGGCTACAACGGCACTGCATTCAATCTGCAAACAAATCGGTTGCTCCAACTAAAGGGGTAGAAAATGGTTTAATAGAAATCTGGATGCAGCCTTAACTGTGCCATCTCCAGGATAACCTAACATCTGAAATGCATTCTTTCCATTTCCAAATTATGTGTAACTGAGTTCAGGGTTTGGTGTAGTTTGTCTCACAGTGTACTTCCTTCCTAGGAATACAGTAGCTGTTCAGTGGTCAGAACTAGGCATTTAAGGCCCTGATCCTGCAGCGAGGTGTATGTCCCATTGACTTCCGCTCACACACACCTCACTGGAGGACTGGAACATAAACAAACTAGGGAAATACAACCTAGATGGAGCTACTATAAGGTGGCTACAGAACTGGTTAGAAAACCGTTTCCAGAGAGTAGTAAATGGTTCACAGTCGTGCTGGATGGGCATAACGAGTGGGGTCCCTCAGGGATCGGTTCTGGGTCCAGTTCTGTTCAACATCTTCATCAGTGATTTAGCTAGTGGTATAGAGAGGACACTTATAAAGTTTGCGGACGATACCAAGCTGGGAGGGGTTGCAAGTGCTTTGGAGGA
This sequence comes from Mauremys mutica, assembly GCF_020497125.1. NCBI lineage: Eukaryota > Metazoa > Chordata > Testudines > Geoemydidae > Mauremys > Mauremys mutica. The sequence continues at coordinate 118,962,520 of NC_059077.1, forward strand.
TAGGATTAAAATTCAAAATGATCTGGACAACCTGGAGAAATGGTCTGAAGTAAATAGGATGAAATTCAATAAGGGCAAATGCAAAGTGCTCCACTTAGGAATTCCTATGAGTCTATGATTAAGGTTCCATGTTTGTCACAGAGGTCAAGGATTCCGTGACTTTCTGTGACCTCTGTGACTTCTGCGGCGGCTGGTGTATCTGCCCCTGAGGCCGCCTGAGCAGCTCAGGCAGCCCCCGGGCCAGGTGCCCCAGCTACTGCTGGGGCACTCTCAGGGCCCTCCCGGCCCCTCGTAGCAGAAGTTTGAGAGTGGGGGGTGGGAGCTCAGGGCTAGGGATTTGGGTGCCTGGTGGCGCTTACCTGGAAGGGGGGCTCGCCTCCCTCAGCTCCTAGCTCCATGTGCTGCCACTGCCAGCAGGCACCGCCCCCGTATTTCCCATTGGCCATGGTTCCCAGCCAATGGGAGCTGCAGAACCGGGGCTTGGGACAGAGTGGAGGCAGCACGTGGAGCTCAGGAGCTGGGTAGGGAGCCTGCCCCAGCGCCACCAACCCTCCCCCCCAGCACCCGCGATGCCCCCCTGCCCCACCTGAGCACCCTTGGCAGGCCCCCTCCCAGCACTCCCGGTGCCACCTGCAGGCTGTGCCGCCCGAGCCACAACCCGCCCCCCCCTCCCCAGCACCTGCAGCATCCCCCAGTCAGTCTCCCAAGTTCCCCCACCACAATACACAAGTTTTAGTCAGGGATAGATAGCAAAAGTCATGAACATGTTATGGGCTGTGAATTTTGTTGATTGCCCGTGACCTGTCCATAACTTTTACTAAATACCCGTGACTAAAACGTAGCCGTATCTATGATTCTATGTAGCTAAAAGGAATGGGCTAAATTCCATCTGTTTCAATTTATCTGGTGGCAGATGGAGTAAGACGACAGTGCACTGATTTCTATAATGAAGCCAGCTTCCCAAGTAGAAGCACTAAAAGCTTTTTAAAATAAAAGCTCAGAACCATTTCTGTGGCCTCTGGTTTAGAGAAAGATCCAAACCTTTGCTACTGAATCATCTCTGGCTGGATGGGGGAATCTGTATGTTTGTTACATTTAAAATTGGCACATAACATTGAGAACTATTAGTGGTCCCATGTAAAGGCACTAAAATTGAAGTGTTCTTATTATTTCCAGCTCCTGTGATTGTTGTACCACCAAAAAAGATCCATAATCTAACTGGTGCCCAGGTGTACCTGTCCTGTGAAGTGAAGGCAGTTCCCACTCCCATCATCACATGGAGAAAGGTATGCCAAAAGCGGATTCCATTTTAGCCAAGAGGTTACGCAGAGTCTGATGTGTGTAAGACAGAGAAACTGACATGGGGCCAAATCCGCTGTTAATGTAAACGGCCAGTGGAACCAGTTTTCACCGGGAGAGAATGTGGCCCATTTCTTTTGCTCTGTGGCCATACCTGATTTCAGATTATTATAGTCATAAATAAAATGGCATTACTTAAAAATGAGACTTGAGGGCAGTCATTCCTTCAGCGCGTTAGCATGCCCCGTCTGCAAATAGGGGCTATGAACACCTGCCTCCCTGAGGGGCTTTGAGAGCTGAAGTGTTGGTCTCCCCAGTTTTGAGCAGCACTGAGCTCAGGAGAGCATCTCTGACTTACAGCAGCCCAGGGCCTGGCCTCAGCACATCCCTGCGGGGGAGGAAGGGAATTAATAACCCAAACCCCACTCGGTGCTCAGGTTGAATATTGGACTGGCTTGGCTGGGGGTGATTCTGGGCTGAAGGCTGGTCTGACAGCGAGACTGATGACATTTGTATAAGGAGTCCTCAGAGCAGCACCAGGGGCGGAAAAGAAGAGCCTCAGCCTAGGGACTCTGGCTGTGGGATGGAAATCTCTCTCCCCCACCTCCAAGGAACCAGCTCTGAGGCTAAAAGGGGGGCTTTGGGGATGGCCAGAGGAGTGGGATGCTACGCTCCTGGGAGCTAGGAACAGACCTTGAACAAAGGCAGCTAGGCACTTCTGCCAAAACATTCAAACTAGGGTGCCTATAGTTCGGCACCTAAACAGAAGGGGCGTGGCGCACCCAGCAATTCCTATCCCAAGGGCTATGTTGGGAGAATGGGGACACTACCCCTCATCCTGCACACCCACCAGTTACTGACGGATCCAAATGGAAGGGGCAGGAGGAGCCCCAGGCTGTGACACTGGCTGGATGTGTGCAAAGAGAAAAGTCAGAATCTGCCTGCAGCAAGCTGGGGCAAGCAGGGCTACAACCAGCTGCAGACCACCATGTAAGAGGGTGGCACTGCCTCACGTTGGCTCCTGGCCCTTGACTAGGATCTGCCTCTCGCTCCTCACGGTAGCTGCAAGAGGTTCCGCTCCATACTCCTTCCCCTCAGTGAGAGCATCACTCTGAGATGCTCAGGGGAAGATAATGGCATGTGTTCTTCTATTATAGGCATCTCTCTGTGGAGCACAGGTGCACATTGCAGAAGCTGGTTGTGACACGTTGGATCACAGAAACCCCCTTGGGAACTGCCAACCGATGTGCCTAGACTACTTCTGCCCCTGCTTTCCCTGCCAGCTTGAGACTCCACCACCCTGTCTTGTTGAGCCAGACACTCCCGTCTGCTCCAACACAGACCCAGGGTCTGAATTACTTGCCCCAAAGCTGCAGACTTAGCTGAAAGCAGCTGACAGAAGTGTTCCTGGCTTTAACACTCAGATGCCCAACTCCCAGTGGGGTCCAAACCCCAAATAAATCGGTTTTACCCTGTATAAAGCTTATACAGGATAAACTCATAAGTTGTTTGCTCTCTATAACACTGATAGAGAGAGATGCACAGCTGTTTCCCCCCCCCCCCGGGTATTAATACACACTCTGGGTTAATTAATAAGTAAAAAGTGATTTTATTAAATATAAAAACTAGGATTTAAGTGGTTCCAAGTAATAGCAGACAGAACAAAGTGAATTACCAAGTAAAATAAAATAAAATATGCAAATCTAAGGCTAATACAGTAATAAAACTGAATACAGATAAAATTTCACCCTCAGAGATGTTTCACTAAGTTTCTTTCACAGACTGGCGCCTTCCTAGTCTGGGCACAATCCTTTCCCCCGGTACAGCCCTTGTTCCAGCTCAGGTGGTAGCTAGGGGATTCCTCATGATGGCTGCCCCACTTTGTTCTGTTCCACCCACTTATGTATCTTTTGCATAAGGCGGGAATCCTTTGTCCCTCTCTGGTTCCCACCCCCTCCTTCTCAATGGAAAAGCACCGGGTTAAAGATGGATTCCAGTTCAGGTGACGTGATCACATGCCACTGTAAGACTTCATTGCCCACTTGCCAGCACACACGTATACAGGAAGACTTACCACTGAAACAGCCATCTACAGACAATTGTCCTGGTTAATGGGAGCCGTCATCAAGATTCCAAACCACCATTAATGGCCCACACTTTGCATAACTACAATAGGCCCTCAGAGTTATGTTTCATATTCTAATTTCAGATACAAGAGTGATACATTTATACAAATAGGATGACCACACTGAGTAGATTATAAGCTTTGTAATGATACCTTACAAGAGACCTTTTGCATGAAGCATATTCCAGTTACATTATATTCACACTCGTTAGCATATTTTTATAAAATCATATAGAATGCGTCACACTAGTAGAGGCAGCAACATGTTGAGCTCATACCTGCCAAATGCAGAGGCAACGCACCGAAGAGCATGATGCTTTTAAAGTATTCCATACCTACGTTAACAGTATGCCAATGTCATAAAACCCCACAGGTCACAGAGTCACCCAAGGGAATTAAACTCCTGGAAGAATTGCCTGGAGACAGAGTAAACGTGGCTGTCCAAGTTCGTGGTGGTCCTTCTAAACATGAGAGCACAGGGTGGGTTTTGGTAAGTCCAACAAAGCAAACTGTACTGAGGGCAGAGGTGGGGAAAGAGAGGGGCAGGCTGATTTTTGAAGTTTTTCCATACAGAAAATACAGTACATTGCAAGCATGTGATGGTACAGTTCCTAGGGGAGACATTTTAAGAGATTGAGCAGAGTTTAAAGTAGAATGAAAGTTCCTACAATCTAGCAGACTGAATTTAAACCAGACATTTTAGTCCTTGTTTTGAAGGAGGAAATCTAAAATCCTTCCGATTTTTCATTCTTATCAAGAGTTGATTTATGGCTTCCCTTTTGTGCTTACTGTTCACGTGTTGATAGTGTGATGTTCTCCTCTTTCGTTTTGCCAGATTAACCCGCTGATGAAGGAAGATGAGGGCGTTTACCAATGTCATGCTACCAACATGGTTGGAGAAACACAGGCAGAAGGGAATATTAAAGTCACTGAGCAAAGTAAAAGTAAGAGGACTAACTTCCTAGAACCAGATGACATGATATAGCAGGGTAAGTTTAACATTACAAATCCACTTCAGTACCGCAGAAACCTGTTACCTTTTTTTGCATTCACCTACTCTTGTTGGTCGAAAGATACAGATGTAGAAGCAGCATGGCCTAGGAACAGGGAATCTGGAGGAGCCTGGAGATGGTTAGAGGTTGAAGCATTGGCTCAGTACTATCTTGAATAAGTCATTTTCTTCTGTCTACCTTACTAAACCCATGCTGACGTGTAGGAAGATGAAAGAAGGGCATTGCAGTATGCTAAATACCTTAGATTTTCAAAAGCAGATACTGCTGCACTGAACATTTCTGGGTAGATACGCTTATAAATATAATTGCTGTTTTTAATTCAGCATTTAATGACTGCAGTGTAAATACATATTGTACATGATCAGAATGCTTGACATCTTCAGACCAAAAACCAACATTTGGTCCCATATTCTAAAAACGATGCTAATGTCACATGCCAAGGAGACAGAGCAGACTTCCCTCATCTATGACCAGTTCTTCTCAATCATCTCCTCTCCTCTGTAATATCTTCTCATGTAAATAGATGCAATTCACCCCAGGGCAGAAGGCCAGCACAATACCTGTGCTACACTTTCATCCAACTTAAGTCCTTCAAGTGGGATGTAAGCGGTGCATATGCTTTGTGCTGACTCTTTTGCACCCTCAGGGTGAATCTCACCCAGAGAAAGGAGAGCAGACACCAAGCAGATAAACAAGTGTGTGGCCGTGATTTAAATAAAACAACCAAAAACGTCCTTCCGCTGATAGCTTCATCATCCCCAGAAGTGTTAGTATAAAGGCCTGATTCCCCACTGCATTACTCCAATTCTACACTGGTGCGACTCAATGGATTTCAGTGAACATTTGAATAACTGGAGTAACATAGTGGAGGAGAATTGTGCCCAGTACGTGACTCTAGCAAAGCGAGACTGCGAAGCAAAAAGGGTGAACAGTGATCAGTGTCTTCTTGTGCAGCTCTGTGCAGGAAAATTAATGCTTATTTCTGGGAGAGAGACCCTATGTTTTAGCTGAAAGAGTGTTTTTATGAAAAAAGATACATCCAGTTTAGCAAATACATTATTCAAAGATATATATTTTGTTCTAGTTGCAGCCATGACCATGTCTCCATCACAGTTCAGTTTTCTATACAAGTTATTACAACTCCCTGGATAATAATCTCTCAAACTGTGCTTTTTTTCCCTTCTAGGGAGAAGTGATTCAATCTTCACTCCAGGGAAACAAAGATTGTCGAGCACAGGCTAAAAACAAGTCAATTAGTGGCTTCCTTGGCTATCTTACATTATAGAATTAGGAAACTGCATTAATATTCTTGTTATGTGGTTAATGACATGTTTTTTGTACATTTTCCTATTTAGATCAATTAGATTAATATTAAAAATCTGTAGTTTATAACAGGAAAAAATGAGCAATAAAACGCTTTTCTTTTAAACCATTTTAAAGATACATACTGTCTCGGCATTGCTTTTTATTGGCACTCTCAACTGTAACAGTAGGGGGCGGCAATTATGGAAGAGACCATTTAGTGTAATTTCTGCATGTCAGTCTTGGCCCGAAAGACAAATCACAGCAATATTACAATTGTCTTTATTTTTAAAGCAAGCCACTTCTTATGAAAAAAAAAACTGAACGTTTAATGGAGCTTTGGCAATTGTTGCTTTTGGGTGCATTCAGTCACTAGAACATAACTTTAACTAGGACACCGTGTTTTGAAGAGATTTATAGTCAGAAATGGATAGCTTCCAATGTCCAAAACAGATATGGGTAGCCCTGATTTTATGAGCCCAGTACTCAGTCTACTGAGAAGGGAGCAGTGATTCATTAGATTCCAAGGCCGGAAAGGACCACTGTGATTCTCTAGTTCTGCCAAGGGCAGCAGAAATAATGTGTTTTCACTGCACTTCTGACCAAAGCAGAGATTCTGAGCAAATGGACTCCACCCCAACATACTGTGGTATGAGAGAGCAGTGATGGGTTCCTACACTACAGCCACATCCCCTAACCCTTTTCAGATAACCCTTATGTGTTCTCTGTCTCACACGAGTCAGTAATTAACACTAGGTGGCCCAGTCACTAGTAAGTGACACTGGCCCTGTGCAGAGCTTCTGCACTTGAGTAATGCACCACATGAGACTTATGTGATGCATGAAATCCATGCTGTACATCAGTAAAGTCCAGTATAAGTGATGCACAGGCTGCATGCTGACTCTCTGCACAAGGACGGAAGTCACTCTGGCCTGCGTTAGCCAGGGTTTTAAAAATCCTCTAATACAGCACATACAGCAGTACTGATATCCCCAAGTGTTGTTCAGAAACTCATGAGACAGAATTACGATTTTTAAGTCACTTTTTCATTTGCCAGCTGGATTCTGAGCCTGTGGGGACACTTGTGTCACAACGTAAAGCTTTTCTCTGCAACCATAAGGGCTAGAACATTTGATTTTCAGTGGAGGCTGAGGTTCCTAGAGAAAGGCCTCTCAGAAAAACAGCAGGTACGACAAGTGCTAGCAACAAGTGCATGCAAGGGCTGTGCCCAGCCATTGGAGGGTCCAGAAGATGCTCCCATGGCTCAGCCGTGGTAGGAAGGGTCCTTTCCTCACCTGAGCGCATTCCCCACTATGGACGTGGCAGCTGGGGAGGGGGTTACTATGCCCAACCTCTACCACTGGGCCACCCATGCACCTCCCACACCCTGCCTCGGGGCCACACATCCCCATACCCTGCCTCCGCCATGGGGCCACGCTAGGGTTGCCAGCCATCCAGTTTTTGACTGGAACGCCTGGTCAAAAAGGGACCCTGGCAGCTCCGGTCAACACCACTGACCAGGCCGTTAAAAGTCCGGTTGGCAGCACAGCGGGGCTAAGGCAGATTCCCTGCCTGTCCTGGCTCTGCATAGCTTCCAGAAGTGGCTGGCATGGCCCTGCGGCCCCTAGGTGCAGGGGCAATCAGGGAAGCTCTATGTGCTGACCCAGCACCAGCTCTGCAGCTCCCATTGGCTGGGAACCGCAGCCAATGGGAGCTGCGGGAGTGGCACCAGCCCCCTCCTGCACCCCAACCCCCTGCCCCAGGTCAGAACTCCCTCCCGCATCCTAACTCCCTCCCAGACCCCACACTCCAACCCCAGCCCTGAGCCCCCTCCCACACCCAAACACCCTCCCAGAGCCTGAACCCCAAACCCCTGTCCCAGCCCTGAGCCCCGTCCCGGAGCCTGCACCCCAAACCCCTTATCCCTGGCCCCACCCCAGAGCCCACACCCCCAACCGGAACCCACACCCCAAACCTCCTCCTCCACCGCACCCTCCTGCCCCAGCCCTGAGCCCCCTCCCACACCCAAACACCCTCCCAGAGCCTGAACCCCAAGCCCCTGTCCCAGCCCTGAGCCCCGTCCCGGAGCCTGCACCCCAAACCCCTTATCCCTGGCCCCACCCCAGAGCCCACACCCCCAACCGGAACCCACACCCCAAACCTCCTCCTCCACCGCAACCTCCTGCCCCAGCCCTGAGCCCCCTCCCACACCCAAACACCCTCCCGGAGCCTGAACCCCAAACCCCTGTCCCAGCCCTGAGCCCCGTCCCGGAGCCTGCACCCCAAACCCTTCATCCCTGGCCCCACCCCAGAGCCCACACCCCCAACCAGAACCCACACCCCAAACCTCCTCCTCCACCACAACCTCCTGCCCCAGCCCTGAGTCCCCTCCCATACCCAAACTCACTCCCAGAGCCTGAACCCCAAACCCCTGTCCCAGCCCTGAGCCCCGTCCCGGAGCCTGCACCCCAAACCCCTTATCCCTGGCCCCACTCCAGAGCCCACACCCCCAACTGGAACCCACATCCCAAACCTCCTCCTCCACCACAACCTCCTGCCCCAGCCCTGAGTCCCCTCCCACACCCAAACACCCTCCCGGAGCCTGAACCCCAAACCCCTGTCCCAGCCCTGAGCCCCGTCCCGGAGCCTGCACCCCAAACCCCTTATCCCTGGCCCCACCCCAGAGCCCACACCCCCAACCGGAACCCACACCCCAAACCTCCTCCTCCACCGCAACCTCCTGCCCCAGCCCTGAGTCCCCTCCCATACCCAAACTCACTCCCAGAGCCTGTACCGCAAACCCCTCATCCCCAGCCCCACGCCAGAGCCTGCACCCCCAGCCAGAGCCCTCACCCCTTCCTGTACCCCAACCCCCAGCCCCAGGCCAGTGAAAGTGAGTGAGGGTGGGAGAGAGCGAGTGACTGTGAGGGAGGGGGGGCTGGAGTGAGTGGAGGTGGGGCCTTAGGGAAGGGGCGGGGCCAGGGTGTTTGGTTTTGTGCAGTTAGAACGTTGGCAACCCTAGGCCATGCACCCTCCACATCCCACCCCAGGGCCATGCACCTCCTACCCCATCTCATCCACAGGCTGATTCCGGGGCGGGACCTGCCGTGGGATCCTCCGCCCTCCCCCCTCCCATACATGAGCATGGCACGCGCAGGGGGGAGAGGCAAGCCTCAGGCTCCTCCTGCCGAGTCCGCTATAGGGCGGGGTCCCAGGCGCAGCTGGGCGGAGCCAGCCGCGGAAGTGACTCCGCACCTGAAGTACCAGGATCTATGTCATGTGGCCAGCGCAGGCGATAAAAGGGGCCAGTGGGGCCCTGGCACTCTGTCTGTCAGCGGCTGCCTGGAGCAGGGCGCGCAGGTTGGGATGCTGGCCCCAGACTCTGGTAGGACCGAGCCCCGGGCACCTTGGAAACAGGGGATAGGGGGGAACGATCTCAGCTCGGGGCTGGGGGCGGTTGTAGTGCACATGCACTGGGGAAGGACGTGCTCGGCATGGTGGTGGTGGGTGGGGCACATGCGCTGTGTTGCATTCTTGGGTCCGTTCCTGCTCCCATGTGCCGGCCGCATGCTGTGCGCACAGAGCAGGGCGAGGCGATCCTACCAGTGCCTGGGCTGAGCAGTGCGGCTCCAGAAGCAGGTGCACAGCCTGGGGACCACGCTGGACAGCTATGGGGCATGGGGTTGGCTCCCCAGCCCAGGGCCCACAGGACCTGTCCCTGGAGAGGGTGAGAGCATGTTCAGTGGCTCCTTCCCAGGGATTGGCACAACTCAAAAGTGCCTGGGATAGTGGGCTCCAGCATGGGCCGGGGACGTGATGTGCATCTCTAGCGCATTCCCACGGGGGTAGTGTCCTAGCAATGAGAACCTGTTAGTAAGATAACTCCCTTCCCTTCTCTTCATGTGCCAGTACATTTATGCCTGTATCTGTCTGTAATTTTCACTCCATGCATCTGAAGAAGTGGGGATTTTACCCACGAAAGCTTATGCCCAAATAAATCTGTTAGTCTTTAAGGTACCACCGGACTCGTCGTTTTTGTGGATACAGACTAATACAGCTCCCCCCGATACATTCGTAGCACACTGTCATTATCCCGTTCTGGACCAGAACCACTTTTTAACACCAAAAAACCCCAGAACAGTCGGTTCCAAAGTGGCGCCCGCAATGAGATGTGTACACGTGGCTTATTGCCTTCATATTTTAGCAATGAAAAAACGATCCGCTAGCCTGTTCCAGCTCAGAACTACTTTTTTGAGACTAATAAGGATCCAGAACACCAGATTCTGAAGTGCCTCAGGATTAAATTTGTACTTATACACCAATACCTTGTGGATGATATTTAAATAATGAGAACTGATTAGTAGTACACTGTCATTAACCTGACCCAGATCCACTTCTTAACACAAGTAAGGACCCAGGACTGTCGGTTCTGAAGTGGCTAAGGGTGACCAAAATGATTCACATAATACAAATGAGAATAATGCTATACTTTCAAGTGCCCGTTATGGGAAATAATACCTTTATGAATAGATGTGCCTGGAACACTCTGTTCCAAGATAGCACAGGGGGCCAGAATGATACACATAATACAACCAACTGAGAATAATGCTATAGTATGGAAATCCTCCTCTGAATGCACCTTCAAATGGCCATTCTGTGTAATTAATTCCCTTTATGAACAGAACCACCCAGAACACTTTGTTCCAAAGCAGCACAAGGAACCAAAAGGATGCATGTAATACAGTTAAGAATGGCATAATATATTGAAGAAAAAAAATGACCAAATCAACCTTTCTTTACATGTTCCAGTCCATAAAGTAACGTATAATTGATTCAAAACATCTGGAACTGTATATAGCTGAAGTGAAAGGAGAATAAAAAGAATGCGTAGGTCTATAGAATACAGAACCAAGGTAGAAAAATGTAATCCTTGAAAAACGCAGCTAAAACCGACTTTTAATGCTGTACCACCTTCTGTGAAATGAAATGTTGCATATTATTTGCAATTTGTAGAAGTATTAGCCTATTGTTTTTTACATGATTCCTATTGTTGGTAGTAGTAAGAGTAGTAGTTTATACAGTATTTCCATATTGTCTAAAAAAGGGGGGCTAAAAAGGCTTTACCCTAGGTCTTGGTGTAGATATGAAATATTTTCCTGATGGACGCATTTCAAACATATTTTTTTGTTTTCTTTGTATAGGAGACCGTATTATATAGGTTCTATGCAACAATCTAATTGTTGTTGTTTTTTAAATCAAAACCATTTTTAACATTGTTTTCCTTTTTCATAACAGTGGAATATAGTGAGGCCTAAATTGTATTTTGAACACAAGAAAGTGCTAAACTAGCTTTATTTTCACAAGTAGGCCTGTATCACAAAAGTTCTGGAATTGCTGTTTGTTCACTTCAACTGTTTGCTCTGATTTTAAACAATGTATCACTAACACACAAGTACAGAGCAAAAAAAGTTTCACAACTTTTCTATCAGCCCACATCTACTGCCTTGTTAGTGTAATACAATATTTTTACTTGCAATTCAAACAACTTCTGTACAGAACTAGCAGTGAACCTGGTGAAAGAGTAAACAGCCATAAATAACTACTGAAATCTTGATGGCTTAACAAAGAACCGCAAAGAACCCCTTGTTTACCATCAAAAAACAGTTTTTATTAGACATCTCAGGGTGACAGATGTCTACAGCTGCCTGTGGAGAGCTGGGAATTGAGTTGCATAAGAACTATATGTTTTCAAGTTGAAATGGGTCAAGTAAGTAGGCCTGCCTGTAGAACAAATGCATAAGATCATTCATGATCAATTTCTTAGTGTTTACATCAACTGTTATTAAATCAAAAATGGTCAAAAACCTGAATTAGTCACTTTGAAAATAAAAAACATTGAATTAAATGGCAAAAAAACTTCATTGACACAGAGTTAAGGTTGCCCAGAATGGAGTCCAGTCCTAGCAGCTGAGGCTACCGAAGTGCCATCTAGCAGCTGCTAGAGCTCAGCCCGAAACCCTGAGCTACCAGGAACAACAGTGGTAAATGGTGCTTCCCTGGCACATGCTAGTGCCTCCCCTTGGAGGAGCACCCACCATTTGAGAACCTCTGCCTTATTCCCTTCCAGGGGATCAAGAGACACCCACCGTTCCTGAACACTGTGATCTGTAACAAACATGAACTAAGAGGCAGGTTATAGTGAACTGGGCAGAGCGTGAACAAAGCTACTTACAAGCAGGTATTGCAAATTGATCACTTAGAGCTGAGCACCAGGCAAAACACTGACTGGAAAGCAGGGCACCTCCTGATCAGCTGTTTCGTGGCATGCAGGAGGCTGGGGGGGAGGGAAGAGGGCATGGGCATGGCAGGCTCAGGGGAGGGGGCAGGAAGGGGTGGATTGGGGGTAGGGCCTGGGGCAGAGCCAGGGGTTGAGCAGTGAGCACCTCCCAGCACACTGGAAAGTTGGCACCTGTAACTCCAGCCCCGGAGCCACATATTAACTTCTGAAGAGCCGCATGTGGCTCCAGAGCCAGAGGTTGGCCACCCCTGCTATAGCTGAACTGCTCAGTAATAGTGACCATAATGTAATTACATTTAACATCCTGGTAGAGGGGTGTAGTGAGGCGGCCTGGCTCCCGGCAGCCCCTGAGAGAGAGGAACTAGAGCAGCCACCCCAGTGAGCGGAGCTGCCGCCACCTGTTCCCGCCCCCCGGAAGTCAAGGGGCGGGACAGGAAGTATAAAAGCCCGGCCCCAGCGCTCAGTTGGAGCCCAGCGGCCGGAGAGGACAGACGCTCCTACTCGGGCTCCTGCCGGACCGAGCCTGCCCCAAGCCAGGTACCCTGACACAGACGGACCGAGCCTCCCTCAAGCCAGGTACCCTGACACAGACAGACTGAGCCTCCCTCGAGCCAGGTATCCGGACGTGGACCGCCCGAGCCTCCCTCGAGCCAGGTACCCCGAGGTGGACTGGCCGAGCCTGCCCCGAGCCCGGTACCCCGAGGAGCGGCCCGAGCGGCCCCTTGACCCGAGTCCGGAGGAGCGGCCCGACCTAGACAGCCCTCAGCACGCCAAGGAGCCCATGGTGTGGGACCCCGCTGCCGAGCCCCGCGATGAGCAGGTACCCATGGAGAGGGGGACGGGAAGTAGCCCGGGGGTAGCTGACCCCAGTCTGGCTACGACAGAGGAAGAGCCGATGTCGGTGTGTTTCGGTCAGGACCCCACCGACACAGCAGCAGACTGACTGCCGCTGGTAGGGCCCCGGGCTGGGACACAGTGGAGTGGGTGGGCCTGTGTCCCCCCTGCCACCCCACTTACGGGTGGCAGTCTCCCCTTCACACCAGCGTTCAGGCATAGAAGCCTGCACGCACCTGCTGTTGCTCAGCTCCTGCCCGAGGACCTGAGCCCTGAACTATCATTGCTGCTCAGTCCCTGCTGTAAGGACCTGAGCCCTGAACTATCATTGCTGCTCAGTCCCTGCTGTAAGGACCTGAGCCCTGAACTATCATTGCTGCTCAGCCCCTGCTGTAAGGACCTGAGCCTAGAACTGCTGTGTTGCTGCCCCGCCCTGACTAAGGGCTTGGGCTTCCTGACTTTGTTAGGGCTCAGCTCCTGCTGCAAGGACCTGAGCCCCCATGGACTCTTGTGTGTTGCCCCGCCCTGACTAAGGGCCTGGGCTTCCTGACTTGGTTATTACTGCTCAGCTCCTAAAGTAAGGACCTGAGCTCTGAGACTAGTGCTACTGCCCCACCCCTGGGGCAAGGACCGGAGCCCTAAACCTAGCACTAAGTGTTTGGTGCCCTGCCCTGATTGAGGGCCGGGGCTTAGCGTATTGACTGTATGGGTGCTCAGCCTGCAGACAGGATCTGAGCCCCTGGACTCTTGTGCGCTGCCCCGCCCGGAGCTAGGGTTAGGGCTTATTGACTTGGTGTTTGCTCAGCTCCGGCTGCAAGAACCGGAGCTTAGAATTGGTTTGCTGCCCAGCCCTGACTGAGGGCTGGGGCATTGCAGTGACCGTGTGCCTTTTGTTTAGCCCCTGCCTGAGGGGCAGAACCCGAGACCTTCAGAACCCGAGGACTGATTTGGGGCCGTGTAGTGAGGCGGCCTGGCTCCCGGCGGCCCCTGAGAGGGCACGGCCCCCGTACCGGACTATTACAAGGGGATAATGCCAAACAAACCCACCACATTTAACTTTGAAAAGGGAACTAAAGAGAAATGAGGACATTTGTTGGGCAGAAGTTAAAAGGAGCTGTCACAAGGATTAAATGCCTGCGAGCAGCATGGGGACTACCTAAAAACACCACACTAGAGGCTCACACGCCATGAATACTCCAAATCAGAAAAGACAATAAGAGGATCCAAAGAACGCCACCATGGCTAAATAGTGGAGTGTAAGCGTGTGGACTCACCCCTGTGGCGCCTCCTGCTGGTCTCTCAGGGAATTAGCTTGATTTCCAGCCCAGAGCGCCCTCTGCAGGCCAGTGATCCACTACCACTTGGCTCCCATGTGCCTCTCTGGACTCCAGTGCCCTGTTAGCTGGGGTGCTGCTCGCTGGCAGGAATCCCTTTCTCTCAGGGTCTCCCCTCCCCAGGGATCTCCCACCCACTATCCTTGCCTCAGTATCAGGCTACTGCCAGTCATTGTCTAGCCCCCATGCCCTGGGGCAGACTGCAGTACCAGCCTACTCATCCCTGGCAAGGTTTGGTTAAATAAATAAATTAATGGAGATATCCTGTCTCCTAGAACTGGAAGGGACCTTGAAAGGTCATTGAGTCCAGCCCCTTGCCTTCACTAGCAGGACCAAGTACTGATTTTTGCCCCAAATGGCCCCCTCAAGGATTGAGCTCACAACCCTGGGTTTAGCAGGCCAATACTCAAACCACTGAGCTACCCCTCCCCCCTGTTGCCTTTGCCTACCCCTGGGCTGCCCTCTGCAACCCCCAGCATCCCCTGGCCTTCTGCTAGGCCACAGCCTGGGGTTTTCCAGGCTAGAGCTCCCCAGCTCCTCTGCCTTTCCCCAGCCCTTCTCCACTCAGGTACCCTGTCTCTAGCTCCCTGCAGCCAGGCCCTTCTCCCTTTGCAGGCAGAGGGAGACTGTTTGAGCTCCTGGCTCACAGCCTCTTTATACAGGCCAGCTGTGGCCAAATTGGGGCGTGTCCCAGCTGCGGCTGCTTCCCCCATCAGCCCAGCTTTTAGAGCTGCAGCCCTCTCCAGGGCTGCTTTCCAGCCCTCCCAGGCAGGAGCGAGTGTCCACCCCGCTACATGGAGTAACGGAGGCCATTGGAGGCAAAAAGGCATCCTTTAAAATTTGGAAGACAAACCCTGGTGAGGATCATAGGAAGGTAGACAAACACTGGCTGGTTAAGTGTAAAAATATAATAAGGCACGAAAGAATTTGAGAGGCAGCCAGCTAAAGATACAGAGATTAACAGTAAGATTTTAAGTACATCAGAAGCAGGAAACCTGCTAAACAGGCAGTCGGGTCACTAGATGAACAAGGTGCTAAAGGAAGACCAGGCCATTGCAGGGAAGCTAAATAAATTCACTGCAGAGGAAGTGGGTAAGATACCCATATCAGAGCTATGCTTTTGAGTGACAAATCTGGAGTACTATCACCCACTGATGTGTCAATAGAAAAGGTACTGGAACAAATTGATAAATAAAACAGTAACACATTACTAGGAGAAGATGGTATTCACCCGCAGGAGCTGTTGTGACAATTGGGCCTACACATTTACCCAAATAGTGAGCTCAAGTCTAAACAGTATGTAAAAGTTCAGAAGATGTTACAATAACCTATAACAACCAGTGCGGATGCAGAAAAGGCAAGAAGGAAGCCAGAATAATAAATTAGTCTGAACAAACAGGCCAAGTTGATATGCTTCAAGGACTGTGTTGAAATAATGCTTGTTAAAAACAGGAGATGTGGAGCGAGAAGTTAATGAGCCAAAATTGGTAAGTTGGCTTTTAGGCCTAATAGCTGGACAAAATAACGAGGTGATGGACTTCTTTGTGGGGAAAGTACAAAAGAACAAAAACAAAATAAAGAACATTGAAAAGAATGGAGGGAGGCACCTGAGGCGGGCGTCACCATTGTAGATGCAGCCCCCACCTGGGACCTTGGGCCTTCATCATCCTCATCTTGAGAAGTATTCTGACCACACCAGAGAGAGGGGCCCAGGTGACATCATCACCTCCTGGCTCCAGCTGAGTCCCAAACCCCCCTCAGTATGAAAGGACTTCAGCAGCAGCAGTTCATCTCAACTCACTTATTCTCTTTTTCTAAAAAATGACGGTTTTTATCATCTTAAAGCTTGTCAAATGAGGGTGTTTGTCTTTCTAAAATTCTCTCCAGCTAACAAGAAAGGGACCAGGGGATGCTATTAAAATGAAAGCCTTATTTAATGCTTCAGATTTCAAATGTTTTAACTTTTTTTAAATGTCTTTTCTTCTTTTTCTGTATCTTTAATAAAAAGGTTAGAAAGATGGTTAATGGTGTGATCGCCATAGTGCTAAGCAGGCTGAGGTCTTTGTACACCAAGCCCTGAGTTTTGTTTACCACTGTTCAGTGTGAGACAGTGACTGGGTTACGTTACCACTGCTGGCCCTGCACTGGAGTGTCCCCCCCATACCACTCTTGAAAGGGTTCATGAGGTTGAGAAGGGGCCAATTAACTTGAAAGGCTGCACTGGAGGGAGAGCCAGGCCGGAAAGGCTGACTGGAGGGAGAACCAGGCCGGAAAGGCTGCACTGGAGGGAGAGCCAGGCCGGAAAGGCTGACTGGAGGTGGAGCCCAGCTGAGATGGAATGGATGGGGCTGGTATAAAGACAGGAAGTTGACAGCAGAAAGGGGCTTCAGGGAGAGAAACTGCCGTCACTCTCAAGGGGAGAGAAGGCAAAATAAGAAGTAGCCCGGGGATACAGACAGCATTAAGGTCTGGGACTGTGCAGACACTGACTGCTTGTGGTAGGGTCCCTGGGCTGCAGCCCAGGGTAGAGGGCAGGCCCGGGTTCCCCTACCAGCCACTGGTTGTTCAGAAGGCTGCAGACAGGTTCCTGATTTACACAGATCCAGTGGTCCTACCACCCATAACACACACTTCTTCTGCTGATTTCCAGGGTTATCCGGGGCCAAGACCCTGCACAGAAGTGCAGGTATATTTGCTAAGTCACCCTCAGGAACTAGAGACAGGTGCAAAAGGGTCCAGCAGGCAGGGCTGGCGCTTCCATTTAGGCGGCCTAGGCGGTTGCCTAGGATGCCAGGATTTGGGGCGGCGGCATTTTGCCGCCCTCGGCGGCAATTCAGCGACGGGGGGTCCTTCCGCGCTCCGGGTCTTCGGTGGCAATTCTGCAGCGGGTCCTTCACTCGCTCCGGGACCCGCCCCCAAAGTGCCCCGAAGACCGGGAGCACGGAAGGACCCCCCCCACCACAGAATTGCCGCCAACGACCAGGAGCACGGAAGGACCCCCGCCTAGGGCGCCAAAAACCCTGGCGCCGCTCCTGCCAGCAAGGAGACAAATGCTACTCTTCGCCATCCAGTGAAACCCAGGAGGAAGCGTAGGTTGAGGCTTATGTTTTGCTGTTCCTAAGGACTAAAGGAAACCCGCTAGTAAATGAGGCAGGGAGTGGCAGGGGCATGTGGACATGCCTCCATTTGGGGTCTAAATAGACCTGCCAAAACTACTGTCTTTCTGCTGCAAACTACTGTTGCCCATTTCTCTAGGGTATGTTGATCAATCTGTTTTTTTCCTGATGTTGAATTCAACAAGGCCTCGTATGGGCAAAGCTCCCATGAAATCTGCCAGGGACTGATAGATGTGTGTTTCAAAACAGTTGAGGCACAAAAACACTGAGAGAGAGCTTCTTTTCCCCTCGTCTCGGAATACAGACAATCCACATCAGGATGCCCCCAGAACTGGTTACTGACTGCGTGCAATTAATCCAGTCACGATTAAAATATCGTTCTCAAGTTTGTCTAACGCTGTTGTTGGTTTTTTAAGAGTTTTAGTGTCAAAATGGCATTCCCAAGGCCACTTCAGCTTGTTCCAGCATATTTTTGTTCTCTGTGCTGCTTTGGGAGTGTTCCAGGTGGTTTTAATAAAGTTGTTTAGAACCCCCAACTGGCACTTGGAGGTGGGTTTGAAACAGGGCTTTTCCCATACAGTGTTGTGCTCAGTTGGTTGTACTATGTGTATAATTTTGGTCCCCTGTGCTGCCCCGGAACTGTGTGTGTTTTTGGTGGTTCTACTCATAAAGGTATTTATTGCCTAAAACGGGCACTTGAAGGTGGGTTCAGACAAGGTTTTCTGTAGTACTGTGTTATTCTCAGTTAGATCTATTCTGTATATCATTTTTGTCCCCTGTGCCACCTCAGAAGTCTGTGTCCTTGGTTCTTTATGGTGTTAAAAATGGCTCTGGGCTAGAACAGGATAATAACAATGTCATTAGTTCATTCCCATTCCAAAAATATTGTTAAGTGTTTTTAACAATATCAGCTGTGTTTCACGACAACTTTATTTATTAAAATGTCTTTCTGGGATGTTCCAGAATATTTTTGTTCCCTGTACTGCCTCAGAACTGAGTCTTCACCAGAACCTGGTGCGAAGGTTGCAGATCTCTTAAAGCATCTAGACAGACTTATGTGTAGTGCTGGGCAGGAGCCAGTGGTCGTGGTACATGTAGGTACCAGTGACATAGGAAAGGGTAGGAGAGACGTCCTGGAGGCCAAATTTAGGCTGCTAGGGAAGATTCATTAGGAACTGGGGAAACTTTGGGGATAGGGGGAGCCTATACAGGAGAGATGGGCTCCATCTAAACCAAAGTGGAACCAGACTGCTGGCACTTAACATTTAAAAGGTTGCAGAGCAGTTTTTAAACTAAGAGATGGGGGAAAGCCGACTGCTGCAGAGGAGCACATGGATCGGACAGAGACTTATCTTAGAGGAGAGTCTATTGATAGAGATTCTCTAGGTCAGGGGTCTCAAACATGCGGCCCGCGGAGCTCCCCAGGGCCGCCCAGAGGGGGGGGCAAAGGGGGCAATTTGCCCCGGGCCCCCAAGAGAAAAGCGGAGGCTCCCGCCTCCGCCCCTCTCCTGGAGCTCCGTCCGAGCGCCTGAGCCGGCCCCGGCGGCTCCCGCTTTCCCCCCCCCCCTTACCCGAGCACGTCTCCGTCCGAGCGCCTGAGCCGGCCCCGGCGGCTCCCCCTTCCCCCCCCCTTACCCGAGCGCGTCTCCGTCCGAGCGCCTGAGCCCCGCCCCGATCCGAGCCGCGTGGGGAGGGGGCGGGGCTGGGAGCTCTGGGCTGAGCGCTGCGCTCGGCGTGGAGCTCACAGCCCCGCCCCCTCACCACGCGGCTCTGAGCGGGACGAAGCTCAGGCCTCGCCGGAGACGCGCTCGGGTAAGGGGGGGGGGGAAAGTGGGAGCCGCCGGGGCCGGGCCGGGGCCTGGGTGGGAAGCGGGAGCCGCCGGGGCCGGGGCCGGGCCGTGGGGGGGGAAGGGAAGCGAGACCCGCCGGGCCGGGCCGGGCCGGGGGGTGGGGAAGGGAAGCGGGACCCGCCGGGGCCGGGCCGGGCCGGGGGGTGGGGAAGGGAAGCGGGACCCGCCGGGGCCGGGCCGGGCCGGGGGGTGGGGGAGGGAAGCGAGACCGGCCGGGGCCGGGGTGGGAAGCGGGACCGGCCGGGGTGGGGAAAAGAGGGACCCGCCGCCGCCGAAGCGCAGCCCAGTCTTCGGTGGCGGGGGGCCCCTTCCGTTCCGGGACCCGCCGCCTAAGTGCCCCAAAGACCCGCGGCGGGGACCCCCCCCCGCCGCAGGTCTTTGGGGCACTTTGGCGGCGGGTCCCGGAACGGAAGGGCCCCCCGCCGCCGAAGACCCCGGGCCCCCGGAATCCTCTGGGCAGCCCTGGAGCTCCCCCAGTTACTTCCTGTCACCGCCAAACTCCCCTCACCCCCGCCCCCCTCCCCGAGTTATTTTCTGTGCCTAAGCTCCCCGCGCGCTGCTCCCCAATGTTTGGGGCCGGGTCTCTCCCCTGGCCCCACCTGCCACCCCCACGCACCTCCCCCCAGTGTCTCCCGGCCCCCACTTGCTGCCCCCTCACCGCCCGGGAGCCTGCCCGGGAGCTCACGCTGACTCCACTCCTCTGCTATGCCAGCTTCCGGCATCACCTGCTGCCACAGGGTCCTAGAGCCCCCCTTCACTAGGGCCAGGGCAGGCTGCCCTTCCCCTGCCTTTCTGCCCTAGTCCTGAGACTCTCCAATGCCCCGAGCCTCTCCAATGCCTCAAACCCCTCACCCTCAGCCCCACAGCCCTCACCCCTGCACCCCCTCCTATCCCCAAACTCCGTCCCAAAGCCTGCACCCCCATCCCCTGCCGCAGCCTGGAGCCTGCACCGAGCACAGAGCCTGCATCCAGACCCCCTCCCTCACCCAAACTCCAGCCCAGGGCCTGTACTCCAAACCCCCTCCCCCACCCAAACTCCCTCCCAGAGCCTTAGGCAGTAAATCTAAGTGCGTGTTTTGTCCTTTGAGTGAGGTGCATTACTGAGTGTATATATTTATTAAAACAGCTTGGAAATGACTTCGTCAAAAAAAAGAACACTCATGGAAGAAAAGAGAGTTTTCCAAGACAAATGGGAGAATTTATATTTTTTCACAGAGGTAAAAGATAAAATTCAATGCCTTATTTGTCAGCAAATGATTGCTGTTCCCAAGGAGTATAACGTGCGTCGGCACTATGACACGATGCACCGTGAAAAATATGATGCATTCACCGGAAAAATCCGAGAGGAAAAAGTTCAGCAACTTAAAGCAGCATTTGCCAAGCAAAGAAATTTATTTTCAGGGATTAACAAGTCTAGCGAAGATTCAGTAAGAGCAAGTTTTGTGATAAGCGAAATGATAGCTAAATCATCGCGACCTTTTACAGAAGGCTTATTCATAAAAGAATGTCTTATGAAGGCCAGTGAAATTTTATGTCCTGATAGGAAGAAAGTTTTTGAAGGCATAAGCTTGTCTGCAAATACAGTTGCCTGCAGGATAACAGATTTAGCTGATAATGTGCAAAAACAATTGATTCAAATGGCAAAAGACTTTGAAGTATTTTCAATTGCTCTTGATGAGAGTACAGATGTATCAGATACCGCACAGTGTCCAGTGTTCATTAGAGGTGTGGACTGCAATTTGAATATAACTGAAGAATTGCTAGACTTAATACCACTGAAGGGTACCACAACCGGATGTGACATATTTCAAGGATTGGAAGAGTGCATTGAAAAAGCTGCGCTGCCATGGAACAAACTCGTATCTTTGGCTACGGACGGTGCGCCATCAATGTGCTCTGAAAACATTGGTGTGGTTGGATTATTGAAGACCAAACTGAACAGCCTCAATATACCAGGAATTAGCTTCACCAGTATACATTGTATTTTGCACCAAGAAGCCCTGTGTAGTAAAAGTCTACAAATGAAAGAAGTTATGGATGTAGTTGTTAAAACTGTTAATTTTATACGTGCACGAGGGCTGAATCACAGACAGTTCACTTCTTTTCTAGCAAGTATGGACAGTGAATATGGGGAACTTCTGTATCACACTCAAGTTAGATGGCTGAGTCGTGGAAATGTTTTGAAGCGTTTTTTTTGCACTTAAAGAGGAGATTGATTCCTTCATGAAAATGAAAAACAAGGAGGTTCCACAGCTTGCTGATTCCACTTTTATCTGCAACCTTGCTTTTCTAACAGATGTAACTGATCACCTGAATGCACTGAACTTGAAACTTCAGGGTAGAAAACAGGTGATAACACAGATGTATGACAGTATTAAGTCATTCAAAGTCAAGCTTACTTTATGGGGGAAACAGCTGACTGCTGGCAATTTGGTCCATTTCTCAACTCTGAATTCCTTAGGAAAAGTTGAACCCAAATCCTTGAAAGAATATGCAGAGATCATTTCTAACTTACACCAACAGTTTGATGTGTGGTTTAAAGATTTCAAGCCACTTGAACCACATTTTCAACTTTTTTCCACACCATTTGCTGTTGAAATTGACAATGTTGCAGAGGAAATGCAGATGGAGTTAGTGGAGCTTCAGTGTGACACGATTTTGAAGCAGAAGTATACAGATGTTGGAATTCCAGAATTCTACAGGTTTCTTTCACAAGAAAGATTTCCGATGTTATTCTCTGCTTCTGCAAGGATAATGGCAATGTTTGGAAGTACATATATATGTGAACAGTTTTTCTCTTCCATGAAGATTAACAAATCTGTGTTAAGGTCAAGGCTCACTGATGAACATTTGCAAGCAACACTGAGATTGGTTTCGTCTCAGGATATCAAACCTAATATTGATGCTCTGGTTGATGCAAAACGCTGCCAGCTAAGTGGCCAAAAATGAAATGACTGTCAAAATTAGCACTGACGTTTCACATTACAGTTAAAGAAGTTAATAAAAAAGTTAATAAATTGACTTTTAATAGCATACTATATTTTAATACTATACTACTATATTACTCTTCATTTTTTTTTCTGCCTACCTCCAGGCGCTTCCCGCCGCCAAGCCACCAAACAGCTGTTGGTGGCGCTTAGCACTTTCCAGGAGGGAGGGGGGAGGAGCGGGGAGCCGCGTGCTTAGGGGAGGAGGTGGAGAAGAGACAGGGCAGGGGCGGGGCCTCATGGAAGGGGTGGATTGGGGGTGGGGCCAGGGGCAGCAAGGGGGCGTGTCAGTGATGCGGCCCTCGGGCCAATGCACTAGTCCTCATGCGGCCCTCGGGGTCATTTGAGTTTGAGACCCCTGCTCTAGGTTATAGTCAGGAGCAGAAGATGGAAGAGGATAATCTAGGGGCCAGATCAGACAAAAAACTTTCACATAAAAAAGAATCGGACACATCAGAAAAGGGCAAACAAATGAACAGTGACAATTTTTTTAAGTGCTTGTATATAAATGCTAGAAGTCTAAATAATAAGATGGGTGAACTAGAGTGCCTTTTGGTAAAGGAGGATATTGATATAATAAGCATCACAGAAACCTGCTGGACTGAGGACAATCAATTTGACACAATCATTCCGGGGTACAAAATATATCAGAAGGACAGAACAGGTCATCCGGGGGGCAGAAGGGGTGGCAATATATGTGAAAGAAAATGTAGAATCTAATGAAGTAAAAATCTTAACTGAATCCTTATGTTCCATAGAATCTCTATGGATAGTAATTTCATGCTCTAATAAGAATATAACATTAGGGATCTATTATCGACCACCTGACCAAGACAGTGATAGTGACGATGAAATGCTAAGCGAAATTAGAGAGGCTGTCAAAATTAAGAACTCAATAACAGTGGGAGATTTCAATTATCCCTATATTGACTGGGAAAATGTCACCTCAGGACAAAATGCAGAGACAAAATTTCTCGATACTTTAAATGACGGCTTCTTGGAGCAGCTGGTATGGGAACCCACAAGGAGAGAGGCAACTCTCGATTTAGTCCTGAGTGGAGCTCAGGAGCTGGTCCAAGAGGTTACTATAACAGGAGCACTTGGAAATAGTGACCATAATATAATAACATTTAACATGCGGTGGGAAAAACACCTCAACAGCCCAACACTGTGGCATTTAATTTCAAAAAGGGGAACTATGCAAAAATGAAGGGGTTAGTTAAAAAGAAATTAAAAGGTACAGTGACTAAAGTGAAATCCCTGCAAGCTTCATGGACACTTTTCAAAGACACCATCATAGAGGCCCAACTTAAATGTATACCCCAAATTAAAAAAACACAGTAAAAGAACTAAAAAAGAGCCACCATGGCTTAACAACCATGTAAAAGAAGCAGTGAGAGATAAAAAGGCATCTTTTAAAAAGTGGAAGTCAAATCTTAGTGAGGTAAATAGAAAGGAACATAAACACTGCCTAATTAAGTGTAAAAGTGTAATAAGAAAAGCCAAAGAGGAGTTTGAAGAACAGCTAGACAAAAACTCAAAAGGTAATAACAAAATGTTTTTAAAGTACATCAGAAGCAGGAAGCCTGCTGAACAACCAGTGAGGCCCCTGGATGATAGAGATACAAAAGGAACGCTTAAAGACAA
Source organism: Mauremys mutica (assembly GCF_020497125.1). NCBI lineage: Eukaryota > Metazoa > Chordata > Testudines > Geoemydidae > Mauremys > Mauremys mutica. The sequence goes on from NC_059077.1 coordinate 118,986,325, forward strand.
TAAAGTCATTGTGGAGAGACTAAATGGATTCTTGGCTGAGGATGTTAGGGAGATTCCCAAACATGAACCAGCTTTTGTAAGTGACAAATCTGAGGAATTGTCACAGATTGAGGTGTCACTAGAGGAGATTTTGGAATTAATTGATAAACTTAACAGTAACAAGTCACCGGGACCAGATGGCAGTCACCCAAGGGTTCTGAAAGAACTCAAATGTGAAGTTGCGGAACTATTAACTATGGTTTGTAACCTGTCCTTTAAATCAGCTTCTGTACCCAATGACTGGAAGATAGCTAATGTAAGGCCAATATTTTAAAAGGGCTCTAGAGGTGATCCCAGCAATTACAGACCAGTAAGTCTAACTTCAGTACCGGGCAAATTAGTTGAAACAATAGTAAAGAATAAAATTGTCAAACACATAGACAAACATAAATTGTTGGGCAAAAGTCAACATGGTTTCTGTAAAGGGAAATCGTGTCTTACTAATCTATTAGAGTTCTTTGAAGGGGTCAACAAACATGTGCATAAGGGGGATCCAGTGAACATAGTGTACTTAGATTTCCAGAAAGCCTTTGACAAGGTCCCTCACCAAAGGCTCTTACGTAAATTAAGTTGTCGTGGGATAAGAGGGAAGGTCCTTTCATGGACTGAGAACTGGTTAAAAGACAGGGAACAAAGGGTAGGAATAAATGGTAAATTCTCAGAATGGAGAGGGGTAACTAGAGGTATTCCCCAAGGGTCAGTCCTAGGACCAATCCTATTCAACTTATTAATAAATGATCTGGAGAAAGGGGTAAAAAGTGAGGTGGCAAAGTTTGCAGATGATACTAAACTGCTCAAGATAGTTAAGACCAAAGCAGACTCTGAAGAACTTCAAAAAGATCTCACAAAAGTAAGTGATTGGGCAACAAAATGGCAAATGAAATTTAATGTGGATAAATGTAAAGTAATGCACATTGGAAGAAATAACCCCAACTATACATACAATATGATGTGGGCTAATTTAGCTACAACGAATCAGGGAAAAGATCTTGAAGTCATTGTGGGTAGTTCTCTGAAGACGTCCACGCAGTGTGCAGCGGCCATCAAAAAAGCAAACAGGATGTTAGGAATCATTAAAAAGGGGATAGAAAATAAGACGGAGAGTATCTTATTGCCCCTATATAAAACCATGGTACACCCACATCTCGAATATTGTGTACAGATGTGGTCTCCTCATCTCAAAAAAGATATACTGGCACTAGAAAAGATTCAGAGAAGGGCAACTAAAATGATTAGGGGTTTGGAACGGGTCCCACATGAGGAGAGATTAAAGAGGCTAGGACTTTTCAGTTTAGAAAAGAGGAGATCAAGGGGGGATATGATAGAGGTATATAAAATGAGTGGTGTGGAGAAAGTAAATAAGAAAAAGTTATTTACTTGTTCCCATAATACAAGAACTAGGGGCCACCAAATGAAATTAATGGGCAGCAGGTTTAAAACAAATTAAATTAAGTTCTTCTTCACACAGCGCAGTCAACTTGTGGAACTCCTTGCCTGAGGAGGATGTGAAGGCTAGGACTATAACAGTGTTTAAAAGAGAACTGGATAAATTCATGGAGGTTAAGTCCATTAATGGCTATTAGCCAGGATGGGTAAGGAATGGTGTCCCTAGCCTCTGTTCATCAGAGGATGGAGATGGATGGCAGGAGAGAGATCACTTGATCATTGCCTGTTGGGTTCACTCCCTCTGGGGCACCTGGCATTGGCCAGTGTTGGTAGACAGGATAGTGGGCTAGATGGACCTTTGGTCTGACCCAGTACGGTCATTCTTATGTTCTTATGTTCTTCCACATGGCTCTATTTGTAAAGGTATTTATTGTCCAGAACAGGCCCTAGAAGGTAGGTTTGGAAGAGGTTTTCTGTGGTATAGAGTTATTCTTAGTTACTTGGAAGCTGTGTATCATGTCGGTCCCCTGTGCTGCCTCGTAACGATGGTCTGGGTCATTATTGCTGTTAAAAAAAATGGTTCTGGGCCAGATCGAGTTAATGACTGTGCTACTAATCAATTTTCATTACCCTGAGGACAATATTTTAGTAATGAAAACCGATTAGTTTTTCTTTCATCAGTTCTGGCCCAGAACCACTTAACAATGTGTTTTTAGTTTGGTCTCATTACTAAAATATTGTTCCAAGCTGTGTAACAGTATCTGGTTTGTTTGTTTGGTTTGGGGTTTTTTGCAAGAATTCTATTATTAAAATGCCATTCCAGGCTGATCCAGCTTTTACACCATATGTCAATGCAGTGCCTTTGCTGATGACTGTCAGTGAATCCGAAACTTCGTGTTCTCTGAGTTCAAGGGCAGCATCATTTTTTTACTCTTACTTACTCCCTCCTCTCTGTTGTCACAGTATCCCCAGAAGTTATTTAAACTCATTATTTTAATAGAGAGAAATTTGCATCTCCACAAGAATGGTTCCTAGGGGGCTATCCTGTTATAAGTTTATCTCCACTCCCAATGTTATGGATATGCAATTCAATACTCTGTTGATGGACACTATAGAGTTTTACCAAGGTTAAAACATTCTTGGGTCTACATATCTAAGGGTTAAGAGTTCAGGAACCTGTAGTGAGACATTGCGTCATCTGAGCATGTAGTGTCCCTATATTGACAAATGATTAGTGATCTGCAAGTCAGGCCTGTCATATTGGACAATTTTCTAAGCTACATAAGTGTGGTAGAGAAGACACTATTCTCTTTTGATTTGCCTCTGTTTGCTCCATTACCACCTCGTGTCTCTGACCCACCTTGTGTCTCTGAAGAACACAGAGGCAGATGAAGTTGTGTTGACAAGTGCAATGTAGCGCATGTTGCAAGGGATAGTTTGAACTACTGACGCACATTTCTAGGTCATAAAAACTAACTGCACAATAAGCTGGTCACCAATAACATACAGCAGGATTCTGTCATAGTAAGAGCTTTAGCCACATGACTTCCAGTTAGATCAGGGGGAGTCGATAGGCGGACCCTGGACCAAATCCAGACCTCCAGATGCTTTAAGTGGACCCCAAAATCTTTTTATTTACTTATAATTATGTTTTATTATTTGCTCTGGAATCTGGACCTTGACCAGGACATTTGGACCTTGACAAAAAATAATTGACTAACCCTGAGTTAGGCCTGGTCTACACTAGGATCTTAAATCGAATTTAGCAGCGTTAATTCGAACTAATCGCTCAACCGTCCACACCAGGAAGCCATTTAATTCGAACTAGGGGGCTCCTTAGTTCGAATTTGGTACTCCACCCCGACAGGTGGAGTAACGCTAAATTCGCACTTGCTAGCTCGAATTAGGCTAGGTGTGGATGCAAATCGAACTTAGTAGCTCCGGGAGCTATCCCACAGTGCACCACTCTGTTGACGCTCTGGACAGCAGTCGGAGCTTGGATTCTCTGACCAGCCACACAGGAAATGACCCGGGAAAATTTGAATTCATTTTCCTGTCTGGGCACTTTGAATCTGACGTCCTGGCTGGACATCGGGGCGAGCTCCGCAGCACCTGCAACGATGCAGAGCTCTCCAGCAGAGGAGTCAGCCCAATGCAAGAATAGAAAGAGATCCCCAGCATGGACAGACCGGGAAGTCCAGGATCTGATCGCTGTGTGGGGCGAGGAGTCTGTGCTGTCGGAGCTGCGCTCCAACAAGCGTAATGCAAAGACCTTCGAGAAGGTCTCCCAAGCCATGACACAGAAAGGATACAGCCGGGATGCGATGCAGTGCCGCGTGAAAGTCAAGGACCTGAGGCAAGGCTATCAAAAAGTCAGAGCGGCAAACGGACGCTCCGGAGCACAGCCCCAGACATGCCGCTTCTACGAGGCACTGCATGCCATTCTCGGTGGGTCTGCCACCACTGTCCCACCACTGACCGTGGACTCAGTGGATGGCATAGTGAGCCAGGACAGTTCCTACTCAATGTTCGCCGATGGGCAAGACGACGAAGGGTCCGTGGAGGAAGGCGCAGGCGACAGCGAACACAATGCCGCTTTCCCTGACAGCCAGGATCTGTTCCTCACCCTCACAGAGATCCCCTACCAACCCTCACCGGCCGTGAACCCGGACTCAGAGTCAGGGGAAGGATCAGGCGGTAAGTCGTATAAACAAGAAAATATTTATTTGCTCGAAAACATGTATACCAAAAATATAAATTCTATCTATAAATACTATATCTAAAACTTTTTAAAGGGAAACTAAACGAACAGTAGGTCTACACAGATTGGGATGGAACAATAGTCCTCCATGGACAATTCCACAAATGCTTCAAACAGTTCCTCAAATACCCTCCGCAGGAGGTTTCGAGGAAGAGGTGCCCTATTTGGTCCTCCGGTGAAGCTCACTCTTCCACGCCACGACATCCTCAGATACAGGGGAACCATCGCCTCTACCAGCATGGCCGCGTAGGGTCCCGGTCGGTGAAGTGCTTCCCTTAACATCCTTTCTTTCTGCACTCGAGAGACACGCCTCAGGGTAATCTCGTTACTGAAGTGCTGCATCTAATTAGGGCAATTAGCGAATAGTTACTGTTCTTAATGGTTTACTTATACTTTGCATAACAAAGCCCCGCGCTTAGCAGCCACGTGCTGTAGGCCACACAGGAAAAGCATACATTGATCTTTCCCCTGCAGTGTCGGGAGTGGCTGCAAAAGGGTCATAGTATCTGATTTCCAGATTGCCGTTAGCACGACGGCACAGCTATCCGTTAACTGATAAGCATAATGTACTGTAAGGCTTACCAGGACTCTCTGCTAGAGGGATTCTGCTCTCTCTCCCGACTTCTCCGCTCTCCTGTGCAATGGCGCAGCCAATCAGAGCGTAGGCCAAAATGTTGTGCTTCTCTGGAGACCACGTGACACTTGTTGTCCGGTACGGTCTTCTTCATGGACATTGACTAGACGGTGTTCACTGTTCGCGAAAATGTATCTGTACAAGGAAATCACTAACTTTCCCCATCACACAGCTTCGGGTCCTTCCCGGACTGCCCAGGCATCCCCCTCGCAGAGACTGGCAATGATTAGACGGCGAAAGAAGAAGACTAGGGACGACATGTTCGCTGAACTGATGGTCTGCTCCCGAGCAGAGGCTGCAGAGCAGAAACACTGGAGGGAGACCCTATGTGAGCAGCATCGCACACTCATGGAACGTGAGGATAGGTGGCGGCAGGAAGACCAGCAGACCACCCAAACGCTACTTGGTCTCATGAAGGAACAAACGGACACGCTTCGTCGCCTTGTTGATGTCCTGCAGGACCACAGGCTGGAGGACAGGGCCCCCCTGCAGTGTCTCTGCAATCGCCCTCACCAGCCAAGAAGTCCTGGCCCCCCCTCACCCAAAAGTACAAGACGGAGGGGTGGTAGAGGACGTGAGAACTGTCACTGAACCAGAGCAGAGCGGCCGTGTACCCCGCACTTCTCACGTTAGAAATTTGTAGAAGTGCTTCCCTTATAGGCTCAGCCAGTCCCAAATCCAAGGTTCATCCCCCCACTGTTTATTAGATTAATAAAAGCTGTTTGCTGTTAATCACTGTTTCCGTCATGTCTTTCCTGTCAGAGGATTTTTCGGTGTATGGGGTGGACAGGGGTTTCATACTTGCACGGTATAGCCTACAGTACCAGGGTACAGACTTGGGGAAAGGATCAACTGCGGGGCACACACACACTGCAGTCAGTAGGCACCAGGGTCATTCTGTGTTGTGTATGCTGCCCCTGTTCATTTCGTAATGTGTATAATTGTCCAGGGTCCTAGCGCCTGTCACGCCATTACTGTGAAGGCAGGCTGCCCTTACGATGCACTTGCAACGGATCCACGAGCCTATCCGCTGCCCTGAGCCCCAACCAGAGCCCTCATCCACGGACAGATAGTCACCCTTCTCCCACACCCATCACCCCTTCCCACGCAGAAACCCGCAGCCCACTGCCGTCATCCAAACCCCTATGCAAAGAAGGCACCACTCGCCCCTTCCTGCAAACCCTCCCCTTCATGCAGAACCACTGTCATCCGTCCCCCACCCCAGAGACCTATGTAGGAGCAGGAGGATGTCAGTCCTCTATGGAGGAAGCGGTCTGTACGTCAGTGCACACCGTGCCCAGCACAGTATGCGTCCATGTCTCAACACCAGAACAGAAATGCAAAGTAAAAGAAAGATTTATTAATAATGAGTGTAACAATTACTTTGCTTAAAAACGTGCTTTGGAAGTGGGGGAAACTTGGAGAACAAGGCATGTAGCCGCAGATCCAAATCGACACAAACTGACACAGGCCCAGGGTCAGTTTCTCTTGAAAGCAAGTGGAGAGTCATAGGTTACCCTGATCTCCGAGGAAACTTGCTTTCAAAGCCTCCCGGATACAGAGCGCTTCCCGCTGGGATATTCTCTCGGCACGGGTGTCTGGCTGAGCGTAAACTGCAGCCAGGCGATTTGCCTCAACCTCCCATCCGGACAAAAAGGCCTCGCCCTTGCTCTCACACAGATTGTGCAGCACACAGCAAGCAGCAATAACTACGGGGATATTCTTTTCGCTGATGTCCGAGCGAGTGAGTAAGCTCCGCCATCTCCCCTTGAGACGTCCGAAAGCACACTCCACCACCATTCTGCACTTGCTTAGCCGGTAGTTGAAGAGTTCCTTCTCTCTGTCCAGGGCGCCTGTATAGGGCTTCATGAGCCAGGGCATTAGCGGGTAGGCTGGGTCCCCGAGGATCACTGTAGGCATCTGCACATCCCCAACCGTTATTTTGTGGTCCGGGAAGAAAGTACCTGCCTGGAGGAGTCTAAAGAGACCAGAGCTCCTGAACACACGCGCGTCATGAACCTTGCCCGCCCACCCGACGTTGATGTTGGTAAAACGTCCCCTATGGTCCACTAGTCCTTGCAGCACCATGGAAAAGTAGCCCTTTCGGTTAATGTACTCGCTGGCCTGGTGGGCCGGTGCCAGGATAGGGATGTGAGTCCCATCTATAGCCCCACCGCAGTTTGGGAATCCCATCGCGGCGAAGCCGTCTATGATGACCTGAACGTTTCCCAGGTTCACTACCTTTGAGAGCAGTTGCTCAACGATTGCGTGGGCTACTTGCATCACAGCAACCCCCACGGTAGATTTGCCCACGCCAAAGTGGTTCGCTACTGACCGGTAGCTGTCTGGCGTGGCAAGTTTCCAGAGGGCTATGGCCACTCGCTTCTGCACACTCAGGGCTGCTCGCATCCGGGTGTCCTGGCGCTTCAGGGCAGGGGCCAGCAAGTCACAGAGTTCAAGGAAAGTGCCCTTACGCATCCTGAAGTTTCGCAGCCACTCTGTGTCATCCCAGACCTGCAGCACTATGCGGTCCCACCAGTCCGTGCTTGTTTCCCGGGCCCAGAATCGCCGTTCCACACCATGAACTTGACCCATTGCCACCATGATCTCCACTGCCCGGCGTACCCTGCTTTCTGAGAGGTCTGCGCCACTCTCCTCACCGCGCTGCCGGAGCCTCCTCGCCCGATTTCTCAGTAGCTGACTGTTGCACAGGTGGACGATAAGGTGCGAGGAGTTGACAACGGCCATAAGTGCAGCGATGATCGCAGCGGGCTCCATGCTCGCAGTGCTGTGGCGTCCGCGCTGTAACCGACCAGAAAAGTGCGCGAACAGATTTCCCGCCGGCGCTTTCAGGGAGGGAGGGCGTTTGTGAGTGACGGTTGAATGATGACAGTTACCCAAAACCACCCTCGACACATTTTTCCCCCAGCAGGCATTGCGAGCTCTACCCAGCATTCCAATGGGCAGCGGGGAGTGCGGGAACTGTGGGATAGCTTCCCACAGTGCACCGCTTCCAAAGTCGACGCTGGCCCCGTGAATGTGGACTCAGAAATTCGAATTAGTGTATTTAGTATGGATACACAAATTCGACTTCATAAGGTCGAATCCACAAATTCGAACTAAGTTGATTCGAAATAGTCTTGTAGTGTAGACAAGGCCTTAGACTCCGGAGAACTCTAAAAACGCTAGTGTCTATGCTGCAGTTTAGCAGTGTACTTCAAAAGAGCCACCAGATGTCAGCAAATACATAGTTACAGCACTCCCAGAGGAACAGCATGAAATTAAAAGGCATGCAGAAGTTCCCTCCACCTTGAGTACCTATGGGGAAATACAGCTGTTTTTTTCTAATTCGATCCTATGCCGACACCACTCCCCAGGCACACCAGAGCTATAAAACATAACCAATTTCAAAGCATGAGGTAACATATCAAACAGCTAGCTACCACTCACTCCCCCGCAGCCACCCTGGGGCAATGAAAATGGCTGCCAAACACACGGCATCCCATGCTCAAATTCAAACTTGCACAGGTTATGATGAGCATCTCTGTGAAAAGGTGCAGAACTCAAAGCATTTTTTAGATAAAAATACCAGCATCAATTAACTTTTAAAAAGAACCCTTGTAATTGCGAACTGTTCTCCTGTACACTTGCTTTTCAGTTTGCTGGAATGGTACATTTGCATGGAGGGGTATTAGATGGAATCAAAGATGGATTAATCAAAGCAGGAGACGTGATGTTTGTGTAGTATTCTGGCCACATTCTGCTGATTCAGAAAATAACATCTCTGATACGGTACCCAACAAACAGGCAAAAGTAATGTCCTCCAAAACCGGTAAACTGCGGGGCACAGTCTTGTCTATGGAAAGATGTAAATAGAAATTATTCCCTGTGATCTCAGACCTTTCATGGGGATACACAACACCTCTAAATGTCAAGGGAGAAGGGAATAAAAGGTATTCACCAGGGGAATTGCAGATGAGACTCAAGTCTCTCTAAAGCATTAAACTAATTTTCAGCCCTTTGCGTATAAGATATCGAGCTCCCTGTGTTTACAGTTATCTCTGCAGCTCAGGAGCATTGAGCAGTCTACAAAGAAGCTGAAAGACACTAGTCAAGGCTGCTCTCTTTAAACAGTTATCAGAGTATAAGGACTTTGTGCCACCTTGCAAGTCTCTCCAATGACCTGGATACCCCCACTGGTTTCTGACAATAGCCTCGTTCAGCTAAGTCTTCATATGCAGCCAGTTGTAGAACATCACTAGTTTCTAAAAATTACAGACCATTTTCTAACACAGAAGGTTTTGCAGCCAACACAACAATTGTATTCTGGACATCACTGTGATGGATAACGATGAATAAACCATTGCCTAGAGACCGGTGATCAAATCTGATTACATTCAATATTGGCAAACAGAGGACAGTCCCAGCCAGTAATATGTACACTTGGAGCTTCAACTGGACAAATTTCCCAGATCTGAGGAAAATTTGAGTAAAATTGATCAGGAGGGAAAACTTAGAGATATGAGTGAAAATTGCAAGCTCTTTAAGACAGCATTATTAAATGGCCAAAAGCCATGATTCCATAATCAAGAAGGCAACTTTGGCTAAAAGCACAATCTGGTTCAGTAGCGGAGTGAAGGCAGCAATTAGAAACAAAAAAGCAACCTATAACTTAGACAAAAGGGGAAGTAGACAGCAATCAATATAAACTAGATGTTATAAAATGAAGGAAATTGATAAGGGAAGATAGACATCATAAAGAAAAATCTATGGCTGGCAGGTCTAAGAATAGGGAGGATTTCTTAAAGTACATTGGGAACAAAAGAAACCCACACAATAGTACAGGCCCATTACCAGCTGGAGATGGTAGAATTGTTGATGATGCCAACAGAACAGAAATATGTATTGACCACTTCTGCCTATGTCTGGAAAGCAGCAGGATGATGTACTAGTATCGTGTGAGGATGATGAAGTATTTTCTAGTCCACTAGTAAGTGAGGATATTAAACAGCATCTGCTAGGGATAAACATTTTTAAATCGGCAGATTCTGATAACTTACACCTAAAAGAGTTGAATGAGGAGATTTCTGGCCTACTAATGTTAATTTTTAATAAACCTTAGAATACTGGGGAAATTCCAGAAGACTGGAAGAGTGCTAATGTGCCAATATTTAAAAATGCAAGTAAGTTGACTCAGGTCAGGATGCCTGGCTGATTGTTACATCAATCCCAGTCAAAATAACAGAAAAGCTGATGTGCAACTCAACTGCTAAAGAAAGAAAGGAACATAATTACTGCCAGTCAATATGATTTTATGGAAAATTGCTCATGTCAAACAAATCTGATTTCATTCTTTGTGATCACAAGTTTGGTTGATGAAGGTAATTATATAGATGTAATAAGCCTAGACTTTTGTAAGGCATTTGACTTTACTGCACAACATTCTGATTAAAAAATTAGCACTAGACAATATCAATCAAGCACACATTACATGGATTAAGAGCTGGCTAACTGACAAATCTTGAAGTAGCTGTCAATGGGGATTCATCATCAGGTGTTTCTAATGGAGTTCTGGAGAAATCAGTACTAGACCTGATGCAATTAAATATTTTCATCACTGATCTGGAAGTAACTTTAAAATCACTGCTGATAAAATTTACAGTGTGACGTTTCACTCCATATTCTTAATGACAATATGCTTATGATATGAATATGACATAAAAGACGGTTACTCACCTGTAGTAACTGGTGTTCTTCGAGATGTGTTGCTCCTATCCATTCCATGTAGGTGTGCGCGCCGCGCGTGCACGGCTCTTCGGAACATTTTTAGCCTAGCAACTCCGGCGGGCCGGCTGGCGCCCCCTGGAGTGGCGCCGCCATGGCGGCGTATATATACCCCAGCCGGCCCGTCTGCTCCTCAGTTCCTTCTTGCCGGCTATTCCGACAGTGGGGAAGGAGGGCGGGATTGGAATGGATAGGCGCAACACATCTCGAAGAACACCAGTTACTACAGGTGAGTAACCGTCTTTTCTTCTTCGAGTGATTGCTCCTATCCATTCCATGTAGGTGATTCCCAAGCCTTACCTAGGCGGTGGGGTCGGAATGAGACGTGGCGGAGTGTAATACCGCAGAGCCGAAGGCTGCGTCGTCTCTAGACTGCTGCACCAACGCGTAGTGGGAAGCGAAGGTGTGGACTGAAGACCAGGTGGCCGCTCTACAGATGTCCTGAATGGGGACATGGGCCAGGAAAGCGGCCGATGAGGCGTGTGCCCTTGTGGAGTGGGCGGTGAGTCGGCACGGGGGAACGCGAGCAAGCTCGTAACACGTTCTGATGCAGGACGTCACCCAGGAAGAAATCCGCTGCGAGGAGACTGGCTCGCCTTTCATGCGGTCAGCTATTGCCACGAACAGCTGGGACGAACGCCGGAAGGGCTTCGTGCGGTCGATGTAGAACGCGAGCGCTCGGCGGACGTCGAGGGTATGCAGCTGCTGCTCCCGAGACGAGGCATGCGGCTTCGGGAAGAAGACCGGGAGGAAGATCTCCTGGTTGAGATGGAAGGGCGACACCACCTTGGGGAGGAAAGCTGGGTGTGGTCGAAGCTGCACCTTGTCCCCGTGAAAGACGGTATATGGAGGACCCGCCGTCAGGGCGCGGAGCTCTGAGACCCGTCTGGCGGATGTGATCGCCACGAGGAAGGCCGTCTTACAGGTAAGATGGAGGAGAGAGCAAGTAGCAAGGGGCTCGAAGGGTGGGCCCATGAGCTGGGCGAGGACCAGGTTAAGATCCCATGTCGGAGCAGGAGGCCGCACCTGCGGGTAGAGACGGTCTAACCCTTTAAGGAATCGTGACACCATTGGATTGGAGAAGATCGAGCGACCTCCTATAGCTGGTCGAAATGCTGACAGCGCTGCCAGGTGCACTCTGAGGGACGAGATTGCAAGACCTTGACCCTTGAGGTACCAAAGGTAGTCGAGGACGGTCTGGATGGGGGCCGAGAAAGGGTTGATACCTCTCTGGTCGCACCAGAGGGCAAAGCGCTTCCACTTGGCGAGGTAAGTAGTTCGCGTTGACGGTTTCCTGCTTTCGAGCAGCACTTGCTGCACCGCTGCGGAGCAATCCCTCTCTGCATCGGTCAACCACTCAGGAACCAAGCTGTAAGATGCAACGATTGCAGGTTCGGGTGACGAAGCCTGCCGAGGTCCTGGGTTATGAGGTCCGGCCACAGCGGAAGGGGAATGGGTTCCCGAACCGACAGCTCGAGCAGCAGGGTGTACCAGTGCTGTCTCGGCCAGGCCGGAGCGACGAGTATGATGCGGGCTCTGTCTCTCCGGATCTTGAGCAATACTCGGTGGACGAGCGGAAACGGAGGGAACGCATAGAGAAGAGGCTCTGTCCATGACAGGAGAAACGCATCTGAGAGGGAGCCTGGAGCTTGGCCTTGGAAGGAGCAGAACCTGTGGCATTTGCGGTTGGTCCGAGAAGCAAAGAGGTCTATCTGGGGAAAGCCCCACCTCTGGAAGATGGAATAAGCCACATCTGGGCGAAGGGACCACTCGTGAGAGGCGAAGGACCTGCTGAGGCGGTTGGCCAACATGTTCTGCGCTCCCGGCAGAAAAAACGCTTCGAGGCGAATCGAGTGGGCTACGCAGAAATCCCAGAGGAGCAATGCCTCGTTGCAAAGTGGGGAGGACCGCGCTCCGCCCTGCCTGTTGACATAAAACATGGCTGTGGTGTTGTCCGTATAGACCGCTACACAGCGGTTCTGCAGGTGAGCCCGAAAGGCGAGACAAGCTAAGCGGATTGCTCTGAGCTCTCGGACGTTGATATGGAGGGAGAGCTCCTGGGGTGACCAGAGACCCTGGGTGTGTTGGTCTCCTACGTGAGCCTCCCAGCCCAGCGCCGAGGCGTCCGTCGTCAGGGTGATTGACGGGCGAGGCGGGCGGAACGGAACTCCCCCGCAGACCGTTTCCGGGTCCAGCCACCAGGTGAGCGTCTGGAGAGCAGGGTTTGTCACCGTCACTACCATGTCTAGGGGATCGCGATGAGGACGGTACACCGACGCCAGCCACATCTGGAATGGGCGAAGTTGGAGCCTGGCGTGCGCGGTCACAAATGTGGACACTGCCATGTGACCGAGGAGGCGGAGGCAAGATCGCACCGTTGTCGTCGGAAAGGCCTGCAGTGCTCGAATGAGGGAGGCCAACGCCTCGTGCCGAGTGCGAGGTAGGCACGCTCTGGCCAGATTGGAGTCTAGGACCGCTCCTATGAACTCCACTCTTTGCGCTGGAACTAGGAGGGACTTCTCGGTGTTGACAAGGAGGCCGAGAGACCGGAACAGATGTAGAACCTCGGATACTTGATTCACCACCAGCGCTTGGGAGCGGCCCCGAATCAGCCAGTCGTCGAGATATGGGTAGACGTGGATGCGACGACGGCGGAGGGCTGCGGCGACGACCGCCATGCACTTGGTGAATACCCTCGGCGCGGTGGAGAGGCCGAAGGGGAGCACTGCGAACTGGTAATGAGCTCCTTTGACCAGAAAGCGGAGGAAGCGTCTGTGGGGGGGGTAGATTGCCACATGAAAGTAGGCATCCCTCATATCGAGGGCAGCAAACCAGTCTCCAGGATCCAAGGAAGGGATAATGGACCCCAAGGTCACCATCCGAAATTTGAGCTTGCACAGGTATCTGTTGAGCTCCCGGAGGTCTAAGATGGGACGAAGGCCGCCTTTCGCCTTGGGGATGAGGAAGTATCTGGAATAGAATCCCCTGCCTCGCCTGCTGGGAGGTACCTCCTCGATGGCACCCACGCTCAACAGAGACTTGACCTCCTGTAAGAGGACTTGCTCGTGAGAGGGGTCCCTGAAGAGGGACAGGGAGGGTGGGTGGGAGGGAGGGGGCGAAATGAACTGTAGGCGGTAGCCGTACTGGACCGTGCTGAGGACCCAGCTGTCCGAAGTTACAGATGACCACGCCTGGAGGAAGTGGGAAAGGCGGTCGGAAAACAGAAGGGGTGGATCCTGATTGGAGAGAGGTGAGCGGCCCTCGGGCGTCTCGTCAAAAGGCCGACTTTGGGCGCTGAGGGGTCTTGGACGATCCCTGGGTTTGGTTCCGCCGCCCGCCCGATGGTCTGCGGCGGAAGGGGGCCGAGCGCCGATTGTTAGGCGGGCGAGGTCTGTTGTATTGGAAGGGTCGATAAGGTTGCTGCCGGAAGGGACGCCTTTGGGTGGCCGGCGTGTGCATCCCTAATGTGCGGATCGCCACTCTGCCGTCCTTCAGGGTTTGAATGCGGGTATCGGTTTTTTCTGAAAATAGACCCTGCGTCTCAAACGGAAGGTCCTGGAGCGTGTACTGGACCTCAGGCGGCAGAGTAGAGGACTGAAGCCATGCAATGCGTCGCATGGTTACCCCTGACGCTATGGTCCTGGCCCCCGAGTCCGCGGCGTCTACCGCTGCCTTAATTAAGGTACGGGAAGCTAGCTTTCCTTCCTCTAGCAATGCCGAGAACTCCCTGCGGGAATCCTGCGGGGTGAGCTCTGCAAATTTGGCTAGGCAGCCCAAGATGTTGAATGTATATCTTGAGAGCAAGGCCATTTGGTTGGCGATACGGAGTTGGAGGCCGCCCGCCGAGTAAATTTTCCGGCCTAACAGGTCCATGCGCTTGGACTCCTTCGCCTTTGGCGCCGCGGCGGGCTGGCCGTGTCGCTCCCGGTCATTGACAGATTGGACAACTAGAGAGTCCGGAGCCGGGTGAACGTAAAGGTATTCGTAGCCCCTCGGGGGGACCGAGTACTTCCTCTCAACTCCACGCGCTGTAGGCGGGATGGAGGAGGGCGACTGCCAGATAGCGGCATTGTTTTTCTGTATTGTTCGAATGAAGGGGAGCGCTACCCTCACGGGGGCGTCCTCCCCCACCACGTCCGTGATGGGGTCCTCGACCTCCTGGACTTCTTCCACGGGTAGGTTGATGGCCTTAGCTACCCTTCTGAGAAGGTCCTGGTGAGTCTTGAGGTCGATCGGCGGGGGCTCCGACGGTGCCGCCCCTGCCACCGCCTCATCGGGGGAGGAGGATGAGGAAGGACCCGGTAGCACTTCCTCCGGTGCCTGCTCCGTGTCTGCGGGAACCGCTTCATGCCCCAAGAGCGTGCCGTGGTCGGCGGCCTGCGGAGTGGGGGACGGAGGTGGCCTGCTGACCGTGGCTACCGGTACCGACCGCACCGAGCCTGGCTGTCGCGGCGGGAGGCGGGGCCCCTGTTCATGTTCGGCCCAAGGGACCCAAAATCCCCATTGCTGCGGTCCATGTTCTGGTGGGAGGGACCCCGCCCGGAAGTCAACTGCGCTGCCCCCAGGGGAGGCGACTGAGGGCTCTCTTGATGGCCAGGGAGGGGCCGAAGTGATGGCCGGGCGGACGTCCGGTGCCGAAGTAAAGGGCCCCCGCGGTGCCGCTGGCCGGTGCCGGTCGTCACGTGGTCTGGCCGGCGAACGGGACCTGCGCGTGTCGCGGTGCTGGGAGCTCGACCGGCGGTGCCGGGAGCTCGACCGGCGGTGCCAGGAGGTCGACCTTCGGCCCCGGGAGCTCGACCGGCGGCCCCGGGAGCTCGACCTGCGGCGTCGGGAGCGCGACTGACGGTGCCGGGAGCTCGACCGACGGTGCCAGGATGCGGATCTGGACCGCGTGCGGCGGCGTCTGGAGCGACTACGCGACTCTCGACGCCTCTCACGGTGCCTGGAGCCGGACCTGCTACGGTACCGGCGACTCTGCGACCGGGACTTGGAACGTCGCCGGGAGTGCGACCGGTACCGCGACTGGGAGCGGTACCGGGACTGCGACCGGCGAGGAGACGGGGAGCGTCGTCGTGATGTGGATCGCCGTGCCCGGTGCTGCGGAGAGCGGTGCCGTGAGCGAGAACGGGACCGCGACCTGGCGGCGGTGCTGCGATCGGGTCGGGCGCCCGGGGACGGGGTTCGCATTAGAAGTGGCTTCCCAATAGACTTGAGAGGCCGCACCGGTGGCCCCGGCCGCTGAGCACTTGCGTCCGCGGTAAGCTCGATTAAATGTCTTGCCGTCGCGAACACCTCGGGCGTGGATGGCAGCCTCAGCTCCTCATCGGTGGGCACCGGGGAGCTGGGCGGTGCCGGACTCGACGGGCCCTGCGGCGCCGGAGTCAACGGCACGGTGCACGTTTTGTGCACAGCCTCAGCCTGCACCGTTACAGTCGGAGGCGGCTGGGCTAACGGTCTCTTTTGCTTGTCCGAGACCGTCTTCGGCACCTTGCGCTTCTTTCCCGGGGAGACGGAGCGGTGCCGGGTCTTCGGTGCCGGGTGCCGCGCCTCGGTACCGGGGCGGCTGGGTGCGGTCAGCGCGCTGCTAGTCGAAGCAGTCTTTGGCGCCGCCGGTGCCGGTGCCGGAGGTTGGAGGGCCGACTCCATGAGGAGTTGCTTCAACCGCGAGTCCCGCTCCTTCCTCGTGCGAGGCTTGAAAGCGACGCAGATGGGGCACTTGTCCGACCGGTGAGCCTCTCCAAGACAGCGGAGGCAGGCGTCGTGCGGGTCACTCACCGGCATAGACCGCTGGCAAGCCGCGCAGGGCTTGAAACCCGCCGGTCCGGGCATAAGCCCGCACCGGGGCGGAAGAAGAGGGCTAACCCCTCTAACTCCCTAATGAGTAAGATAACACTAACTATAGAACTATTAACAAAATTTAACAACTACGATAACTATATACACTAACTAACGGAGAACGCTAAGCTGTGGAGGACAGGAGAGCACTCCACTGATCCTACTAGCCGTCACGGGCGGAAAGAAGGAACTGAGGAGCGGACGGGCCGGCTGGGGTATATATACGCCGCCATGGCGGCGCCACTCCAGGGGGCGCCAGCCGGCCCGCCGGAGTTGCTAGGCTAAAAATGTTCCGAAGAGCCGTGCACGCGCGGCGCGCACACCTACATGGAATGGATAGGAGCAATCACTCGAAGAAGAACTGAAATGTACTTTATGCAAGATGGGTCTTGTAAGATATCATTGGAAAGGTTGTGATTTACTGAATATGATTATCCTATTTGTAGGCCTGTATAGGCCTGTATCATTTCTGTATCTGAAGTTAGGAATGCTGAGTTTGTCTCTGTATTTCAACTATGCTACTTTGGGTCATGCTCACTGCTTACACTTCAGATACAACAATGGAAAAGCTGGACAGGGCTAATGGGCGATTAGCAGAGCCAATGGTCCGTAAAAGAGCTTAGTCTTCCTGTGAATGCTGGAGCCAGCCTCCGAGCAATGGCTGCCACAGCCACGCAGAGACATGGTCCGAGTCACCTGATACTGGATACCCACCCCCCTTTTGGAATGCCAGTGGTTTTCCACTAGAAGAGAAAGGGTTCCCGCCTTACACAAGAGTTATATACAGTGGGGGAGTGACATCATCATGGTTCTCCTCTGCCTCCCCACCCAGAGAGACACTGAAAAAACACCTGGAAGCAAAAACTGAACTGAGGGGAGAACTGAACCCAAGCTGGAAGGGCGTCTAGCTTGTGCGTAGCAATACCTGAGGTCTCAAGAGGGAAATCAGTGCAGCTGCCTGTCAAGACATTCTGCAATCTGCCTGCAATGATATCTAGGGTGAGAAATACTATTTGTAACCAATTTCTTTAGTGAAACTAGCTTAGTTTGCGTGTTTGGTTTCATTTGCTTAGTAACCTGCTTTGTTCTGTTAGCTCTTATATTTATTAACTACCAAAGAAGGATTTTAAGTAAACTTATTTCTTGTTTATAATAAAACCCAGTTTATGCAATTTCTAACTGGGGCGGGGGGCAAGAAGTGTGCACATCTCTCCTCACATTGAGGAAGAGGGCGGATTCTTATGAGCTTGCGCTGTGCAGATTTGCCTATACAGCACAAGACAGTATTATTTTGGGTTTATCTCCCAAAAGGGGTGAACATGGGAGTCCTGGGGGAGTCCTATCACACAGAGCTGACTTCAGTCTGTGGCTGTAGCGGGGTGTGGCCCTACCTGTGTGTGTATGCGCTGCAAGAGGCCGGAGAGCCTAATTCAGCAAAGCAGGGAGCGGGAGCTCAGGCTGATTGAGCAGGGGAGGCTCAGTGAAATCCCAGTACATCAGGTGGCCTCCCAGAAGGGGGGTCCAACCCATCACATATGGATGAACCAAAAATTGGCGGAGTGCTGAATAATGGCAGGGCGGCCATACAGAGCAATCTGGTTTGCTTGGCAAGCTGGACCCATTCAGAGAAACAAAATGTGTTTTAACACAGCTGAATGACAAGGGATGTATCTATGAACAAGGAATGCAGAGCATGTCTGCAGAATGGGGGGCCATATCCTGGAAAGCAGTGGTTTTGAAAAGGATTTGAAGGTCACACTGAACAAGCAACCAGACATGAACTCCCAGGGCAATGTTGTGGCAAAAAGGGCTAATGCAATCCTTGGAGGTCAAAACAGGGGAGCAGTGAGCAGGAGCAGGGAGGGGATCTTACAATATTGGTGAGAGTGATACTGGAATCCAGTACATCCAGTTCTGGTCCACATTTTAAACAGGATGTTGAAACATTGAAATGGCTGCACAAAAGAGCCGCAAAAATGATTTAAGGAGGGCTGACGAAAATGCCTTACCGTGAGAGACTCAAAGAGCTCAATCTGTTTAGCGTTTCAAAAAGATTGAGAGGTGTCTTAATTGCAGTGTATACGTACCTTCCTGGGGAGAAAATACCAGATGTTACAGGGGTCTTTAATCTAGCGGCGAAAGACATAAGAAGCAGCTGAAAACAAGCAAATTCCAATTAGAAAATCAGGCACACATTTTTAACAGGGAGGTTGGTTAATCACTGGAGCAAACTCCCAAGGAAAGTAGAGGATTCTCCATCTCTTTAACAACTCTCAACACCAGATGCCTTTCTGGAAGATCTGCTTTGATTAAATGCACTATATGGCTCTATACTGGGGTAAGTGGGTGAAATTCTTTTGCGTGTCATACAGGAGGTCAGACTTAATGGTCCCTTCTGGCCTTATCCATGAATATTGAACTACACTGAAGTTCTGAGCACTAGCTCCTAATGGTGACTTGTGGTGCAGTCTCAGAGATGCCCTTATAATGATGAATGCTCATATGTAAAATAAATCCTTATCAAATATAGAATTAGGCCTTTAAATGCTGAGTCACCAGATCATAGCCCATAGTCTTCTGATGATGGCACCAACATAGCTGAGACCAATGAGAATCAAATTACACACTCGAGCCCCCGAGGGTAAGGAGACATGATAAAAAGCTGCATAGCCGAAATTGCTCACATCTTTTTATTATCACCAAGAAAATCATCTCAAACTAGAGGCTGGTGTTTCCTCAGCAACCTGGCAGTGACATTCAGCTCCAAGGACTTTAATGTCAGAACGACTGGTGCACACGATGTAATCACTGTTGTTCTATGGTGGCTGAATCCACCAGTGGCCTGAGCTCATACTGCTCACATGACATGGCGTCTCTCAACAAAGCGTTGGGGCGACACACCTGTGGAAACAGGCTGTGGCCAGCAGCACACCTGGGGTCGTGTTGCCAAAACATTTATATGGTAAAGATGGCAACTGAACGATAGAGCTGGCATCTTTGCAAACTGGTGATTCTGAAATGGTGTTTGCAAATCTTTTCATAATGGAGTCACAAGTGGTCACAATGGACCCTGCATGCGCTGCTGGAAGCACTCCAGATTCATTATAAAATTAAAAAAACAGGTTTGTTCCAACAGTAGCTTTTTATTTTGTTACCTCAAGGGGAATAAGGCAACGCTTCAAAGGAAAACTTTAGAAATGGTAGGGGAGAAATAGGAAAGGAAAGCCCCTTTTCTCAGAAGATGCAAACTCGACTCCCTCCTGTATCTATCACCAGTGGATTTAGCCTCCCTCCTTGTGTGGTGTAAATAAAATAAAGAGGAGACAAGGTGATTTGGCACAAACAAAGGTAAGTGTATTCAGGGTAAAGGTACAGAAAACTGGGAGGAATGGGGGAAAATGCAAACTTAATGAATACAATGAAACAGTGACTGGCTTTGGGAGCTTAAAGCTCAGGCCCATAAACCCTCCCTTGGAAACTGGAAAACAATAAATGATGCCCCAGCACAGAAACCTTTTCCTACTGTGCAGTGGATACCACGTACAGGGGCGATGCCCAGGACCTTCCACTCTCCGGCTGATTTAGAGCCTTTGAGGAGGAGCCCTGGGGAGTCCAGACGACTGTTGGATTTCGTCGCTGGCAGGGAGGCCCTCTGGGATGATGGACACCAGGAATGCAGGATGGCAGGAATGGTGGTGACAGGCCTCCTTTTCCTCAGTCTCACTGCGGGACCGATGGTGTTCTTCACTCTCCGGCTCGGGAGCACTGTGACGACCCGACCGTGTACGGGCCGTCGCTGGGATGGACGGCCCTGCGCAGGCCCTGAACACGTCCTTATATCACTTTTGTGGCGGGAAAAGTTCTGAGGAAATGGAACGCTGAGGGCTGGTTTTGGTGGGAAAAACTGGTTTTGATTGGTTTGAGCCTGTGTCTTAATGGTAAACAAGTCCCCTCTCAGAGATGGAGTCCAAGGGTCAATAGCTCATACTCCATATTGGATCTTATTTTAAAGCCAGTGATTTACTTAACATTACTTCATAAACACCGTATTAAACAACTAATTGAACATACTAAACAGTTTATACTTCTTACACCTAACAATTTGATTTAAAGTGAGTTTAGTGATGCTGCGTTACACCACCGTGGGTTCGGCTCTGGTGGCCACAGTTTCAAGCTCAACCCAGTGAAAGTCACTGGCTTCAGATTTAGAGCCTCTAGGAACTCATGAAGACCAAGGATAGTGACCACATGTACAGTCACAAGTACAAGGTCTAGTCTGTTTTACATGTTTTATTAAAGTTACAATTAAGGTTAGGATTACCCACGCATACAGAAATCCTATCAAGACCTGTGCACACATTACAAATACAGTCATACTCGCATCCTTAACGATATTCTAAAGGTCTGATGGCTGCCTTGCCAATGGATCATCAGTAGAGGGATGGTTCCCACTGGAGTTTTCCCCTAAGGAACTCATTTTACCCAATCCGGGAGCCCTCTTTTATCTTGTGATTCTGACTATACCTAACACTCTGCGCATGTGCATAAAGGTGTCAGTGCTCTTTTTCCTTATCCGTATTGTGCCCCCCCGAAGAATATTGGGGTGCCACATTTTTCAGACGTTGCTTGTAGTTCCTTTTATTCTCATTAGCGTCTACGCACAACATGTACCTTGCAAGACAAAAAGCCTAACTGGCCTCAAGACTGAGCTTGATAAGGTTATGGGCGGAATAATGAGACTGCCCACAATGGCATGTGGCCCATCGGCGATTGCCTGTAGCAAAAATCCCCAACTGCTGGAGATAGGTCACTAGATGGGGAAGGCTCTGAGTTACCACAGAGAATTCTTTCCCAGGTGTCTGCCTGGCGGGTCTTGTCCACATGCTCAGGGTCTAACTGACCGTCATATTTGGGGTCAGGAAGGACTTTTCTCCCGGGTCAGATTGGCAGAGACACTGTGGAGGTTTTGACTGAAGTTCTGTGACCTGCAATGTGCAGGAGGTCAGACTAGATGATCACGGCGGTCCCTTCTGACCTTAAAGTCTGTGAATCAGGCCACGTGTTAGAAAATTGTTACAGGAGGGTATCTGGTGATTTTGAACTGTACATTGTGGTCAATTTTTCATAGCATCATCTATTGGCTCATCTTTCTCATGATTTTGTGGCATAGGGTCAGTCTTCGGTCACTTATGTCAAGCATTTCTTAAGCCTATGGCCTAGTATGGCTAAACTGACATCTTACAGGCCTCAGCCTGTAGGCCTTGCGTTTCAGCCCTGCTTGACTTAGATACCTAATGTGTACTTATCCCTTCTAACTACTTATCAATCGTACACTTCTATGATGCTACAACTTACATCTCTTTAGCATACAATGATTATATATGACATAGCACTTGAGTTAATAACATCACACAACATATAATAAATGAATGATAAAATGAACCAATTGGCTATACAACAACTAAATCCAATACAAAGCGAGTCCTTCCTATTTTGGTGCTCACCGCGCAGTTTGTTAGTTTAGGTTTCTTGCACTAACTGGATATCTGTCCTGTATTAGAACTGTCTACTAAGTGGGAGAAGTTAACTGACAGTTGAAATTTCAGTCAGATATTTGTTTTTAAAAGGCAAGCTTCCTTTTAATGAACACAGAATGGGTAAATGTCATATTGGGAGTCTAACAGCAGGCAAGCCGTATTCTACCAACTTCTGCAGCAGTAGAAAAAAACTTATAGTCTCCTAATGTCAAGCTACCATGAGGCTTCTGGACACGTGGTCCATCTACGGCAGTCTTAACCGGTCAGTAAGCACTGTCCTAGTAACTGCTCCTCTCTTGTGAAATCAAAATTGATTTGGGAAGCTCCATATGCATATGACTGAGGACAAGGGGGTTTGCTTCCTTTCCTTACAATGGCAGTTTTATGGCGACTACATTTATTCTTATTCATGTTTGAGCATGTCGGCTTGATTGTGCATTCTTGTTCAAAAGTAACAATGGACATTTAAAACCGTATAGACCCCAGTCATAGGAACTTTTGCTAGCTCACAGCTTCACATAAAAAATATCTTCCAGGTGGTAATAACAAATGGTGCATCAATCAGTTGAGCACGTGCAGTTGCCAAGGTGATGTCATGTCACCATTTTATTTCACCCTTTCCAGCTGTTTGATAGAATCAACCATGATTCCCTCGCTCTGGTTCTGAACATTAGCTTATAGCAAGGCCCTGGGTTGCTCCTTAGGCCCAAACATTGATGATAGATGGAACCATCAGAATGTCCTTACTGAGGGTCAGGTTGCACTCAAGGAATTTGTACAAAATATTTGCACTACCCACTTACAATAGTTTGGTATACGTAACTTGGAGACACAGAAATCTGCTTGTTCTGTTTCCGGCAGAGTTCATTGTAACCTTTCATCAAAACCATTTTCCAGAGTGCAGTGATTTAAAAAAAAAAAATCACTTTCTCATTGACAATTTTCTCTGATTCTGGAGCTGATGTGAATCTCCATTCACTTGTTCTCCGTGTTTAATAGATAGTCTCTGATTCTGGGGATAGAGCATTTCAGAAGTGTCATCCTCAAAAACCCCGCATTGCTCGAATTTCTGAAATGTCCCACACTGGATCACTTCTCTTCGAGTGGTCAAACAGAAGGCTTTGCTCTCTGTGTAGTGTAAAAACTAGACCTGGTGCAGAGTTAACATTGTAATCGTACTGCCCACGCCTTTCTTCTACAGACCTGCCACACTTTCTTTTGGGGAACATGGACAATTAGTTTGCTTTATTGGCAGCCTCCTTGTCTCCAATGGCCATTTGGGGGGCTGCCAGGATCAGAAGTTGCATAGCATGCATTTTGGAGCTATCAACATCTCGCTGTGAATGTAGAGGATTGTGAACAGAGAAA
The DNA here is from genome assembly GCF_020497125.1 of Mauremys mutica. NCBI lineage: Eukaryota > Metazoa > Chordata > Testudines > Geoemydidae > Mauremys > Mauremys mutica. The sequence continues at coordinate 119,009,669 of NC_059077.1, forward strand.
AACAATCACCCAAGATTTTGCAAATTCTTGTAAGAGAAGTCTAATGAATTCAGTAACAGTTACCTTTTCCCACACCTTTCACAAGGAGGGGGAAACTGAAAGTCACTGCTTCATTTGATGCTCTCAACTAATTAAAAAAACACCAGACCTTGTAGCTCTGCTGCTGACTTTCTTGGGGTTAAAAATTGCTCTCTAGTGTTTAATTTCTTAGTCCAAAATAAACCTGATGAAATTTGTAAAGGATGTAGCACTGCATATATCACTTTTTAAAAGGACCACTGTGTACACTGGCATTTCTTTCCAAGCCATCTATCCCTCTATGACCTTGTTCATGCTTCCTAGCGTATTGTCAGTTGCTGCTGTAGCCTTTTTAAAGTTAAATTCGGCTGCGTGGTTTGGGACTCTGTCCTGAGAATAGTCTTCACAGATGTGTCTGAAGGGTTTGATGTCACAATACATGGAATTCTTCATATTTGCTCTGAAATTCTTCCACTGCTTCGGAATTGATTAGCTATGACACAAAGGTCTTTCAAAACCCCTAGGTCAGCATTCCCCGAACTCTCTACGCCTCTCACCTAAGTGGCCCCAGCAGTGATAAGATGGCTTGTGCAGTACTCCCGGGATTCAAGAGAAACTTGCTTGTTTCCCTGCTTGAGGAAATGGGTACATTTCTCATTCTGTCTTCTGTGCAGCTTTTCTAGGGTTTCAGATACAAATTCCTGGCGGTGCCACATGAATTCCTTTGTGTGAAGATAAACAGCCTATTGGGTCACCTTTCAAAGGGACGTTTCTCATCACGAAGGGAGGCAAATCCAAGTAGCACCACGTCCACGTGACAGAAGCTGTAAAAAAAAAAATAATAATAATTGGAGATATACCAATCTCCTAGAACTGGAAGGGACCTTGAAAGGTCCTCAAGTCCAGCCCCCTGCCTTCACTAGCAGGACCAATTTTTGCCCCAGATTCCTAAGTGGCCCCCTCAAGGATTGAACTCACAACGCAGGGTTTAGCAAGCCAATGCTCAAACCACTGAGCTATCCCTCCCCCAAAGTGCAACAATATTTTGTGATGTCCAAACAAAACTGAGATTGGGCAGCATATGAGCTTAGTTATGTACAAGTCAGGATGCACTGACTGTTCCAAGAGGCTAAAGATTTCATTATTGCAAGGGTGCCCTCCTTCTTGGGACATACTTTATCCCCGTTTGAGGATCCATGGACAATCAACAGAGTGTGCCCACAGGAACCAGCCAGAGCCTGTGCGCTTTGCTAATGTTCATAAGCTTTCGTTGGCTCTTTAAGTGGTACCACAGCATCTTCCATTTCCATGGTAGCAACAAAGAGCTGCTTTGAAGATTCAGGTTACCATGTCTTGAAGAGAGGCACAAACTTCCATCACCTAAATAATGGCCTACATGAAGCTTGCTGAATCAGGAGATTCCCTTAGGCAATACACGTTTTCTGTAACTGGACAGCGAGATGTCTTTCACCCCTCCCCTCCGCTCCCATTTACCTTTTTCAGACAATTGTACCTGTCCCACAGCACCTGAGGTGGACAAACTGTGGGTTTTAGACTCAAATACCATGAGGGGGAAGAGCAGAAAAAACTCAAGAGTATAAAAAAGATATTATTTTTTATGTAAGGTCCCATAAGAACTGAAATCTCTTTGATTACAGAGATTCCCATAACAACTTCATAAAATAGCTCTCAAGAAGTAAAACCCTCTTGAGTAAAGCAAGATTCACCTGGGCTGAGCATCCAGGCTAACAGAATCTTTCAAGGCTGCAGCTGTCTGCAAAAGCCAAGTTTCCCTGATTGGATTAAGCCCTTGTCAACAGAGGACAATATTTTTTTTTCACTGTAACTATACCCGTATAACTTTACTGAAGAGTACATTTACAGCACTTTGTTTATGCCATCTTATGCTGATTTCTTGTGAATCATTGCACCCTCAACATGAGTCAGCAATCTGATGCTGTTGCAAACAAAGCAAATGCAACGTTAGGTTGCATTAACAGAGGCATAGCATGCAAGTCACAGGAGGTGATAGTACCGCTCTACTCGGTGCTGGTTAGTACCGTCTCCTATTTGGTCACCAATGTATAGAAAGGATGTAGGGAAACTGGAAAGGATCCAGAGGCGAGCAACAAAGGATCAGTGAGACGGAATGCAGCCAGATGAGCAAAGGCTGAAGGAACTGGGTATGTTTAGTTCGGAAAAGAGGCGATTAAAGGTGGACATGATAGTGGTCTTCAAGTACTTGAAAAGCTGCCATAAAAAAGATGGAGAAAAGTTGTTTTCTCTTGCCACAGAGGACAGGACAAGAGGCAGTGGGTTCAAACTACAGCATAGCAGATTTAGATGAAAAACTTCGGAACTGCAAGAACAGTAGGACAATGGAACAGACGCCTAGGGAGGTTGCGGAAGCTCCTTTGTGGAAGGTTTTCAAAAGAAGGTTGGATAGCATCTGTTTTGGATGGTTTAGACACAACAAATCCTGCATCTTGCCAGGGGGTGAGATCCTTCTAACCTTATGGTTCTATGACACTATGAAATTTGAGCAAAGTTGTTCTCACCACATCCTCTCAGCAGTCTTATTGACCAAACTTCTTAGGCCAGGATACCCTTCTTCAATTTAGCGGCTGCTTCCTTTGTCCCTTCTTGTGCAGTGAATTGACTGTCAGAAAGAGAAGGAGGGGGGGTGCCTCTGGGTGTTTGTCCCTCTGTTTTACACTGTCAGTCCCCTTCTTGGAAAACCTTTTCAGCTGAGATTCTCTAGAAAAAAAAGTCTTTGGAGAAGGATGTTCCAGAAAAAAACATTGAATTATTTTTTAAGAAATCTGGGGCTTGAACCACCCTGAAAAATGTAAACCGTGTCTGAGCAGGTCCAATGAGACTTTTATCTTCCATTATAGCAGGTGCAGCAATGGGTAATAGACAGAACTCCTTAGACAAAGCATCTCCATCCGCACTCAGCTTCATCATCTCATCAAATGAAGTGTCTTGTCAAGGCTCAGGCCAGAAAAACAAATTAGAGGAAGAATTCTCAAAAGAAAACCATTTCTCCAGAGAGGCCACTCTTCTAAACAGCCTCGCCTTCAATTTTGAACTTTTGTTGAGCTTCCCTGGGCAGGCGCGGTAAAGCTCTGTTCACATGCTAACCAAAGAACTCAACATTTTTCCTGCCAATCAGCTGACTTCTGACGTAACACCATAAAGTTCTGTGGTATTCGTAGCATCTGTTTCAAGAATACAGACGGGCTTCTGAGAGATGGCCGTGACCAAACATACAAAATACACGTAGCTCTTGGGGGAGTGTCAGCATGTCACTTAACTTGTGCTTCTGATCTCTGATCAATCTCCACACTGGATTGTAGCAGTCTGATTCTCAAGACTGCAACAAATACAATGTGATGGCCTCCCAGTTCAGCAGAAAGCCTTTCAATTGCATGAAAGAGGCTTAACCAGCAGGTGGGGGACATGCAGAAGCACTCTGAAATATTTTGATGCGCAAAATCCAAACAGGACTTGAGGCACCTGACTTTTTTGCACTGCATGAAAACCCATTAAGAACTTTTAAAACCAAACCTCCCACATCAAAGCTGAGTGCTTTCATGAAAATTTGCGCTGTGTTGTGCAGGTCATTGCCATTACAATTAGCCTGTATTATCTGTGTATGTATTGCTTTCAATTTAACAAAAACAGAGCAGTTCTTACCATAATTCACTGATGCGTTCTGTGGTCCATATGCAATTACTTCTTTCAAAGCCAAACCAAAGTTATTCACAGCATCAATTATACATTTTGTAACAGATTCAGATGATTCATCTGGCTCCTCCGAAAAATCCAAAAGGACATTGTTCACGCCACTTTCAACATAAAAAGAAAAACAAGCAGACAAATGGGAAAAAAATTAGTTTCCTTAATTTGAAGCATCTGTAGCAACAGCAAATGAAGAATGTCTTGCCTTCAGTTTTTCAACAGCACTTTCCACAGAGAATGGCCCTACTGCATTTTCCCCCAGACTTTCTATTTTTGTTGCCAGCTTTATCTTGCTTGCCAACGAGGAATCTGAATGCAGCACACTCAGAGTTTGCTGCCACAGTGAGGGACGTTTTTATAGTGGGGTACTGAAAGCGGAAACCATGAATTTCATTATTACCACTTCAAGACAGGGGGTGCTGCTGCATTCCCAGCACCCCAGGTCCAGCAGCCCTGGCCACAGTTCAGTGACAAACAACGGTATCGATGTTCACCCCATGACAGGCATAGATCAATTCAGCTGCAGTGACAGTGTCCTCCGTCTTCGAGTTTTTCAGTGATGTGCTGACACCCATCTCTCTCTCCATCACTGGCATCACACCTAGGAAGACAAAGGAAAGCAGATGCTGGAGTCGGGGTGGGGGCTCCTGACCTGAAGAATTTGTTTAGTAACCTTGCTAGAAATAGGTGGTGAGGAATTTTGCTTGAATCTAATACAGTTTGTTAAGTTAGGCACAAGTAAGTGTTTTATCTTTCATTTTCTTTTAACCATTTTTTATTTTATGCCTCCTGGCTTGTACTCGCTTAAAATCTCTCTTTGTCGTTAATAACATTGGTTTACTGTTTTATCAATTCCAGTGTGTTTAAACTGGAGTGTCTGGGTAACGCTATTTAAAATAACAACCTGGCATATTATTCCCTTAAAGGAATAAGGGACTTAATATATGCAGGGAAGAAGGATAGCTCGGTGGTTTGAGCATTGGCCTGCTAAACCCAGGGTTGTGAGTTCAATCCTTGAGGGGGCCACTTAGGGATCTGGAGCAAAAATTGGTCCCGCTAGTGAAGGCAGGGGGCCTTTCAAGGTCCCTTCCAGTTCTAGGAGATTGGTATATCTCCAATTATTTCATTTTTTTATTTTATATTCATACTGTCTGGGAGGGGGCTGGGCATTACAGGACATACGTTTCTGGAGGAAAATCTGGGACTGGGCGTGTGTTGGTGTCAGCCTGTGGTGATCGTTAAGGCTGGTTGGAGCCAAGGTGTCACAGTGCTTACATCTTTTCGCAGCTTTTCTCTCACCTTTTCAAACTGCAGAGAACTAGGAGTCGGGCAGGACCATGTGCAGCGAAGAAGAAACAGGAGAGCAGCATAAAGGCGAACTAGATTGGTCAGAACTAGAGAACATTGCAAGCAGCAGCCAGGCAGGCGGAATTAGGTACAGGCAACACAGGCGTGTGCCTGGGGTTCTGGCTACTGGAGTCAAGTGATGACATCAGAATGGCAGTTATTTTTAACTTTGTCCCCTAGGCTTCACAGCTACAATGCGCTGGAAGGCTCTTCCTGAGCCATCACAGTGTATGATGAGTCACATGGCCATGGGGCACCATGGGAGAAGTAGTCTGGCTTAGGAGCCCAGCCCATAGAGAATTGGGCCACCCTGCATCCAAACTAGGGTTGTCAGTTTTGGTTGGACATACTCCTGGAGGTCTCCTCACATGACATAATCTTTAATTAAAGATTAATCTTTAATTCTTGGAGACTTTAGGACAGTGGTTCTCAAACTGGGGGTTGGGACCCCTCAGGGAGTCACGAAGTTATTACATGGGGGGGTTGCAAGCTGTCAGCCTCCACTCCAAACCCCGCTTTGCAGCCAACATTTATAATGGTGTCTAATATATTTTAAAGGTTTTTTTAATTTGTAAGGGGGGGGTCGCACTCGGAGGCTTGCTATGTGAAAGGGGTCACCAGTACAAAAGTTTGAGAACCACTGCTTTAGGACAATCCTGGATGATTGGCAACCCTAGTCCAAACTACAGTTCCCAAGAAGGATGATGGTACCATGTCTCTTCTCTGCATCCTTTCCAATTCTTCAGCTTCCTTTTTAAAATGCACACACCAGACCTGTACCCAGTATTCCCGCATCAGCCTCACCAATGCCATACACAGAGGTAAAGATCACCTTCCTACTCACCACTCTGCTGCATCACATCCAAGGAGGCAGATCAGCCCTTTTTGCCACAACCCCCTTACAACCTAAACTTTCTCCGAGTCACTGCTTTCCAGGGCAGACCCCCATTCTGTACGGATGGCCTGTATCCCTTACTGCTAGATCTCTAACTTTGCATTTGGCTGTCTGACTGCCCTGGCCTCATCATTTATCACTCTCCTACTCTGTGTCATCTGCAAATTGTATCAGCAGGGATTTTATTTACTTTGAGATTATGCTGAAGTGTTGGGCCTCATACTGATTCCTGCAGAACCCCCCGAGGAGCACCGTTTGTGACCCCACTGACTACTTGTTGAGATCAGTCAGCTAGCCAGTTCTTCATCCATATAACATGTGCTTTGATATGGTATAGCACTAATTTTAATCAGAATCTCCTACACTTCAAACTCATTTTACCGTAATCTGTGTTATATCTATAGTTACCTGTATCAACCAAACTCATAATATCAAAGAATGAAATCAGGTTTGTCTGACAAGTCCCATTTTCCATAAAATTATGTTGACTGGCATTAACAATATTTCTATCCTTTAGTTATCAATTGAATCTATATCAGCTTATCCATTAAAAGCAACAAAGAATCCTGTGGCACCTTATAGACTAACAGACGTTTTGCAGCATGAGCTTTGGTGGGTGAATACCCACTTCTTCTCTTGCATCCGAAGAAGTGGGTATTCACCCACGAAAGCTCATGCTGCAAAACGTCTGTTAGTCTATAAGGTGCCACAGGATTCTTTGTTGCTTTTACAGATCCAGACTAACACGGCTACCCCTCTGATACTTGACAGCTTATCCATTATTTCACCCAGGATTGCTATCAGGTTAATAGGCCAATAGTTACCCAGATAGCAGGACATGGGTGTGCAGGGATTTTTCAAATGTATTTAGACTCTAGTGGGATTTTCATAAAAATCTGGCTCAGTAGGTCTCAGGACACTGAGTCAAATTCCTGACTCACCTTTCTGGGTCCAGTGGCAGCTCAACTCAGCATTGTGAGCTAACAGATGGTATAACGTGGCTGTTGATAATCTGGCCCAATTGCAGGAACCCACGTGAGGCTAGACTTGGAAGAAGTCTCCCTGCTGCGAGGAAGTGCCCAAGGAAAACCAATTTGCTAAGCTACATTTTCTTCCTTCTAGCCTCCTAGGATTCAGCAATTTATTTTCTTTGCTAGAAAAAGACCCAACACCAAGGGACTCCCACTAGAGACGGGCGGGCAGGCGGTTTGGTTTTAGGAACGTGCGGAAGACTAGGAAGCATCAAGTATTATGGTGATGGAGAAGGTATGTCACGGCCAGAGATGAGCAAATGGCATGCGTAAGCTTTACTGAATAATTTGGAACAACAAAATACATTTGAGGAAAGCGTAACTCAGACCACAGGCTGCCCGGTCTAATGATCAGAGCACTAGACTGGAGCACAGGTGAAGTGAGTTCTAACCCCAGCTCTGCCACTCACTGTCTGGGTGACTTCCCTTCTTTGTGCCACTATTTCCCCATCTACCTTTTTTCTGTCTTATCTATTTCGACTGTAAACTTTTAAGGGCATGAACAGTCTCCTACTTAAAAGGTAGGAGCACGGCATTTACTATCCCCTTCCTCATTTTTGCCATTATCTCTGTTTTTCCCAAGCCCCACACGGACCTCACCTACCCCGCCCCCTAACTCCATACATGAGAGACATTTTTGGAAAAGAAGACGTTGGTGAGGGGATGGAAGTAAAAAGATCCCAGGAGCCTTCTATGGTAACTGATTTTATTAAAAAATAAAGCAATAGAACTGTGCCTGAAATCACAGACTTGTTATTCCATTTTATTTCAACAACAAAATAAATCAATTAACTGGATTCAAGTTAACAGCTTCCTAGATGGATTTTAGGGATCCAAACAACTTCATTTTTCACACAGACAGGTTCAGTAAGATTGACAGCCATAGCACTGTGGTATTTTAGAGGTAGCTCCAGAACAAAAATCTGTTTGCACTTAATACTTCTTACAAAAATGGAGTATGATGGAATTTCTGGACACAGGACAAGGGCTGTACCAGCACAAACAGAAATATATGCCGCCACATGGGAGCACTGCATGACTTGAACTCAATCACAAGGACGATAACCATTTTCCATACTTCCAGCTAGGCCATTGCTCTCACAAAGTCAAATATGCTTAAATGAAATTTTTAGATCCAGTCAGTATGTGAAGTCTGCCTTTTGCACCTTGTTTATTAACAGAGAAAAGCAGCCACAATCCTTTTTGTGTTTCCATGTATCCAGTCTTTGCAGCTCTTCTGTATTCATATACTATCCAATTTCTTTAAGATGTATGGAGCTGAAAAAGAACATACAACCAAGATATAGATTTTTAGTCCAATTAAACAGGATTAGAAGTTGTTTTAGGCGTACAATTTGCTCTGCCTATACCTTAACGCAGGGGTCGGCAACCTTCCAGAAGCAGTGTGCCAAGTCTTTTATTCACTCTAACTTAAGGTTTCGTGTGCCAGTCATACATTTTAATGTTTTTAGAAGGTCTCTTTCTCTAAGTCTATAATTATATAACTAAACTACTGTTGTATATAAAGTAAACAAGGTTTTTAAAATGTTTAAGAAGCTTCATTTAAAATTAAATTAAAATGCAGAGCGTCCCCCCTACCGCAGACCGGTGGCCAGGACCTGGGCAGCGTGAGTGCCACTGAAAATCATTTCACGGGCCGCATTTGACACGCGTGCCATAGGTTGCCTACCCCTGCGTTAACGGCTTGAGGACCTACTGAAGTACAAGTTCGGTGTTACCGGAACTGCTTCTAACTTCACATTTTAACCAGCCGAGTGAAATGTTTACTTTGAAGCAGAACTACGGCTAGAAAACACAGGATTGAAGACGCTACTCGGAGGCCTGAAAGCCAAAGAGATGCACCAGGAGGAAGTCAACCCCTGGCAAGCTGATTGCGAGAGCTGGGGGGTAGAGAGACCCCTGAGAACGACCCTGAGCAGACCCAGGCCTGGGGTGGAACCGCTGCAGGCACCGGCTCCCGCCCCCTTAGCACAGCGCAGCCTCGGGGAGATCGATTGGATCCCTTCGGGCTTCCAGACTTTCCACCGGAGCGGCGAAGGCGACGAGGCTTTTCGCTCCAGACTCGCGAGCCCCCGGCGGGGGTCGGGCCGCACGAGGCCGCGTGCAGGTTTTGCAGGGGGGGAGGGGGGTGGCACAGCCGGTTGCAGGCGACAGGGCGCGGCTGGCCGCGGGGGTGTCTGCCCTGCGGTCGGCGAGGGGGAGGCCAGGCCAGCAGCCCAGCCCCGCCCCCTCCCGCCACGGCGAGCCCGGGGGGGGGGTCGCTGCTCCCGCCGGCTGCGCGCGCCCCGAGCGCCGGCCGGGTCGCGCGGGGCGGGGGGGGGGCAGCGCGCGCGCCCCGAGCGCCGGCCGGGCGGCTCGTGGCGAGGCCGCGGAGCAGGGGAAGGGCCAGCGCGCGCGCGCCCCGCCCGTCACTCACTGATCCGCAGCAGCGCCACGTAGATGAGGAAGGTGCGGACCGAGCTGAAAACATCCTGCCGCATCTTCCGCTTCAGCTCCTCCGGGTCCATCTTGGGCCCCAGCCCCTCGATCCGGAACATGGCGGCGGCCAAGCTGCTCGGGCTCCGCGGCCGGGACTGTGGCGGGCGCTGCTGCCCCGCTCCGCCGTCTGGCCCAGCCCGCGCTACGGCTCCTCGGCAGGGACACGCGCCGTCACAACCGCCACTCTGCGCATGTGCACAGGGGAGTACGACAGAAAGGGAGCGAGTCACGTGACTACGGAGCGGCGTGGCGGCCCCTCTGTTCCGCAGGCGTTGCTCCCCTTAGCCACCGCGGAGCATGCGCGTTAGCCGCACTGAAACCGGCTGCCCTCATCTGCGGGGTGGGGCAGGAGACTCCAGCCTGAGCCGTAGTACATGGTGCCCTGGGCTAATTACCCTCAGTGACAGGCCTTATTTCCAGCCTGAATTGGTTCCATGAGTTGGTTTAAGCTCAACTAAAGTAAACCACCCTTCATCCAAATGCAGGGCCAGCTCCAGGCACCAGTGCAGCAAGCTGGTGCTTGGGGCGGCCAAGGGGAAGGGGCGGCACGTCCGGCTCTTCGGCAGCAATTCAGCGGCGGGTCCCTCAGTCCCTCTCGGCGGGAAGGACCTGCCGCCGAATTGCCGCTGATGAATGAAGCAGCGCGGTACAGCTGCCACCAAAGTGCTGCCGATCTAAAACCTGCAGACATGTCTCCACTGCTATGCCCGTTACTCAGTGAAGGGGGGGAGAGACAATAACAGAAAATGTGGAACTGGCAGAGGTGCTTAATGACGTCTTTGTTTCAGTTTTCACCAAGAAGGTTGGTGGCGATTGGCTGTCTAACATAGTGAATGCCAGTGAAAGTGAGGTAGGATCAGAGTCTAAAATAAAGAACAGGTCAGAAATTACTTATTTCTAGATAATACTTAGTCCTGCATGAGTGTAGGGGACTGGACTAGATGACCTCTCAAGGTCCCTTCCAGTCCTATGATTCTATGATCAACAGCCCCCACAACACACCTTTCAAGATCCATGGGACCTACACATGCCAATCACAACATGTGGTGTACCTCATCCAATGCACTAAATGCCCCAATAACACCTATGTAGATGAAACCAGACAATCGCTACCCTCTGGAAGGAACTCACACGGGAAAATGATAAAAGCCAAAGACAGCCTATTACCTGTGGGAGAACACTTTTCCCAGTATCTCTCAGTCCTCATCCTCAAAGGAAACCTGCACAACAAAAGACGAGCTTGGGAGCTTAAATTCAGAACTTTGCTAGGCACAAAAAATCATGGGCTTAACAAAGTAACTGGATTTGTGGCTTATTGCAACAATCTGTAGCCCACTTTTGTCCACCGCTCTACCTTGAATGGTCTCTTAGTGCAGTGGTTCTCAGCCAGGGGTATGCAGACCCCTAGGGGTATACAGAGGTCTTCCAGGAGGTACGTCAACTCGTCTAGATATTTGCCTAGTTTTACAACAGGCTATATAAAAGCACTAGTGAAGTCAGTACAAACTAAAATTTCATACAGACAGTGACTTGTTTACCCTGCTCTATATACTATCCACTGAAATATAAGTACAATATTTATATTCCAATTGATTTATTTTACAATTATATGATACAAATTAGAAAGTAAGCAATTTTTCAGAATTAGCATGCTGGGACACTTTTGTATTTTTATGTCTGATTTTGTAAGCAAGTAGTTTTGAAGTGAGGTGAAACTTGGGGTATGCAAAACAAATCAGACTCTCAAGAGGGGTGTACATTAGTTTGGAAATGTTGAAAACCACTGTCTTACGGTATGTGTTAACTACTTATGCTAAACAATCTGTTCCACATTATATTTAGCTGTGATGCTTGGAGCACCTTTCCCAGACCTGAAGAAGAGCTCTGTGTAAACTCAAAATCTCGTCTCTTTCATCAACAGAAATTGGTGGGCAAGGTAATATTGTTTATGGACCTTGTCTTTCTGATAGTCCAAGTGTCTCCTTCCTATTCCCATTGTATTAAGCTCATCCATGAGCCCATGGCAGCTTCTCTGCCCGCCTTTAGAAATAAGAATAGCAATAAGAAGTGCTAGCTAGCGAAGTGAAGCAAAAGTACTTTTCAGGGACGATGACGAGTAACAGACCAGGTTTTGATATCTGCTTCTGTTTCCGCCATAAACCAACAAAGTCACAAGATAAGTGAAAAGAGAGTCACAGCCGGCCTGGCCGTAATGTGTGGCAAGCATTCTGGGTGAGCAGCACTCTACAGACATGAGAATATCTTGCGAATTAAGACTCTGGAATGCTTGTTATGATTTTATTTTATATATAACCATTTGCTTCCAATACTTCTGCTTGCCCTGTGCTTTGTAAGATGAACTTACGCTTGATCTCACTATAAACATATCTAAGAACGATGATCTGAGGTGGACCAGGTAAACCGGGATCCCCTTTTTCTTTGGGAGCAGGAAATCTGTGAATACTGTGGGTGTCCAGTGAGCCCGGGGCTGGACACTCAGGGAGATGTTTGAGTGCTGAAGTGGGCCTATCGCTAGCCTGCAGAGCGACAACAGGCCCTGCAAGCCCTAGAGGCCAGGGCTTGTGTTGCGCGTGGCCGGTGGAGTTGGGGAGCTGACTCCCGGCAGGCACAGACAAGGCTCCCTCATGCTAACGGCAGGGTGTAGTGACACGACTCACAAACCCACAGGAAGCATCACACTATCAAATAGGAAGCATGAGTGAGAGAAGGTGAATAAAAGATGTGGAAAAGGACAGGAGGGAAAACAGGCACACGAGGTTGGGCGACTCCATTACGCAGGAGGCTCCAACAATAATCATTTGGGAGCCCCTTGTCTCTTGGTGATGCTAGTAACTACTCCTTTAGCTGTCAGAATGTGGGTGTCACCAGCACCCACCCCAGGGCCACTCACCAGTTATGGGCCTCTAGATTGTATGGCCTGGCTGTGCAGCATGGCAGAAGGCCTGGGCGTTACCTCACCAAAGCAGCCTGTCTTTGAAGGGTGCAGTAACATGATTAATTAATCGTTTGTCATGTGTGGGTTCTGGCCTAAAGGCAGCAGCTCTGTCCTACTGAATTCAATATCCATCTTCATTCTTAAGATGAAATCAATAGAGGTGGTGGCTTCTTCTGTCTAATTAGCTCCGTGTTCCATCCCATGGAGGATCACAGTCGGCTCTGGAGTGGATTCAAGGCAGTAATTCACCTCAGGGGCTCAAGCAGCGTTCTCATTGCTTATGATATCAGCAGTTTTCACAGGGCCTAGAGAGTAAATTCAGCTGCATGTTCACACCGGTGCAATTAGTTGTTATCTATTATTCATTCTCGCTCCTTGGGTTGGCAGGGCCTGGGAATGCTGCAGAGGCAGAACACTGAGCCCCAGGGAGCTAGGGGAACATATCACTTCTCCAGTGGATGCATCAGATCATATTCAGAGGGGGCTGCCTCTTCTGCTTAATTGGAAGTGTGGGTCAACATGGCATTGAGCTGCTTAGGCAGTGGGCAAGTGGGATCTTGGGAGGAGACTCCTATTCTTTGGACTAAATATGACATTTGAATATTTCATTTTTAAACTCCTTAAACTTTTTATGGCCTAGTGGTCAGAGCACTAGATTGTCCCACAGGAGGCCTGAGGTCTCTTCCCAGCTCTGCTACTGGCCAGCTGGGTGACCTTGCACAAATCACTTCACCTGTTGCCGCCTCAGTTTCCCCCTCTGTAAAATGGGGATAATGATACTTCCTTTGGGAAATGCTTTGAGATCTACTGATGAAAAGTGCTATAGAACAGCTAAGGATATTATTATTTATTATGCTTCCCTTTGTAGCCCGATCCTTTAGTGGTTATTGATTATTGATTTACAATTGATACTAATTTAAAGAGCTGGGAGATTGTAGGATTCTAGTCTAAGAATCAGGCACAACAAAAACCAAGGTGATCTAGTTCAATATCTGATTGGGAACTCTGATATGAAGACACACTGAGGGGAAAACAACTTTTATTAACACGACTTTATAACAACTTTTATTAACACAATTAGAAAAGACACAAAAGCACCAAATCACATAAAAAGAGCAAAAACAGAGTTCGGGTGATGTCTCATACAATTCCTCACACAAATACACAGATACTCACACCCTTTCTTAGGGATCTGGCAGTCATGGACAAAGAAACTGCTCTTTCCCTGGCATGCCGACGAGTCTGATGGTCCAGATCCAGATTGACCAACAACAACCCCCTTTACATGGTGGTCTGGCCTATTATGGTTCCTAGGGGCTGTCATGAATATTCATTCAAATGCCCGGCCTCCCTTGTCCGTATCCAACTCCCTCACCCTAATAACGTTGGGGTGCCTTTCATCCCATAGGTTAGTATATTAATGATTTTAGCTTATAACCACATACGGCAATTTGTTGCCAGGGCAAATTCATGGTTAAGCATCTGCCAACAATCTATCCTAAAATATCCAAGCCTGGTATCAGTTCAGTGTTCCTGCGATTACCTGGTATCATTATGGGCAAACTGTCCCCTTAAGCACGCTATTCCAAGTTCCCCAAAAGTCAAGGTAACAGTGGAGCCATTTATCTATGCCAATGTTCACAAGCCTCAAAGCCTTATGCTAATGTATGCTAATTGCTTAAGCAAATGTTTTACAGGACACAGGTCTGTAGGTTCCTTGCGTCACTGCCAAGCAGAATTAAATGCTAAAGCTAGCTCTATCCGCTGTACCTTTTAGGTGAGATTGGTGAAAGGCTGCTACTGTTGCGCTGGAAAGTGACCTACATCCAGCTTCTTCCAGAGCAAAGTCTTTCAATGCTGGGGGGTTTTTTAGTTCAATGCTGTAGATTTTCACTATCTACAATGAATAACTGCTATAAAGAATGACCTTACATTTCCTTCCCATCACTGGTCTCAGAACAGATCTTGTATAAGCAAGAAGGGGAAAGATTCCTCGGGGCTTTTTTCCCTCTGGTTAATTTAATATAAAATTATATTGTAACTTAGTTTGTTGCTAGAGGAAATAGATACTGATGTCACAAAGTGCTCTGTAACCAGTGCAGTCCCTAAAGAGCGCGTTGCGGTCCATTTCATTGCTAGACAAGCAGTACAACTGCTACAGAGTTGCAGGCACTGAAGCATGGACCAGTTTTAGCCCTAATGAGAGGTACAGCTCCCAATGACTTCAATAGGAGATGTATCTGCTTCAGTGCTGAATTTAGATCATGCTGCCTCTGTGGGTCCTAATCCATTTTTACAACAAATACCCACAGCCACATATATTAATTTATAGTGCATGTTGTTATAGAAAGTGCCTGAAATAAGCAATGGGCTATTTCATTCTTAGCCACAGATTGGAGAAGCTGTAGTAAGGCCAGCTTCTGCCTGGAAATACTACCCAGCTCTTAGCTAGTGCTTTTCACCAGATTGTTTTGCAGCTGGGGAAACTGAGGCCCAGGGCAGGGAAGTGACTTGACCAAGGTCATCCAACAGGCCAGTAGCAGAGCTGGGGCTATGTCCTGAGTCATGATCTAGTGCCCTGTCCACTGGACCACACTGAAGAGTCTGGTGAATGCCTCCATCTAAGGGAGAGTGGGGAGAGGTATTTCAGCAGGGCACGAGGGCTCTCAGGGTGCAAGAATCGGTAGCCACAGAGTCCGTGCTGCAAGCAAGTAAAAAAGCACAGGCTGATTATTCTGAACTGTCCCTGGTGCCGGCAGGCAATGGAGAGCTACATTTGGTGCAGGAGCACATCCATGGACAGCATGTGTGGGCGAACCAGAGCCCTAGCATGTTTCTGAATTAGCAAGACCTTTCCTATCCCTGGGGGGAGCTTGTCCTCTCACTGGAATGCGAGCCGCCCACAACAGCTCTGTGCACCTTGGGCAAGAGAGCAGGAATTGCTTTATGGGAGCTGGCAATCCGGAACGCTACTGTCCAGCAGCTGCGTTTGGCAATCCAAGCCATCCAGGCGTGTGATCAAAGTACACAATGCTCCAGAGTTCCTGGAGCTTTTCCACACATAGATTTGTCAGTTTGTGCTGGGGTTAACCCATATTGCCATTTTATAGCCACCCAGCTATGTCAGCTGGGGAAATGGCCGCTCTGTGGTGCTGCAAACCCTGGCGAATGGGCACAGCAGATTCCTCAATCTGCATAGACCGGCCTGGCAAAATGCCTGGATTCTGACAGCTCTCTGGGCTGATGAGCAGGGTCAGAATGGCCCAACCCAGAGCCACATCCCGGTCAGCATTAATAGGTCCTCCCACTCCCCTGCCATTCTGGGAGGCTTTGCCCAGTTACTGCATCCCTGGTTTACGAAACCCTACCCTGATTACACTGTCAGCGCCTGTGCCAGTCGGCACGAGCAGAACGGCCTAGTGCCCTTCCAGGCTCCCGGCTAGGTGGAATTCCCGTCACTGGCTGAACAGGGCTGCTGTTGGTTATGTCGCCTTTACCACTCCTGCCTGCCGCACACTGTGCAGCATGTGTGGAAACAGAGGGGAAGGATTAAATAATGAAAGGCCAGGCCAGGCAACAGCCTTTCCCTGGCCAGAGCCTGAATGAGGAGCCCACAGCAGCTGGTGCTGACAGGCATACTAATATTATTAGGGGAGCCGTCTGTCAGTGCTTTGCAAGACACCCTCTCATGGAGACTAATCCTGGCCAAGAGAATGCTGGTGGAGAGGGGGCTGGCTGCCTCTGCGGCTGTGTGTGTGAGGGTGGCGTGGATGAACCCGATGCACATCGGTTTGATGCTTGTTCCCCGTGTGATGCTGCTGAGGGTCCAGGGTGTTCCTGGAACTGGTCAGAGCAGCACAGTGAACATTCAGCTTTGGGGGATTTGTTAAATCAAAGCCGAGGTTGTGTTTACTGAGTCCTAAAGCGCAGCATCAAGGAAAGCCCATCCAAGCCATGCACCGTTTGTCAGGCGCCACCGGTCACAGACGCCAGGAAGGGAGGCGTAGGGGGGCGCAGGCTGGAGATCGGAAGTGGTGGGAAGGGGTATGTTGTTGGGGTCTGGGCTGTCCCTGGAAGGCAGGCACTGATTGATGAGGGTACAGCTGTGCGAGAGACAGAGCACGGGAGGGGACATTCACCACTGGTGACATGCTATGGAGGAGAAGTCACTCGAGGGGAGTGATGCTGCTGGCACAGGGGAGTCGGTTCAAGGGAGCCCCTTCATCTTCTGATCCATGGCTCTGGAACATGGCTCTATTTCCAGCACTCTCCCATGTCATCTCCCATTGGCACCCAAGTTCTCTGCTTCTCCTGCGCAGGCATCCCAGTGCCACTCTCGCCCCCACCAGGTCAGACTCTGTTCCCACGCCCTCAGTGTACTTCTCCTTGCATGGGTCTACCGGCCACAGGCACCCTCCTTTGTATTTCTGTCGGGTGGGCCAGCCTGCCCCATACCGTCCAGCCAGGGACATGCCCATCCAAGCACGAATGGACTGACAACAACCACAAGAGGGAGGGAAGAATCATTATTTCCCTCCCCTGGCCAGCGGCACAGCTCCCAGACAGAGAACACAGAGCCACACAGGAGATATAGTTTTGCAAGAAAAAGAAACATTTGATTTTTTCAATGTTGGGTCTGTGAATTACCCTGCACCAGCACGCCCTGCCGATTGGCCAGCCTCGCTCCCAGCCCAAGCCCCCAGAGCGCTGGATAAAAGGCCTTCCGCAGACCATCCCTCTTCTCCAGCCTGTGAACAGGCCCCTGGCGTTCTGGTCTCAGAGTTGGTCCCAGGTTCTGTCCCTCTCCTGACCCACCCCCACATCATTCCCAGGCATCTCTGTGCTGTCCAAAGTCACATCAGGACCAATGGCGGGGGGGATTGAAGAACAGAGCAGGTCTGCCTCCTCCTCAGAGAGCTACCCGGGGTCCTGTAGCTCCCTCAGACAGACCAGGCCAATGCAGCCTGAATCTAACCTGTCCCTCTCCCCAGGCGCTCCTTTCCTCTGATGTGTGTCAGTGTCACGGGGCTGGACCTGTCAGGGAAGCAGAGGCCCAGCCAACCTGCACCAGGCTCCACTGAAGGGAAGAGCCAGCCCAGGCCCATGGGGAGAGTGATACACTGAGCATTTGGTTACCAGTTAATCAAAGTGGGTGCACCTGGGCCTAATGAAATGCTTAGGAGAGATCAGCTGGAAAAAGTTCTGGAGGAGAAAGGAAGCTCCGGGAGGGGAGCTCCTAGGGAGCCGAGCAGGGAGACCTGGGAGAGGCCCAGGAGAACAGGGGGAAGGGGCAGAGCTCTCCGGGCAGAGGGAGCTGGGAGAGGCCCCGGAGAACAGGGGAAGGGGGCAGAGCTCTCCGGGCAGGGAGCTGGGAGAGGCCCCAGGAGAACAGGGGGAAGGGGCAGAGCTCTCCAGGCAGAGGGAGCTGGGAGAGGCCCAGGAGAACAGGGGGAAGGGGCAGAGCTCTCCAGGCAGAGGGAGCTGGGAGAGGCCCCAGGAGAACAGGGGGAAGGGGCAGAGCTCTCCAGGCAGGGAGACCTGGGAGAGGCCCCGGAGAACAGGGGGAAGGGGCAGAGCTCTCCAGGCAGAGGGAGCTGGGAGAGGCCCCAGGAGAACAGGGGGAAGGGGCAGAGCTCTCCGGGCAGAGGGAGCTGGGAGAGGCCCAGGAGAACAGGGGGAAGGGGCAGAGCTCTCCAGGCAGAGGGAGCTGGGAGAGGCCCCAGGAGAACAGGGGGAAGGGGCAGAGCTCTCCAGGCAGAGGGAGCTGGGAGAGGCCCCGGAGAACAGGGGGAAGGGGCAGAGCTCTCCAGGCAGAGGGAGCTGGGAGAGGCCCAGAAGAACAGGGGGAAGGGGGCAGAGCTCTCCAGGCAGGGAGCTGGGAGAGGCCCCGGAGAACAGTGGAGGGGGGCAGAGCTCTCCGGGCAGGGAGCTGGGAGAGGCCCCAGGAGAACAGGGGGAAGGGGCAGAGCTCTCCGGGCAGGGAGCTGGGAGAGGCCCCAGGAGAACAGGGGGAAGGGGCAGAGCTCTCCGGGCAGAGGGAGCTGGGAGAGGCCCCAGGAGAACAGGGGGAAGGGGCAGAGCTCTCCGGGCAGGGAGCTGGGAGAGGCCCAGGAGAACAGGGGGAAGGGGCAGAGCTCTCCAGGCAGAGGGAGCTGTGAGAGGCCCAGGAGAACAGGGGAAGGGGCAGAGCTCTCCGGGCAGAGGGAGCTGGGAGAGGCCCCGGAGAACAGGGGAAGGGGGCAGAGCTCTCCGGGCAGGGAGACCTGGGAGAGGCCCCGGAGAACAGGGGAAGGGGGCAGAGCTCTCCAGGCAGGGAGCTGGGAGAGGCCCCGGAGAACAGGGGAAGGGGGCAGAGCTCTCCAGGCAGAGGGAGCTGGGAGAGGCCCCGGAGAACAGGGGGAAGGGGGCAGAGCTCTCCGGGCAGAGGGAGCTGGGAGAGGCCCAGGAGAACAGGGGGAAGGGGCAGAGCTCTCCGGGCAGAGGGAGCTGGGAGAGGCCCAGGAGAACAGGGGGAAGGGGCAGAGCTCTCCGGGCAGAGGGAGCTGGGAGAGGCCCCGGAGAACAGGGGGAAGGGGGCAGAGCTCTCCAGAACAGGCAGAGGGAGCTGGGAGAGGCCCCGGAGAACAGGGGGAAGGGGCAGAGGTCTCCAGGCAGAGGGAGCTGGGAGAGGCCCCAGGAGAACAGGGGGAAGGGGGCAGAGCTCTCCAGGCAGAGGGAGCTGGGAGAGGCCCCGGAGAACAGGGGGAAGGGGCAGAGCTCTCCAGGCAGAGGGAGCTGGGAGAGGCCCAGGAGAACAGGGGTAAGGGGCAGAGCTCTCCAGGCAGAGGGAGCTGGGAGAGGCCCAGGAGAACAGGGGGACGGGGCAGAGCAGAGGGAGCTGGGAGAGGCCCAGGAGAACAGGGGGAAGGGGCAGAGCTCTCCGGGCAGAGGGAGCTGGGAGAGGCCCAGGAGAACAGGGGGAAGGGGCAGAGCTCTCCGGGCAGGGAGACCTGGGAGAGGCCCCGGAGAACAGGGGAAGGGGGCAGAGCTCTCCAGGCAGAGGGAGCTGGGAGAGGCCCAGGAGAACAAGGGGAAGGGGGCAGAGGTCTCCAGGAAGGGAGACCTGGGAGAGGCCCCGGGAGAACAGGGGGAAGGGGCAGAGCTCTCCGGGCAGAGGGAGCTGGGAGAGGCCCAGGAGAACAGGGGGAAGGGGCAGAGCTCTCCAGGCAGAGGGAGCTGGGAGAGGCCCAGGAGAACAGGGGGAAGGGGCAGAGCTCTCCGGGCAGGGAGACCTGGGAGAGGCCCAGGAGAACAGGGGGAAGGGGCAGAGCTCTCCGGGCAGAGGGAGCTGGGAGAGGCCCAGGAGAACAGGGGGAAGGGGCAGAGGTCTCCAGGAAGGGAGACCTGGGAGAGGCCCGGGGAGAACAGGGGGAAGGGGCAGAGCTCTCCGGGCAGGGAGCTGGGAGAGGCCCCCGGAGAACAGGGGGAAGGGGCAGAGCTCTCCAGGCAGAGGGAGCTGGGAGAGGCCCAGGAGAACAAGGGGAAGGGGGCAGAGCTCTCCAGGCAGAGGGAGCTGGGAGAGGCCCAGGAGAACAAGGGGAAGGGGGCAGAGGTCTCCAGGAAGGGAGACCTGAGAGAGGCCCCGGGAGAACAGGGGGAAGGGGCAGAGCTCTCCGGGCAGAGGGAGCTGCTTGGGAGTGGGCAAATGGGATCTTGGGGGGAGACTCCTTTTCCACAATCTCCCTTGGAAGCCTGTTCCACAGCTGAACTGCCCTTAGAGTTAGAAAGTTTTCCTAATATCTGACCAAAATCTCCCTTGCTGCAGAGTAAGCCCGTTATTTCTTGTCCTATCTTCAGTGGACATGGAGAACAGCAGATCTCAATCCTCTGTATAACAGCCCTTAACATATTTGAAGGCTATCAGGTCCCCCAACCAATTTGTCTTCTCATGACTAAATATGCCCAAGGTTTTTTTAACATTTCCTCCTAGGTCAGGTTTTCTAAATCTTTTGTCATTTTTGTTGCTTTCCTCTGGACTCTCTCCAATTTGTCCACATCTTTCCTAAGCATGGTGTCCAGAACAGGACACAGTTCTCCAGCGGAGGCCTCACTAGTGCTGAGTAAAGCAGGACAATGACCTCCGGTGTCTTACATATGACACTCCTGATACTACGTCCCAGAATGATATTAGCCTTTTTACAGCTGCATCGGATCGACTCATCTGTGATCCACCATAACCCCAGATCCTTTTCAGCAGCACCGCTACCTAGCCAGTTATCCCCCATTTTGTAATTGTGCATTCAACGTTTCCTCCCTCAGTGCAAAGTACTACACTTATCTTTATTGAATGTCATTTTGTTGATTTCAGACCAATTCTCCAATTTGCCAAAGTCATTTGGAATTCTAATCCCGTCTTCTAAAGTGTTTAAAACCCCTCCCAGATTGGTGTCTGGGACGCTGGCAGATCAGCTGCCAGCCTTTGCCAAGACTTTAGGCCTCAGCCAAGCACTGATCATTTCTTTGCTGGAACCAGTCTGTTTCCTCTCTGTGTTTAGTATGGCTAAGATGGGTATTGACTTAGAACAACGTGTGCAGCATTTAGACTTTATGAAATGCTTGTAAGCTGCTGCTTACTTGTAACATCTTTATCACATGCTATATGGTAACATTTATGTTTTTAACAAGTGTTTGCCCTGAAACTGTCAACCCGTCACAGGGATCATTTCCTGCTCACCTATTAAAACTAAGTGGGCCATTGTGGGACATCACAATACAAAGACTTTGTTAATTGTCCCCCTGCACACCCATGAAGAGGCGATCTGTAAAAGGGCTCGTCCCATCAGCTGGAGGTCTTTCAAGCAGGTAAAAAAGATAGTGAACAAGAAATTTTTTTGTCTGTTCTGCTGTTTGAACTCTCCTGGGGCCGGAGTTATGAAACAGAAGCAGAGTTCCCCAGGGTCAACCTGGGTTAGTCCTAAAAGACATTTAGTGCTGACAGATTAGTATGTCTCCATCACCGTTTGGAACCACAGACTGTAACTCATTTAATATAATAAATAATTTATGGAGATATACCCATCTCACAGAGCTGGAAGGAACTCTGAAAAGTTATTGAGTCCAGCCCCCTGCCTTCACTAGCAGGACCATGTACTAATTTTGCCCTAGATTCCTAAGTGGCCACCTCAAGGATTGAACTCTCAACCCCGCGTTTAGCAGGCCAATGCTCAAACCACTGAGCTAGCCCTTTTACTTTAGCCTGTAAATAACCCACTTATTTCTTTTTCCTAGTTAATAAACCTTTAATTAGCTTATTACAGAATTGGCTACAGGCACTGTCTTTGGTGTGAGATCTAAGGTGCAAATTGAGCTGGGTTAAGTGGCTGGTCTCTTGGGACTGGGAGTAACCTGAATATTTTGTGCTCTTGTTGTATAGCAACCAACTATCACTAAGTCCAGTTCACCTGGATGGCAAGACAGACTGGAATGCCCAAGAGGGCTGCCTGGGACTCCAGGGTCAGACAGTTATCGTATTTCAGGAGTCCACATTTGTTACTGGATGAATGAAATCTAATTACAGAGCATACCACCAGTTTGCAGTGTTTGCCCTGCTTTTTGACAGTCTGCCCTGAGGTTGTGAAGCACGCCAGACAGTGTGATGTTGTTGTCTCCAAATTGTATAAGCTTCCTCTCCATTTGCCAAGTCATTAATGAAAATATTGAGTAGTCCCAAACCCTAGACTGACCCCTGCAGAACCCTGCTAGATACACCCTCCCAATTTGACAGCAAACCATTGATAACCACTTTTTGAGCATGGTCTTTCAACCAGTTGTGCACCCACCAGAGAGTAATTTCATCTAGACCTCATTTCCCTTGTTTGTTCATGAGAACATCATGTGGAACTGCATCAAAAGCGTTACTCAGAAAAATCCCTGAGCCCCAGCCGGGTTTGGTAAATCCATGCTCCCTAGCTGCATTTGCTCCCCCAGCTACGTTACTCTCCTCTGTCTGGTTCCAAAATCCTGCGGAGCTGCGAGGGAAAATTGATATTTTGGCCTTGTCTCTCACTGGGCAGCACAGCCCAACTGGCCCCGCTGGGTGCTAGGCCTCCTCGCAATGGTGTTCAGCTCAGGCTAGCGCTCATTGTCATCCCAGAGCTCTGCTGATCTTGGGCTCACCAGCAGCACGATCACAGGATGGCTGCTGTCTGGAAGGCCTGGTGCTGACCACCAAAGTGAGAGGTGATTTGCCCACGATCTCACTGAAGGACAGTTCAAATGTGAAAGCAGGTTCCCTGCTGGGGTGTGCGGGTGTGTGTGTTAAAAATGGAAAAATCCTCAGTTTAAGTAAGGAAAATGTCTATTAGGATGTGACTCTATATGTTCCAGCCCAGATGTTTATCAGGAGTAAATTTGTATGACTGAATTCTAGAGAACCCCTGAAATTTCTAGTGTAAAAGAGAAACACTGATTCGTTCTTAACACAGGTGGGAGTGGCAGACACTATTGTAACACTATCTAGTCAGGGCTGGCTCCAGGTTTTCTGCCACCTCAAGCAGCGGAAATAAAAAAAAACCCAGCCGATCGGCGGCACTTCGGCAGTAGCTCAATCACGCCGCTCCATTCTTTGGCGGCAGTTCAGCAGCGGGTCCTTCACTCCCTCTCTTCCTTTTTGGTGGCACTTCAGCGGCAGCTCAAAGAGGAAGAGAACGACTGGGGGACCCGCCACCGAATTCCCGCCGAAGACCTGGACGTGCCACCCCAATAGCGGACGGAGTGCCGCCCCTTTGTATTGGCTGCCCCAAGCACCTGCTTCCTTCACTAGTGCCTGGAGCCGGCCTTGTATCTAGTATATATTTTTCTGCTACTTTTTTGCTTTAAGAGGTAAAACATATTTTATGCCTGAAATGCCCCATTTTTAGGCATAATGAATCTTTCCCTGCAGTGGCATTATGACCACTCCTGGTGAATTTCATGTTGCTACTGGGAGGAGAATGCGATACTTTACGTAATCATCACATTAACATGTATCCTTTTGTGAACTCTTATTGAAATATCATGGGGGGGGGTGAGGCGCAAAGCCATAGCAGTACCCAGAGGTGGAATTACTGGAAAACTTGAAGGAAACATTTGGACTCAGGACAAAAGAGAACTTATGAACATACGAGTCTTTTGGGAATCAGCTTAAGGCAAATGGCATAGAAAAACGAAGAGAGAAAGGATCTGCAGATGAGCCTTGCAGTTGGCACTGTTATGGAAACAGTCACAGGACTAGTACCGTGTTAGTCTGGTTCTGTAAAAGCAGCAAAGAATCCTGTGGCACCTTATAGACTAACAGACGTTTTGCAGCATGAGCTTTCGTGGGTGAATTCTTGCATCCGAAGAAGTGGGTATTCACCCACGAAAGCTCATGCTGCAAAACGTCTGTTAGTCTATAAGGTGCCACAGGATTCTTTGCTGCAGTCACAGGACTAGAATTCAGCAGCTTCATTGCAAAGGCAAACAACAAAAATGACACGTTACATTCGTTAAAAGTAGAAAATACGCCACTACAAATGAGGGACAGAGCGTCTGACAGCAAATTTGGAGTATGCTGAGGTTGTCAGCTCTTTGGGGCAGGGACTGCCTTTTTGTTCGGTGTCTGTACAGCTCCTAGCACAGTGGGGTCCTGCTCCAGGACTAGGGCTCCTAGATGCAATGGTAATATGCATTGTAAACAGTAATAGCTCCAAGAGACACTGGGTAGAAAGTGCAACCCCGGATAAAATAGAATCTGGTACTTCCCAGTACTTCATCTTGAAGGTGTTTTAGTGCATTTTATAACACAACAGCTACTGCACCTCAAGGTCTTCCCTCAGATATACATACCTGCTGCCTCATTGACATCCTTATCTGAATGGTACCCTCATTGGTACAGCAGGGAGAATTCGGTGCTGCATGGACAAAGGGAACAATTATCATGCATTCATCATTTGGCTGTTTGTTGTGGCTTCTTATTTACAGAGCTCCATTGACATCAGCGGAGTTATGCCATAACTGAGAGGAAAGTTTGGCTCAATGACGTTCAGCATCCATTTCGCTGACAGAGGGAAGGCTGCACAAGGACATTGGCTACTCGTTTTGGAAAGAGTTGGGGTATCTTACTGCTGAGGTGGGCAGACAGGGCCTGAGACCTATATCTCTGACAGCCACCCCAGCCCCATACAACTCCCGGGAGTGTCAGCACTGGTCCTTGTGTGGACCTTAAACTCCAACCTGCTGAATTCCAGGTAGACCATAACCAGCTTAGCCATTCTGACGAGGAGAAGTGGGGACAGGATGTGCCAGCATGAGCCCAACTCCAGGAAATGGCGTGAGAAGGATGAGCTGCCAAAGCACAAATTTCAAGGGACTAGGGCTGAGCAAACTGGATTTGCTCAAACAAACCTGGACCCCAAACTGAACCCAACCACCTGTCACAAATTTCCCCGTGTTCCTTCATTTCTTGGTGTTGGTTGAGTCCTCATAGGCCAGGCCATTCCAACATGCTCCCAGGCAGAAAGGACCAGGTTGTTGTGGAAAGACCCGTTCCTGTGAGATTTGATGCCAAGATTTTAGACCAAAGAGGTTGGGATGAGCTCTAAAACAACTGAGCTTCAGACCTCTTGTGGTTTGTGCAGTTCCTCGCAGCTTTAACAACACTACCAGAGACAGTCTGCTCGGCTGAATTCTCCCCGTGATTTGGCCAACACTGCCTGCAAAAGAGGGGCAGGGACTGTGCCAGAGAGAAGGCAATTTCTGTGAGCCTTTGAGAATGAGGGGAGAATGAGTTCCGCCCACTGCCTCTCCTCTGGGGACACCCTCTAGATCAGTGGTCCCCAATGTGGTGCCTGCGTGGTGCATTTATGTATGCCCGTCTAGTGGCCAGCAGGGGACCTGCCGGGGACAGAGAAGTCAGGCTGCGGGCGCGGTGTTCTCTTTTCCTGGCCGGTGCGGGGCCTGCCTAGTTCCCAGCAGGGGAGAGAAGCCGCGGCCCCACACTTGCCGGGGACAGAGAACTCTGGGGCTGCAGGCTGCGGGCGCTGGTGTTCTCAGTCCCCGGCAGGTGCAGGGCCTGCCTAGTTCCCAGCATGGGGGAGAAGCTGTGGCCCCACGCCTGCCAGGGACAGAGAACTCTGGGGCTGCAGGCTGCGGGCACCGGTGTTCTCGGTCCCTGGCAGGAGCGGGGTCGCAGCTTAAGCCGGAGAGAAGCCGCGGCCCCACGCCTGCCAGGGACAGAGAACTCTGGGGCTGCGGGCGCTGGTGTTCTCAGTCCCCGGCAGGTGCAGGGCCCACCTAGTGCCCAGCAGAGAAGAGAATCTGGGGCCCTGCACCTGCTGGGGACAGAGTACTCCAGGGCTGCAGGCATCAGTGTTCTCTGTTCTCGTGGCTTTTCTCCGGCTCCTCTCTTCTCTCTGGATTCAGATATTATGTAATATTAAATATGTTTTTTGTATTATTTAATGTACAAATACAAAATAAGCCTTGTAAAATTGTTGGCGCCCGCCACACTCTTCTGAAAACATGAATGTGCTACTGGTCACAAAAAGGTTGGGGACCACTGCTCTAGATGACCAGGCACAGGTAACCTTGGCAAGGTTTATAGCTGATCCAAGAGGAAAGGGCACAATCTCTTGGCCATCTGAAGATGAGAATTGGCTTGTCTGGCCACTGGCTCTACCTGAGAGTCCAGGAACAGAGATTAATCCAAGACCCAAGACTTCAAACTGCTATCAACAATCAAGACGCAAAATTCCTCAGTTGAGGGCACAGTTACATCCCACACTGGTTCCTCCAAGTATCTTCCTCTGCCAGCAAGCAGCATATCTGTCTCCTCCATTCTGAGCTGAAGCCAGCTAATTTCCATCAGCTCCTTTGGCCAGGGTGAAAAATATGTAAATCAATTTACTACAGTACCTAGAAAATGTCTGTCATTGTCTAATTACATTAGTTGCTGCATGAGTCGGCATGCTGGATGGCGGGCGTATGGCTGTGTTATGCCTCCTGTCCCTTCCTGAATGATACATTTGTCCTTGGCACTGCTATTAGAGCATTGTACCAGCAATGCTGATGTTTGTTATTAATTAATTAATTCATTAGTATTATGGCAGTGCCTAGGAGCTGATGTATTAATTTAGATGGACTAGATGGGCCAAAGGTGTTAATGTAACCCAGTCAATGTCCAACATTAAACAGTTTTAATCAAGGTTCAGGGGTTGGCAAACAAACACATCATTAGGCCATGTCCTTTTAACATTTTATGAAAGATGAAAGAAGGAAAACCAGTTAAAGCATTTGAAATGTAAAGTGTTAAATAAAGCTTCCATTTTCACAGCATCCCCGCTTGTTCCCTTTCCCTCTAGCTGGGGAGTTTTAGAAGGAAAAGCCCGCTCGTTGGACGGTCTCTTAGATGGTATCAAAGCTGGTAATAACTGTCCATTGGGGGAAAGGGAAGTGAGTTGAGATGGGCTGGAACAGTCGTTGCAGCTGCTGTGGTGACAGTCGGAGCCTGTTTAAACTCAGGTCATGTTTGGGATCCAGCTGGAGCTGGTAGAGATGTGGCATTATCTGGATCCCTCTCTCTGGCCCGACCTTGTCAGGACAGCTCTCAGAATGAGGACAGCGAAGGTCAGGGTTCCCTCTAATTTTTCCCACCCATGTGTGGAATGAATTTTTGTGATGTGCACCAATATGGAGGTGACGTGTGACACATCTCCATATTGGCGCACATAGCAAAATTCATGGGGTGGGGGTGGGGCCGAGGGGTTCGGAGTGTGGGAGGGGGCTCAGGGCTGGGGCAGGGGGTTGGGGTGCAGGAGGGGGTGAGGGCTCCAGCTGGGGCTGCAGGATCTGGGGCGGGGCCGGGGATGAGGGGTTTGGGGTTCAGGAGGGTGCTCCGGGGCTATGACGGGGAGAGAGAACTCTCCCCAGCACTCTCTCCTCGCACCACCGCCGGGGCTGACGGGGAGAGGAGCCTCTCCCTGCCACGGGAGCTCTGGAGCTGAGGCTGCAGGATAGGCGCCCCTCCCCCGGCCCCAGCAAGTCCAGGCCAGCGCTGGGTTCGAGCTGGGGGAGGGGTGCCCCTCGCCCGGCAGGTCAGGTCAGGTTCCCTGAGCACCTGTGTGGCGCTAAATAGGCTGCTGTGTGGCCGCGGGGCTGCGCAGCTGACAGGGAACTTAGGTGAAGGTCGATGGTTCCAGGAGACAGTGGGGGTGGCAGCCATGTTGGTGAAGCTCCCTCCAGTAGCCTCTGTCTGTTCTTCCATAAGGGCCCAAAAAGGGAGCGATGGGTGGACTAGCTCGTCCCCTCGTTGTTTTGTCAACTAGTTAGGCCTAGTTTCTGACACACCGACTTTGGTTCATTGATTTCCAGACCCACATTTTCTTGGTTACCACCTATGATCTTAACACAGTCTTGAGTTATATCTGCAGACCTTTTCGTTTAGACTAATTCCGTTTTTCTGTCTCTTTTTCATACCTTTCCCCATCAATGTTTGTCAGTAGACTCATTACAGCCAAAGGGGATCATCTAGTCCGACCTCCTGCACATTTCAGGCCACAGAACCTCAGCCACCCACGCCTGTAACAGACCCCTGACCTCTGGCTGGGTTACTGACGTCCTCAAATCATCATTTAAAGACTTCAATTTACAAAGAATCCACCACTGACACTAATTTAGACCTGAAAGTGACCCGTGACCCATGCTGCAGAAAAATCCCCCGGGGTCTCTGCCAGTCTGACCCGGGGGGAAATTCCTTCCCAACCCCAAATATGATGATCAACTAGAGCCTGAGCATGTCGGCGAGACCCACCAGCCAGATACCTGGGAAAGAATTCTCTATAGTAACTCAGAGCCTTCCCCATCTAGTGTCCCATCACCAGCCATTGGAGATATTTACTAGCATCAGTCACCAATGGGACACATGCCATTGTAGGCAGTCTCATCATACCGTCCCCTCCATAAACTTATCAAGCTCAGTCTTGAAACCAATTAGTTTTTTTTCACCCCCACCTCCATCCCCTGCTCCCCTGGGAAGGCTGTTCCAGAACTTCACTCCTCTACTGGCTAGAAACCTTTGTCTAAGTTCAAACCTAAACTTCCTGATGGCCAGTTTACATCCATTTGTTCTTGTGTCCACATTGGTGCCTAACTTAAAGAACTCCGCTCCCTCCCTGGTATTTGTCCCTCGGATGTGTTCTAAGTTATCGTGACGTCTGATGAGCTTTCACCTATTTTTACAGTTCAGCTCATGATTAGAGTTAATGTGAGGGTCCAATTATCACAACAGACCCCAGCCGCAGACCTGGACCCAATGTGCTAGCTGCTGTATAGACACAGACTGAACAGCCAGTCTCTGCCCCCAAACCACTGACAATCTCAGTATAAGACAAGAGAGAACGGATGAATTCAGACCAGCAGATGGGGGCATACAAGGCAATATTGGTCAGCATGACAGGCAGGGGTTGCAACACACCAACTGCCTCACCTCACCCTTACTGTGCAGGAGGCATTTTTCCTAGAAGCCCCAGCTTTTGGGGTTCTGGTCACTGTCTGCAAAATCCCTCTTTGGCCAGATTCAGAACAATCTCAGAGCAAGGGAGATTTGTGAGTGTTGGTGTAGCTAAGTTTAATAAACTTAATTAGGGTCATTTGTGTGTTTTCTGAATGGGGAAAATAATGGTGTTTTGTAGAATGAAAGAAAAATTTAAGTGTTTGGATAATAAAAAAATTACAAACTGTGCCCCCCCCCTCCGCCCACCCAACAACCCTTCAGATTTTCCATGGATGTAGGCCGGAGCCAGCCACGCCCTTAAGCAAGGAGAATTCGCAAGCAGATCAGCTGCTCTGCTCAGACTGTCAGTTCACTGGGGAAGGGACTGTCTTTTTGTTCAGTGTTGTTTGTACAGCATCTCACACGGGGAGGTCCTGGTCTGTGGGCTGGGGACCTAATACCAGCAATAACTCACCCTCCTCCGAGGAGTGGCTTCCAGAGGAGAGGGGGACTGGTGAGAAGGTACCTACTGGGTCTAGAAGAGGCTGATACACTTGGTAGATGAAAGGTGCCCGTGGCCAGAGTCTTCCACCGGGATCAACTGGAGCAAGTCACCTCCCAAGCTTCCTATCTGGACAGGGCTGCAGGCAGCCACCTGGCACTTTGACTTGGGGCTTTTGAGGTTAAAGGGAAACTGGCTTGTGCAGGCACTTAATGCACAGTACATATCCCAGGAGCACCACAGATAAACCCTTGTCAGTGACTGTAGCAGGGTGGAGTCCCTGCTCCGGGGTTTTAAGGGGTTTGAAAGCAGCTTGGCAGGGCTTGAGAGCTGCTACTCTCAAGCTGGGCTGATTGGGGAGGTAGCTGCAGCTGGGCCACACCCCAATCAGGCCACAGCTGGCCCCTATAAAAGGCTATGAGCCAGGAAACCAGGCAGTCTCTCTCTGCCTTCAGAGAGAGATGGGCCTGGCTGCTTAGGAGCTTGAGACTGGATACCTGAGTGCAGCAGGGCTGGGGAAGGCAGAGGAGCTGGGGAGCTCCAGCCTAGAAAGCCCCAGGCTGCGGCCTAGCAGTGGGCCAACAGGTACTGTGGGTTGCAGAGGGCAGCCCAGGGGTAGGCCAAGGCAGCAGGTCCAAACCCTCCTTGCCAGGGATGAGTAGCTGACACTGCAGTCTGCCCCAGAGTGTGGGGCTAGACAATGACTGGCAGTAGCCAAATACTGAGGCAAGGTGGGGATAGAGGGTGGGGGTTCCCTGAGACAGAAAGGGAGACCCAGAGAGAAAGGGGTTACTGCTCGGGGGCAGCACCCCATGTAAAAGGGCACCGGGTCCAGGGAGGGACACGGGGGGCCTAAGAACAGGTGGATCACCAGCCTGCAGAGGGTGCTCCAGGGCTGGACGGAGCTAACTTCGGAGAGCAACCAGTAGGAGGCGCCGCAGGGGTGAGTCGACCCGTTTACAGTGACCCTTAGCCAGAAGGGTGCCTCCTTCGAGGGCTGGGACCAGCTCGGGAGGGGGAGCAGCGGAACCAGACATCCTGAGCGATGAACCAGACCCTCAAATCTGAGCAACCCCCGATCCTGGAAATACCTCTGTCCCCGCTGTGCAGGGGAGGCCCATCTCTGATCCCTCCCTTTCCTGTCTTTCTCATGTAGCTTTGGGATCAAGCCGCTAGGAAAATCTAGGTAAGGGACACTTAATTGTCGGGATTAAATACAAACTCCAATGGCGTGATGGGGACAGGGGACACGGAGCCGCCCAGGGAGGTGAAAGGGTTAAAGTGGCGCAGGGTTACGCCCAAAGGTTATTGTGATTGTGCAGCCACACAGCGCAGCCACCATTGCTGTCAGCGCCCACTGGCCCAGCCTCCCTGTGTCAAAGGGAGCTCTGGCGTCACGGCCTTTCTTGGGAGGGGGCAAAGATTTTTATGGTGGGTGCACGGAAACAGGCAACAGGAGTCCGAAAAATGATTTCATTCCACTAAACTGCCTGTGCCCTGAAACAAAGCCAGTTACAGAGCAGCTGGGATCATGTTTCTTTTGCTTAATGAGACTAATTGCATCATTGCTGGTCTGTGCGGGCATCCAGCTCTCTCACCTTCCGTTTCATCGTCAGGAGGCAAGAGCTGGACAACGGGAGGCGTTTCAAACCTGCCTACGTTCTCTGCAGCATGTTTTTTTCCGACGAATCATCAATTATGCTGACAGGGGCCTTAGCGGTTGAGCCTCAGCAACAAATTAAGGCGAAATTGGCACATAACCTTTTGTTTGATAAGAAAAATGTTAGATTCTCCATCTTGAACTTTGCAGAGTGCGTAGTGGTGCTCTGGAGGAAATTAAAACAATAACCGGCCACGTGTTCGGCTCATGTCAGCCAGCAGGAATTTCAATTTCACCGGTTTGGGAAGAGCACGTTGTGTGCCCCCACTGCGGTCCCGCTGCAGCTCCTCATCTCCCACCGAAACCCTGGGGCGGGAGGAGCTGTCAGCTCCTGCAGGGGCTGGAGAAGTCATGCGCCCCTGCCAATTATTGGGGGGAGGGGTATGCCCCTGCTTCCCCCTCCCCTGCACGCCCCTGTAAGCCAGCTTTGCTCCATTGATGTCCAGAGAGCTACACCGATTTCTTGAGCTTAGGAACTTACTGGGACAAGTTCTACGGCCTATGTAGGGCAGGAAGTTCAGACTAGAAGCTCACCATGCCCCCCTCTGGCCTTAGAGTCTGTGAATCTGAGCCAGTATTTCTAGCTGAGTGACCCAGTGGAACATGTTTTTCCCTGTAAGCAGAAGTGACGGTCTCCAGTTGAACACAGCTCCATGGCAGACCAGGAATCTAATGTGACTCAGTGCAGCAGGGGTTATCTGAATGCCTTTGAGAATCAAACGCTGCCTGTAAAAAAATGTGGCAGCTGGGACGGGAAAGAAAGAGCAAACCTCTGGGCCAGTATTTCCAAAGGTGAGGCATGGCGGTGGGTGCCTCTCCGCTGGGTAATTTTAAAGGCGGCAGGCTTGTGGGGTGTGAAAACTCCAGCCCCGGTAGGGTTATCCACTGAGCGCCACAAACACCAGAGACCTTCCTCGCATCAATGGAACCAACATAACATTCAAAGGGAGAAGATGTTGCTCCTGTCAAGTGTCACCAGCCTGCTCAGTTCAGAGGCAATGCCCCAGTAACAGCCCCAGCTCCACGGCAACGGGCCATTTACCCAGTCTCAGATTGGCACAGTAGGCCTGATTCTCCTTCGCACTGGGGCCCTTTCCACTGCTCCTTAGTGGAGCTGCAAATCAGACATTTTCACTGTGTGCTCTGGAGCTATGAACTTGCCTTCCCTAGAGGAATGAGTTGGCCTTTTAGGAGATGTGGCCTTATTTGCATTTCAAAGGAGAAAGGCCTCTAGGAAACGTGACCTTATAGACATATGGCCTGATCCTGCAAACCCGTATGCCCACGATGTTCCTGCAAGGCATCCCTCTTGGAGACAGGAAAATTGGAAATGAATAGCAGTCGATATGAAAGACAAGAAGCGATGGAAACAGGTGAGTTAGCTTCGGGTTTCCGTAGGAGCATGGCAACACTCTCTAGACTCTGCCTGAGCTGCCAGCAAAACCCATTTGTGAGCTTTCCAAAAGCTTTTGTGCCTTTTAAACTTTGATCTATATAGAATTACCTACTCTTATAGAAGATGCTGTTTTCCTTAAAACCCCAGCTCCTGGAGTCCTGTGAATATGTGGGAATCTCAGCTTTCATTGTAAAAAATGTAAATGTCTAGTCCTCGTGGTTGCAAAGAAAAGCTTGAAAACATGATCCCAAATGTTACTCTGACATCTCAGAATCCAGAAGACAAGTGGAACCCCACATTTATTTTTTAATCTCATGATTTTTTAGCCAATCTCATGATATTTTGGGACGACTTTCCAAGGTTCGGCGCTGGCAATACGGTCTACGGGGTGCCGTTTGCATGTACGTGCCATATAGATCCTGTAAAATCCCAAGGGAATCCAGTCACCTGCACCAGTTAGCAGTTTAGTTATGCATAAACCAATTAATATTTCCTGCTACAAAGTCCTGGTCCGATTCTCATTTTCCGGAAGAAAATTTCCCCGCTTATGTTGCTCTGACAGCATGAATGAGAATCACGCTGGAGTGTGTACCTGGAAAATCTGAATGTCCATGTCTGACAAACAAGACCACAGTTCCTGAAAGTGTCTCTGCTCTGTAGGGGGTCAGTCCTGTGAACACTATGGGACTGCAATGTCCACACACAAGTTTGCGCTGGTTTACCTAACCTGTCTGTGGATACTTCTTTTGGTCTGAGAGTGGCTTATTTTGAGTTATCTGACATCTGCTCCTAATCCACTCAGGCAAAAGTGCAATAAACTGGATTTAAATTGAAATCAGAGTGTTCACGCAGCCTCTTGCACTCATTTACCGAACTGGTATAAAATCACATCTCCAGTTAAACCAGTGCATTTCTGCATGTGGACAAGCCCTTTCTCTGGTTTGAGGACTTTGGTGGCTGAGGATGAATTGTATGGATAGACACATGCAGGTGACCATCAAGGAAGAGTTCACGGACAGGTGGGCAGCACGGACAGGTGCTGCTGAACTCTGAAAGCTGGAACAGCTGGTGGAATAGTTTTTTCCTTTCTTTTGGGTGACCTGTTGCTTCTCATCTAACACGACCAACAAACAGTGTCCAAGTGCCAGGGGTCTTGGATTCCTCCCTCTGCACAGGAAGGGGTCAGACGGCTAATGTGAGCTTGGCTGGAAGGGGAAGGGCTTTGAACATCTTTCTTGTAACCCAGTGAAAAGGGACTTCTTAGATACATACAGGATTCCAATACAAGGAAAACGTGCCTCAGGGCTGAGAGAATGCCTACGCCCAGCAGCCCTGGGGAAATGATCCCAGCAGCTAGATACACGATAGTGGGTGGGTTCATAATATAACTAGGAACCCAAGGAAAGTTCTGCCCTTCAGAAGCAGGCCTGGGGTGGCTGCAGCTGGTTAGTTCCCTATTGGAAGAGGAACAAGCGGCACAGAGCCTTCTCCCCTAATCCATTGCCAATCACACAATGTGCCCAAGTCCTATTTACTTTCAACAGAAGTGGCGGAAAACAACAGCAGAGCAAACCTTCTCAGACCAGTTCAGCTCTAGCTGCTGTCAGCTGGAGCCAGTCCCTCCAGGGTGTTCTCCATATCGGGCCCATCTGGGTGCAGTGACCATAGCCAGGGGAGCCTGACTCTCAGCATTTAACCCCTTCGTCCGGTCAGGGAGTTTCACAGCAAACAATTCACAAGATGCATTTTGCCGCCACCTCTGCTAAGTGAGAGGCTCAGATTCTGGCCTATTCCTTCTGTGGCGATGGGGTTTGCCTGAGAACCTCAGGGATCTGTGTGTAAAGAATTCCACAGACCGGGGAGACCGCGCTCTCCAGCTGTGCACATCTGGGTGGGCTGGTGCGTACGCTGTGAGAGTGTAGGAGAGAGATTCTGGATTGCCTTGATCCCTTTGGCTGGACAGTCTCTCTGGATGGCCGGGCCTATAGATCCCCCTGGCTGTAATGTGTAAGGCCCTGTCTATATAAGGGAATGGTAACGGTACCTGTATAAACCCTCAGTGTGGGTGCCATGCACTGGCGTAAAGTGGGGCTTGCTGCAGTGTGACTGCCGGCCCCACAGCAAGACCTGCTTCACAGGGGTCATTGGCCATGCACAGGGGTCATTGCATGGGTCTCACAGTGCTGGCACAGGAAGCTCCAATGTACTCGTACCCAAAAGAACTGAAGCCTGGAGACCTGCCTCCTACCCCAGACAGCCCCACTGCGATCAACAGATCACTCAGGCCTCAGTCAGGAGACAGTCTGGCTCCAGAGAGGTGAGGAAGGGGCTCTATGAGGCAGCATGAGCTGAGTTTGGTACAGGATAGATTGTCAAACTGCTCGCAACCTAGAAAGGTGAGGCTGGTCCTCCAGGACTGCTGTGCCCAGGGCCATCATGACAGCGTTCTGCGTGAGCTCTGTCTCAGGCTGATCGCTGAGCCAAGCTTTTGCCTGAGAACTAGTTACTCCCAATAAGGCAGGGGGAGCAAGCCCATTCTGGGCGAGGAAGAACAAGCCTCTGCTTTTCCCTGTGAGGACAGCCGGTAACGCTCATCTTGTAAAGGCGCACAGCAGCCCTGCTGGAATCCGAACAGGGCCTTTATCACTGCCCACTGCCCACCGAGGGAAGACAGGGCACAAAAGAAACTCCAAAGGGAGCTGAGCTGAAAAGCCTCGGTTTCCCCACCTGTAAAATGGGGATAAAGATACTGGCCTCCTTTTGTAAAGTACTTGGAGATCTACTGATGAAATGCTATCTAAGAGCTAGGGATTACTATTATTGTTATATTTCTTAGGAGTACATCTTGGGAAATTATATAGCAACCTGAATTTGAGTAATCCAAGTTATTAGAGAAAGCAGAGAAGCTGAAGATAACATTTAAAGCATTAATGCCTGTTATGCTTTATAGAACCACTTTGAAACTGATAAAGTTTGCACAAATTTGCATAAAGATATTGGGCAATATTTCTATAAACATTTTCTATTACTTCAATGGTCCAGATAAAAACCCTGGGGGATTGGTCTTAAAAAGGTGAAGTTGTATCATCGGAATGAAAAAAAGGAAGATCAACGTGATGGGTTGGTTTAAACTGGCATAACTTCAGGAACATCCATGGAGTGACACCAGCTTGTACCAGCTGAGGATCTAGCCTTGTATTATCACTTCAGTCAGTCCTGATGTTCCTCTTGAATGTCCTTTGGATCCAGAGAATGTACAGAAAGATAAGAATGGATTTTAATGTATACTGAAGAATAAGGAGAAAAAATGTTATAGCGGCAGGAGATTTGGAGAGACATGACAAGTAACTAATCAGTTCAAACGTGAGACCCTGTTGTATGCATGGTCTCTTGACTCTGCCCGGTCCAGCAGTTACAAAGGTGTGACTGTAGTGCAATCAGAGTGTGTGACTGAGATGGGACTGTACTACAATCAGAGGGTATGACTAAGGTGTGATTGTAGTGCAATCAGAGGGTGTGGCTGAGGTGTGACTGTCCTGCAATCAGAGTGTGTGACTGAGGTGTGACTGTCCTGCAATCAGGGCGTGTGATTACAACTCCTGTAGCCATATGCATACAGGCCCCGGAGCACTAAAGCTTCAGCAGCACCAGCTCACTCCATGAATAATTACCCTGGGGTCAGGGCAGCTTTGCTCCTCCAGGACCTGAGCTAGCTAGATAAGAGCTAGCTTGGGTAGATCAACTGGAGCTCCAATCACACCCTGTGACTGCGGTTCAGACATGCCCTGAGAGGCAGTCATCAGAGTTACAGCGTTCACTGAACTTCACTCCTCGCAGGGACCTCGTCTGTTCTGTAACAGTCGAGCACAATGTAATTAAAAAGAAGAGCCCATGGTTTCCCTAACAGCTCAGGCTAATAATCCTGCTGTATTTCACTGGATGTTTGTACATTGTCATCGTGAGCAAGTGCTTATTTCCACCCCCACTGTAATGCCTCAACCCCTCTTGAAATCCTTTTAGCCGCAATTAGCGCCAGGACGTGTAATGGAGCGAGTGCTGTTAATGTCTTCGCCTTGGAAGAACGTGTTATCTCATCCTTTCCTCTCTCTCTCTCTCTCTCTCATGTCACTTGGTTAAAGCCAAGGCCAGTGGTGACACCTACACGCACAGGGCTTCCTTCGGAGAGCACTGACTGAGAAGGCTGGTCTCAGTGGACGTAACTGGTGTGCGGTGCGGTCACTCCCTGCTCAGCCTGCACATGGTAACAGGGAGGGAGGTAAATTGGAGAGTCGATGGTGGCTTGTGCACTGAGCTGCCTGACCATCAGGGGCAGATTACGCAAGTGGGGGAACTGAGCCCAGGAGCCCCTACAAAGGGACCCATCTGTACTTGCTGCGCTTGGGCACCACGGCTGCTCCCTGCTATTCCCCACCACGGCCTCCCAGCACCTCACGGTCATGGGGGGTCTCTACCCCGTGCTGGCTTGACAACCAAGGGGCTGACGGGCAGCCTCAGAGCAGCCAGGAGATTAAATCGGCTGGGACGCCGAGGGGCAGGGCAGCTGCCAGAGGAGCTGGCAGGCTGGAGACGGAAAGTCCTGCAGCAAGCTGATGGGGAAGCCACCCAGAGACGGCCCCAGAGCAGAGACCCGACTGGATCTATGGGCTGGGGAAGCCCATGGAAATCCAGGGAGGTAGGAGCGGGCTCAGGGCCAGCAGGAGACGTTGTGGAGTCTGATTCCACCTGCCTGGTTTCTGGGCCCCGAGCTGGAACCCAGTGAAGTAGGTGGGCCTGGGTTCCCCTGCCAACCCCTTACCAGTGGCTGAAGAACCAAAGAGGCTTCCAGACTCCCTGAGGACCAGGCCCGGCTGACCCACCAAGTATAAGGGGAAACCCGCACACTCCAGCAGGACTGAAACTAACCCCCTTCACAGCCCAGAATGGGACTGCCCTAGAGACCCAGGTAAGAGGAGCTGACTGACCACCCCGCCAGACATTGCAGACTCTGTGCAGTGCTCCGTCTGACCAAAGGGGGCGCTGTTGCATTAGCACACCAGCCCTCACTCAGGCACCATGAATTCCCACAACACACCTGTGTGAAACGGAGGGCTCATCAACAGATGGGGAGGAGCGAGGTGTGGGGAGGAAATGATTGATTTACCCAGAGCAGGGAACAGAGTCCAGATCCCCTACGTACCAGCCCAGTGACTTCACCACAAGCCCACCCTGCACCTTTCGCTGGACATAGACTGAACATCCAGCCAGACCTAGGTACAGATTGATCTGGAAACTACGTCCCTTTAGACGGGGATGACAGTAGATTCACATACCAATCAGGCCAGGTGTCTGGAAGCAAACGTTCAACATCCTTCAAACGCAGAGCCCTTGTGCTGAGCTATTGCAGATGGCATTCATCATCACTCCAGCAACCCCATAAAACGTATCTGGCCTGGTTCTGATACCCATACTCTGCAAAGGATCCCATAAAAGGCAATAGTGGAGCAAGGAGCTGTTCTGGAGTCCGTCCCTGTGAGTGGTGTGAGGTTAGACAGTTGTAAATTAGCAACTAGCAGTTCTTCATTCCAGACCCGCCAAACACAGGCTCATTTTGTAGCCCTTATGCCAGGCCTGTGGTCCTGCTGAATTGGTGTCCAGTGAATGTAGGACCGTGTCAGGGCAACTGCTTAGCGCTGTGTGGGACAGATCTCCTTGCCAGCCCCTTGCTGCGCAATCCACACTCTGTTGTACAGGTGGTGGAGGCCGGTCCTGGATGGTGTCATCAGAGTCTGAGACCTCCTGGGCTTCAGGTAGTGGGACTGGGTGGATGCGTGGTGCTAGCCTGGCTGGTCCATGGGGCTGCCCACACTGCATGCTGCCAGCCCTGTGCTCCAGGAGGCGAGAACAGCATCACCTCCCAAGCGGGTCCAGTGGAAGCCACCTCAAAGCCACCTCCAATGTATTACCTGAGCAGGGTGAATGCCACTCAGTCAGCCGCTCTCTGAACCAGGCCTCGCAAGCTCCTCTACGTGCTCGTTCACTCCCAGCCACTTCCTCGCCCTCATGTCCCACCCTGATACCAAGTGGCAGGACTTGCTGCTGCCCGTGGAGGGCTGACAGGGTTCACAGAGTCTCCTGAGGCTGCCTGCCCACTCTGTGCACTTCTACAGCTCCTCCGGAGCGTGCTGAGGTCCTGGCTGCACTTTTCCCCACTTCTCCTCAATTGCACCTATTCCATCCATGGTCGTGAGACCTCCTCGACCTCCTCCCAGCACCAGCCATGATGCCCGCCCACAAGACGGGAGGAGGAAGCTTGGCAGGGAGGGGGTCAGTGACAGTGGGAACTATTTCCATTCTCTACTAGTTTTATGTCTCCAGGCAGAGTTCCTCTGAGCAGCGTCCACTGATTCCCTGAACTCTTCGCAGAGCTCTGGGCGCCGTCTGGGGTTCTTTGCTCAATGTCCTCATCTGGTGCCCTTGTTTTGAGCCGTTGACCATCAGGCCTGTCCCTGTTTTTTTCATTTGTTGTCCCCGGCAGTTAGTTGTGTTCTGGGCCCTGTGTCTCCTCCCTCAGTTGAGGGGATGGGCCTTGAGATTTGGGTGGCTCTGGGCCCACCTCCACCCAACGTTGGGGAGCTACTTAGACTCACACTACACGAGGCATGGGTCATCATGCTGCCATTGAACTGGATGCAAAACTCCAATTAACTTCAATGGGAGCAGAACCTGACCTAGTCTACTTATGCCAGAGGGTCTCAAACTGGGGGTCGGGACCCCTCAGGGGGTCACAAGGTTATTACATGGGGGGGGGTTGCGAACTGTCAGCCTCCATCCCAATCCCCACTTTCGCTCCAGCATTTATAATAGTGCTAAATATAAAAAAGTGTTTTTAATTTGTAAGGGAGGAAGGGGCTTGCTGTGTGAAAGGGGTCACTAGTACAAAAGTTTGAGAACCACTGATTTATGCTGACTTGTTCTGCCACTTCTCAAGCCAGAAAAGCTGCTACCCTGACACAGCCTGCGCTGGTTCACATGGTCAGGTGATGCAAATCTGTTTCCATCAATAAAAGCTTGAAATGGAACTTCTGGCCCCAGAGACCTTTAAACACAATCCACTGCTAAATAGCACTGGTGTCTTGAAGAACCTTACGGAAAACAGATCCATGTGGGAAAGGATCTTGTACTCGGTCAATAATGTGGCATAGGACAAGAGAAATATAAGGCAATGTGATCATTAAAAAAATATGGGCTTTTCCTTTGACATGGTCACAATATGTGTTGTCCAAGCAAAAAAGCAGTTGACCTGATCACGTTTTAGTGAAGTGTAATGGTCCCAACCTTGACTATGAAGAGAACAAACCTGGACCACTTCTGGAAAGATTGCCACTGCGAAGATCAAGGTTTTCACTACTACTACACTGCAGATTGCTCACTTTCATTAAAGGCGCCCCCTCCAGTTAAAATGGAATGCCAGCTTCCAAGAGAAGCCCCCCCGCCTCACTCGGTTGCTCATAACGGTAGCATGCGCATTTCTTTTGGGCTGACATTTTCCGTTTTCTCCTGTTTTTTGTTTCAAAGTACACACACACACACACAATGAGCTGAGCCGGTTGTGAGGGATCAGAGATCGAAAGGGCCCGTTTCCCCCATACGTGCGGTGCCACTCAGAAATGTGTGCTGAAGCTAGAAACTGGGCTTATTTTCTAGCTCTCGTTGAGTTTTGAAAGGGAATCCACGTTTGAAGAACATTACTTGAGCAGTTTTCAGGTTAACTTGCCAGCAATTAAATTTTGCCCATGCACATTAGAACTTTTCTATTCCTTTCCCCTCCACCCCCACACAGCATTTTGAGAGGAATTCTTCAGGGCACGGCAGCTCAGAGGGCTGTAAACTCTGCAGAACAATCTACAAGCTCTGCCAGGCAATGGAGCACATGAGCTCTATGGGTTGAAGAGGTCCAGATCAAGTGCTTATAAGCAGAGCTGCTAAAGGTTTTCAAAATTCCAACAAATGTTTTTTCATGAAAAGTTGTCACTGGTTTCCAGCAAGCTCTGTCAGTGGCCCAAGCCAAGTGGTTCCAGATTTCTTCAGGGGGGTCTGTTATAGGTCAAAGCCAGCACCTTGAAGAGCTCCATCAAACAACCAGATGGTAACAAGAGCAGATTTCAGAGTCCTGACGTTCTGGGCTCGCTGCTAGAAGAGACACTTTAAAAGCACTAGCTGAAGTCTCTGGATAGTTTTAAAGCACATCCCTACAGCCCAATCTCAAGATGACAAAATTGCAGCTAATGAAGGACATCTGGTAACATCCTGGAAGTATCTCCGCCAGATTCCTAAGCAGGAATGTAGAACAACCAAAGAAGAGCTCCCCCCCCTCCCCCCAACACCTACCCAATTCTCCCTCTGGACCCTGTGCATGCTGGCACATGTTCAATATATCTGACAGGGTGCAGACAGCCCTTTCTAACAGAGCCAGCTTTTGGGCCCCAGAAAGAGAATCCTTTTAATTTTCTAAATGGAAGTTTCTAATATCCCTTGTGCGGGTGGGCCGTGTGCAGCTGTGGAAATGTAAAATGATGACAACCTGTGTAAGGCCTGGAACAAAATACCTGTGATCTGTTTCTGCAGCAGGAGGCTGGGGACTTCAAGATGCCACTCAAATGCAGGCTGTATGTCAGTGCTTAATCTGTGCCAGGGTTTGCCAGGGGTGAGCCCTGGCACCGCTAGGCCTGGCATTTCATAGCCCCAGCACCTCTGGGCTTGCAGCATCCGTTATGAAAATTAAAAAATCGCTTGAGCCCCAGCACCTCTTTCATTACAAAGTAAGCCCTGTGGTATGTACTGTGACAAAGTTCCTCCTCTACCTTGGTGGGTCCTGCACTTATTGGCAGATTTGCTCACCTCAGTGATCTTCCCCACAGTCTGGGTCAACTCCTCCTGTGTCTGATCAGGAGTTGGGAGGTTTGGGGGGAGCCCGGGCCCACCCTCTACTCCGGGTTCCAGCCCAGGGCCCTGTGGATCGCAGGTGTCTATAGTGCCTCCTGTAACGGCTGCATGACAGCTACAACTCCCTGGGCTACTTCCCCATGGCCTCCTCCAAACACCTTCTTTATCCTCACCACAGGACCTTCCTCCTGGTGTCTGATAACGCTTGTACTCCTCAGTCCTCCAGCAGCACACCACACCCTCTCCCTCTCCCTCTCAGCTCCTTGCGCCTCTTGCTCCCAGCTCCTCACACGCACTTCCTCTCCTCTGGCTGCC
This sequence comes from Mauremys mutica, assembly GCF_020497125.1. NCBI lineage: Eukaryota > Metazoa > Chordata > Testudines > Geoemydidae > Mauremys > Mauremys mutica. Next base: position 119,051,461 of record NC_059077.1, read on the forward strand.
CCCTCACCTGACTGGAGTGAGCTCCTTTTTAAACCCAGGTGCCCTGATTAGCCTGCCTTGATTGGCTGCAGGTGTTCTAATCAGCCTGTCTGCCTTAATTGGTTCTAGCAGGTTCCTGATTACTCTAGTGCAGCCCCTGCTCTGGTCACTCAGGGAACAGAAAACTCTTTCTCCAGTGGCCAGAAGACCTCCCTTCTGCTACTCTGCTGTAGAGGTAGGAGGGAGAGGGCTATTGCTGTTCCTGTTCCTGTTCCTGCTGGGCCCTCATTGCTGTTGCTGCTACTGCTCCGGCTGCTCCCCTGGCTGAGCTAGACACCACCACCTACCCCCTTTCTCTACTATCTGCTTGCTGGCTGGCTAGTAGATTTCCCCCCCACCACCTCAGTTGCTGCTGTTTCTCCACCTACAGCCCCTTGGGGGGGGGGCTGCTGGCCCGCTCCCCAGAGGAGGGGAGTGAGGGACCCCAGCTCCAGGCCTTGTTGCTGAGGAAGCCACCACCACCATCTTCTGAGCGGGGTCCCTCCTGCCTAGCCACCAGACCACCACCTGGAGCTGCTGGAGCTGCTGTGTTAGCTGCTGGGGAGCTGCTGGAGCCCCGAGGAGAAGGAGAGTGCTGCCTGCTGCTGGAGGACCTCGTAGAGACTCTGAAGGCCACCGTGGAGGGGGCACCTAAGGACTGAGTATTTTTCGGACTGTGCTCTTGTGGTGGGGGCTTGGACTGTGTCTGTTGGGACACTGGGGGTGTGGCGTGGAGTCTGCCCCCGGTCCATCTGTGTCCCCCTTCGCCCCCACCACCGTCGTTGCCCCCTCCACCACCCCCGCTGGCGTTTTTCCATCTGCCTCATTCTCCTGCCTCTGGGACTGAGCTGCTCACCTGGCTTGCCACGCCCACCTCCACCATTTGGGCCTGCAGCAGCAGCCAGCTGCATTGACTTTTTGCACAAGTGCCCGTGGGCGCACCCCCCACCCCCACCTCCTTGGCCTGGCCCCCTCTCCTTTGCCACATTTGTCTGCCCCACCCATTTCCCTCTGTGGCCCTGATTGTCCTGCCCCAGCCCTGTAGCTAGCCCCGTGGTTCCTTTACCCCGCTCCTAGCTCAACTTTCCCCCCCCCCGTGATCCCCCAGCCCTCATTGGCCCCTCCCCTCGTGCGCCCATGCTCCCTTCCATGCGCTTGTGCCCTTCCCCCGTTTGAGTTTGCCCTTGTTCACTGCACCCCCCCTTATGTTGTTAGCCCCCCTGATCCCCTAGTGCAACTAGAGGAGCCGGAATTCCCCTCTGGGTCGGTGGCCTGCCACCCTCCCGCCCCTGGGTCCTTGCTTGCTCCCCACGCCCCTTTAGCCTTCCCTTTCTGGCACCCTCCTCCCCTGCCTGCAGCCTAGCGGGGAGGGGTGGTCGCCTACTTTCCCTCCCCTCCCCTCGCTGTTTGTCCCCCTTCCCGCTCTCGTTATGGCGGGGGACGCGGCGGGGGAGACCCCTCGCGATGCTCCCACCGCCCCTCCTCCCGACACCCCCGTGTCCAATCCCCAAGCCTCTACCTCGACTGCCGCTGCCGGTTTACCTGCCACTGCCCCCGCTGGGGCACCGGCAACGGCGTGTATCGGGGAGACGTCCGCTGCTGCCACGTCCTTCGCCCCTTCCGATTCGGAGGGAGCCCCCCCAGCCGGTCGGAAAGGTCGGGGTGGGAAGAAGGGTAAGGGCCCAGCTATAAAGACCAGGCCCTCCATGGCGGGGACTACCCCCGCTGCCGTGGTCCCGCTACCGGCCGCGGCATCCCTCCCCGCTGTTCCCTCTACCAGCTCCGCAGGTGTCCCTCCCCCGGCCCCCAGGGCATATGCCCAGGTGGCGGCGGCCCCCCCGCCTGCTGCTACTCCTCCGCCTGCCGCTTCCACTACCATCTTTAGCGGCCGGGGCCCCTTCCCCACCTTGACTAGGAAGCACGGCGTCCGTTGCCTCCTGGTGCCCGCCTCGCCCCACGTCGAAACCTATGTGAGGGCGTTGGCGAGGGTAGTGGGGCCCACGGCCATTGTGGCGGCCTCCAAAATGTACGGGAAGGTGGTCTTCTTCCTGGCGTCGGAGGCCGCCGCCCAGGAAGCGGTAGAGACGGGTCTGGCGGTGGGGGGCGTGTTTGTGTCCCTGGAGCCCTTGGAAGACCTGGGGGTCCGCTTGGTCCTGACCTCCGTCCCTCCCTTCCTGCCCAATGCCGCCCTGCTGCCCGCCCTTTCTGCCCTGGGGCGCCCTATTTCTGTCATCAGCCCTCTCCCGTTGGGCTGCAAGGACCCCGCCCTCCGTCACGTCCTCTCGTTCCGCCGGCAAGTGCAGCTTCAACTGCCGCTGGTGGCACGTGATGGAGAGGCGCTCGAGGGGTCCTTTGTGGTCCCCTACCAGGGAGCCCGCTACCGGGTGCATTATTCAACGGGGGAGGCCCGGTGCTACCTCTGCCGGGCGATGGGGCACGTCCGGAGGGACTGCCCCTTGGCCCGGCACGGAGGAGCGTCCGGGACCCCCGAGCCCCGGTATGGCGCCGGCCCCGTCACCGTCAGTGCCCCTAGCTGCCCAGCACCTGACGCTGCCCCTCCTCCTTCTCAGTCCACCGCTGTGGAGGAGGGTGCGGCGGAGATAACGCCGGGCGTGGGAGAGGGCCCGCCCCAGGGAGACTTCTCCCTCGTTCCTGTTGCCCCTCCGTTGCCTCCCCGAGTCCCTAAGCCGCTGCCCTTGCCCCCAGACCTGACCCCTGTTAGCCAGCCCCCGGATGATGCCATGGAGGGCTGGTCCTTAGTGCAGGGGAAGCGGGGCAAGCGGAAGGCTCCGGTCCCATTACATCTTTCGGATTCGGAGGCCCCCCGGAAGAGCAGGAAGGGGGTCTCTGATGACGAGCCTTCCGCCTTGCCCCCCGACGACGCCCGTTTTGTGGTGCCGGCTGGGCGCGACGTGGCAGCACCGGACGGTGACGCTGCCCCTCCTCCAGGGTCCCTTCCTGAGGAAGCCCCTGAGGGAGCCCCCCTTGCCCGCTTGCCATCCGCAGCCTCCGCGAGGACTGAGGTGGGCGTCGCTTCGGGTGTTGGCGGGGAGGGCCCCGGGGTGGCGGACGGCGATCTCCCCTCCATCTACGAGGAGATCGAGGCCCTGGGTCTGACCCCGGTTACGCAGGGGGAGGACGACCCTTTACTAGCGGGCCTCGATCTGAGTGACCTCACCTCGATCCCCCTGTCCACGGTTTCCCCTCCCCTGACTGCCGCTTCTGCTCCTGCCTCTGAGGGTCCCCTGGGATCCTCCATCATCCCGGCTGCGGGTGGCACCCCGCTGAGGGCCGCCGAGCCCATCAAGGCGACGGCCGATGCCCCGCTGCCCGGACCCGATTCCCAGGGGGTGTCCCTCTTGGGTGTGGGCCAACCGACCCCTTGCCCTACTCTTGTCCCCTCCACCTCCCGTGATGCCATTGCCGCCCCTCGGGATACTCCCCAGGGTGCGGCCTTAGTTGTTTTTCCCTGCTCTGACCCATCAGGGGCTGCTGCTCTCCTTCCGCCGCCCCCTGTTGAACTGGGGAGCGGGGCGGGCCGCGTGGCGTCGGCCCATTGGACGCCACGTCGAGGGTCTGCCCCCTGCCTGCCCGCCTTGGTGGGCCACGGGGCTGTGATGGGGGCCCCGCTGGGGGACGGTCATCGATCCGTTACCCCGCCCCCCCATGCGCTGAGGGAGGAACTGCGGGCGTTCCTTGAGGACGTCCGTGGCTCCCGTAACAAAGTCCAACTCGCGCTCCAGCGGTGGGGGGATTTCCTTCTAATCCTCCGGGCCGCAAAGGCCCTCATAGGGGAGGGTAAGGGGACCGGGAAGCAGGCCGCCGCGACCTACCGGCGGGTCTGCCTCTTCCGTGACTCTCTCCTCACCCACGGGTTTGGTCACGGATTGCTGCGTGGCCCGACGGAGGCCGTGGGCATGTCTGCCAGCGAGGATCCCCCCCAGCACTCCTCTTGGCGATGATCATCTTTGCCACTTTGAACGCCCGGGGCTGTAGGATGGGTCTCCGCAGGAGCCAGGTGCTCTCCTTCCTTCGGGTCGGGGGGTACTCTGTGGTTTTCCTGCAGGAGACCCATACGGATCCGGCCGCTGAAGCTAGCTGGCGGCTGGAGTGGGGGGACAGGGTCTACTTTAGCCACCTCTCGGTTCGCTCGGCGGGAGTGGCGACCCTGTTCTCCCCCGACCTACGGCCCGAGGTGCTGGGGGTCGCCGAGGCTGTGCCGGGCCGCCTGCTGCACCTCCTGGTCCGCATGGAGGGGCTTGTGGTTAATCTCGTCAACGTCTATGCCCCGACATCGGGCCCGGAGAGGTTGCGTTTTTATCGGCAGGCGTCCGCCTTCCTCGGCTCCCTGGATCCTCGTGAGTGCCTGGTCCTGGGCGGGGACTTTAACACCACCCTCGAGGAACGGGACCGCTCGGGGACCGAGCAGTGCCCGGCCGCAGCGGACGTCCTCCGGGAGATCGTCGAACGCCACTCCCTGGTGGACGTCTGGCGCAACCACCACCCGGACGACGTCTCGACTTTCACCTTCGTCCGGGTGGAGGCCCATCGGTCGCGCCACTCCCGGCTGGACCGCATTTATCTGTCACGTTTCCACCTTTCACGAGCCCACTCCTCCAGCGTTCGGCCGGCCCCCCTTTTCTGATCACCACCTTGCCACCGTGACGGCCTCTCTCTGCGCGGAGAGGCCGGGGCCGGCCTACTGGCATTTTAATAATAGTTTGCTGGAGGACGTGGGCTTCGTGGCGTCCTTCCGGGAGTTCTGGCTGGCCTGGCGAGGGCAGAGACGTGCCTTTCCCTCGGCGCGGCGATGGTGGGACCTGGGGAAGGTGCGCGCCCGGCTCTTCTGCCGCGACTACACCCGGGGCGCCAGCCGACGGAGGGATGCGGCGATAGAGCAGTTGGAACGGGAGGTTTTGAAGCTGGAGAGGCGTCTGGCCGCCAGCCCCGAGGATCCATCCCTCTGCGGAGCGTGCCGGGAGAAGCGGGAGGAGCTCTGGGCCCTCGAGGATCATCGAGCCCGGGGTGCCTTTGTTCGATCCCGCATCCGCCTCCTTCGGGAGATGGATCGCGGCTCCCGCTTCTTCTACGCCCTGGAGAAAAGGAGGGGGGCCAAAAAGCACGTCACCTGCCTCCTGGTGGAGGACGGCACCCCCCTCACGGATCCGGTGGAGATCTGCGGGAGGGCCAGGGCCTTCTACGCGGCTCTTTTCTCCCCGGATCCGACCGATCCTAACGCTTGCAAAGTGCTCTGGGACGGACTCCCGACGGTCAGCGCGGGCGACCGGGACCGGCTAGAGCTGCCTCTCACTCTGGCCGAGTTCTCGGAAGCCCTCCGTCGCATGCCCACCAATAAATCTCCGGGCATGGACGGGCTGACCGTGGAGTTCTACCGCGTGTTCTGGGACGTCCTCGGCCCGGACCTGGTCACCGTCTGGGCCGAGTCTTTGCGGAGCGGGGTCCTCCCTCTTTCGTGCAGGCGAGCCGTGCTCGCCTTATTGCCGAAGAGGGGGGACCTCCGCGATTTACGGAATTGGCGTCCCATCTCGCTCCTCAGCACGGACTACAAAATCGTTGCGAAGGCCATTTCGATTCGGCTAGGGTCTGTGCTGGCGGACGTGGTCCACCCGGACCAGACCTACACCGTCCCGGGCCGCACGATCTTTGATAACTTGTATCTGGTCCGGGACCTTCTGGAATTAGGGTGTAGGGATGGTCTGTCGTTCGCCCTCCTGTCCCTGGATCAGGAGAAGGCGTTCGACAGGGTGGATCACGGGTATCTCCTGGGCACTCTGCAAGCGTTAGGCTTCGGACCCCAGTTTGTGGGTTTTCTCCAGGTGCTGTACGCTTCCGCGGAGTGTCTGGTCAGGCTCAACTGGACCCTGACCGAGCCGGTCAGCTTCGGGCGAGGAGTACGGCAGGGGTGCCCCCTCTCGGGTCAGCTGTACGCTCTGGCGATCGAGCCCTTCCTCTGTCTCCTCCGTCGGAGGTTGACGGGGTTGGTGCTCCGGGAGCCGGAGCTGCGGCTGGTCCTGTTGGCGTACGCCGACGATGTGCTCCTCGTGGTCCAGGACCCGGGCGACTTGGCGCGGGTGGAGGCTTGCCAGGCCATTTATTCGGCGGCCTCCTCCGCCCGGGTCAACTGGGTCAAGAGCTCTGGCCTGGTGGTAGGGGACGGGTGGCAGGCGAGCTCCCTCCCACCCGCGCTTCAGGCCATCCGGTGGAGCGCGGGTCCGCTGCTCTATCTCGGCGTTTACCTTTCTGCCACGCATCCGTCTCCGCCGGAGAACTGGCATGGTTTAGAGGGCGGGGTGAGGGCGCGGCTCCGGAAATGGACAGGACTACTCCGGTGCCTCTCTCTTCGAGGGAGGGCGCTGGTGCTGAATCAATTAGTCCTGTCCATGCTCTGGTACCGGCTCAACACCCTGGTCCCGGCCCCGGATTTCCTGGCCAACCTCCGGACGGCGGTTCTGGAGTTCTTCTGGCCAGGAATGCACTGGGTCTCTGCAGGGGTCCTCCACCTGCCCCTGGAGGAGGGGGGGCAGGGCCTGAAGTGCCTGCGCACTCAGGTCCACGTCTTCCGCCTCCAGGCCCTGCAGAGGCTCCTGTACGGTGTGGGTAGTCCGGCGTGGAGCGTATTGGCACACACCTTCCTCCGCCGCTTCCGAGGGCTCCGATACGACCGGCAGCTCTTTTCTCTCCATCCGAGAGGTCTTCCGCGAGACCTCTCTGGGCTGCCGGTCTTTTACCAAGACCTCCTCCGGACCTGGAAGCTCTTTTCAACGACCAGGTCCGTGGCGGCCACCGTGGGGGTCGATCTCCTCGCGGAGCCCCTGCTACACAACCCCCGTCTCCGTGTGCAGGTGGCGGAGTCCCCCGCGGTGCGCCAGAGGCTGGTCTTGGCAGGAGTCACCAGGGTCGGAGACCTCCTGGACTACGACCGGGGAGACTGGCTGGATCCCCTGACGCTCGCTCAGCGCATGGGGCTCTCCAGCCCTCGTACCCCCCGGCGCGTACTTCAGGAGGTGAAGGCCGCTTTACTGCCCGCTGCTCGGGTTTACCTCGACCGGGTCCTGCGAGAGGGCACGCCCCGCCCACCTTCCACCCCGGGCCCTGTGGATCTTTTTATCGGGCCCCTGCCCCGTGGCCCCAATCACCCCCCTCGCCCTTTCACTGCAAGCCGGCTGCCCGATCTGCAGCCGGTTTTGTTCCAGACCGCGCCAAGAAAACATCTGTACACGCTCGTGCTCCACACGCTTCATTACCTCACCCTCGCGTCCCGCCCCGATACGAAATGGCGGGACCTCCTGCCACCTCTCGAGGGTGAGGAGCCCCGGTGGGCCAGCCTGTATTCTGCCCTAGTCCCGAGGCCCGCCGGGGATGTCGTTTGGCGGCTCCTTCACAGGGCTGTGAGCACGGGCGTGTACTTGGCGCGGTTTACCCCTGTCCCCAACACCTGCCCCTTTTGCGGCGTGAAGGAGACCCTGGCGCATGTTTATTTAGAGTGCGCCAGGTTGCAGCCCCTGTTCCGGCTCCTCTTGGCTCTCCTCTTGCGTTTTTGGTTGCACTTTTCCCCTCACCTGTTTATCTATGCACTCCCCATCCGTGGCCCCACGAAGTCGCGGGATCTCCTTGTCAACCTCCTCTTAGTCCTGGCCAAACTGGCCATCTATAAAACCAGAGAGAGGAGGTTGGCCGATGGGACTTCCTGCGACTGTGGGGCCTATTTCCGCTCCTCTGTCCGTTCACGCATCCGGGCAGAGTTCCTCTGGGCAGCGTCCACTGGCTCCCTTGACGCCTTCGAGGAGCAGTGGGCGTTGTCCGGGGTTCTCTGCTCGGTGTCCCCATCCGGTTCCCTTCGTTTAGCCCTATGACCTCACTCCCGCTCCTGTTTTTTTCATTGGTTGTCCCATGTAATTAGTTAGTATCCCGGCCCTGTGGATCCTCCCCTTAGGCTGGGGGGAGGTCCTTTAGCAGTGGGCGGGCTTCGCCCGCCCACTTCCTGGATACTAATAGGACCAGATTCCTGTACCCCACTGGCCTGGGTCTGTCACAGTACATTATACGATATTTCTTCTCTCTGCAGCATTCTGGTCATTCTTCATTACCCTTGACTTTGACTCGTTGAGTCTGGATTCTAGCAGAGTCCTCTCGCCGGGGATACACCTCGTTTCCCCCAATTCCTCAGGCGTAGCATGTTGCCGGGCATAACGCGTTACTGTCAAACCCCAGGATTTTAGCCGCTGGCTCAGGCTTTTGGGGCATTTCTTGGGCTTGCCTCCAAAACTGTGGGGTTTCCAGGGCTGCAGCTGTGACAGCGGCACTTAGAGGAGAGATGCAAAGGTGGGACCCGTTCAGGCAGGCTCTGAAGAAGGCAGCTCTAGAGCACTGCGCGATACCCCATTGCCAGCGTCACGGGGAGTTGGGAATAAATTGTTTTCCGGAGCAAAAGCCGTCCATTTCTTTTATCGTAGGCAGAAATTCTCGGGAGAAGGGGTCTGCGCTGGGGACTGTGGGCTGCTGCGGTTGTGCAGCACCTCGCAGAAGGGGCCCTGTTCTTGGCTGGACCCTAGGCACTGCCGTAATGAACATGATTCACCATCATCATCAAAGGGGAGCAGGGATGAGCCATGGGAACATCTCAGGCTCTGCATGTCCCCACTGCAGGCAGATCCCCAGTGGCGCCAATAACGGGGGCCGGAACTGGCTACCAGAGCCCTCCCATATGAGTTAAAGCCAGATGCTTGTTCAGATGGTCAGCGCTGCCCGCGGCTAGCACTGGGTGTGACCTCTGCTCTTCACCCAGGCGGCTGCTGTAATATGGATGCATCTGCCACTGCAGCAGCTGCTCTGTGGGCAGAAGGAGGGGACGGAGCCCTTCCCACATCCACTCCCATTGCAGGGGGGAGGGGAGCAGTGATGGTGGGGTGCAGAGGGCCCCTCCCAGCAGCACTGGTGGAAGGTCCCCCTCCGCTTTCATTTCAGCTGGGGTGAAGAGTGCTCAGCACCTCTCGGGACAGGCCCATGAATAACATATTACAGGAAACAGCAGATCTGGAAACAGCCACCCCCAGGCAGGAGCGGGAGCAGGAGCAGGGGAGAGTTAGGGGGTGAAGGGAGACAGATGCACATTGTAGACACCCTGTGGTTAGTGAGCCCGGAAGGGTGAAAACAGAGGCACAAAATAGAAAAGCCAATAGCTGCCTCGCTAGGCAATTGTCTTCTCTTCGTGACACACCCCATGCTAAACAGAGGGCTGCAGATTGTCACCCAGCACATTTTAAACACATTTCAGTGGTTTGGCACCCAGATGAATGTTATTCATTTAAAACACAGAGCGAGAGAGACAGAGAGAGAGGAAACTGGAGGCTGTGGGCCAGGTTCCCTTGGGCCATCATCCGCCCCAGTGCAGCGGAGTGTGACACACTGCCCATTGGAGTTCCTGCTGTGAGCCCCCCAACTTTGCACTGGGGTCAATGGCTGCACAAGATGCAGAACACCGGGGACTCAGTCCCATGGAGGGTTGTAACAGTTTTCTTGATGCTATTATGCTGAAAGATGCTAATACCTGCCAGCAGGGCGCTCTCAGCTGCAAAGCTAATCCCAGACCTTGTGAAAGCCAGTGGATGTGCCAAGCACTCACCGGCTCAATAGAAGGAGCTGCAGATAGCTGGGGTGTCTTCCCAAACCAAGGCTGCATGACAGATCAAAGCTAAGCTGTGTGGATCAAGGGATTTCCTTGGTGGCAAAGGCAGTGGCTAGGAGGTTGGTTGCAGTGTGTGTGTGTGTGTGTGTGTGTGTGTCAGGGCAGACAGCCAGCAGAAGGAGTTGTGAGTACGACTCTGAGAGGAAGTAGAGAGACAGGGCTTCTTGGGCACAGAGCCTGTTGGAGCAACAGATGTGGGGATTTCTGAGCCAGGAAACTGCCTGCTGCTGTTTGTTTCAAGAGAACAGGACTGAGTGCACATTCTTTGCAAACAAGCCAGACTCAACACCAAGAACATACTTGTGTCATATCCCTGATTTCTCCTTGTAGTGAGGCGGCCTGGCTCCCAGCTGCACATGAGAGAGCCGAGCCAGAACAGCCGCCGAAGTGGGCGGAGTCACTGCCACCTGTCTCCGCCCCCCGGAAGTCAAGGGGCGGGACAGGAAGTATAAAGGCCCAGCCCCAATGCTCAGTTGGCTGCTGGAGAGGACAGAGGCTGGTGCCTGAGCTCCTGTTGGACCGAGCCTGCCCCGCTCCCGCTACCCTGAGGAGGACTGGCCGAGCCTTCCCTGAGCCCGGTACCCTGAGGAGGACTGGCCAAGTCTGCCCCGCTCCTGCTACGCAGAGGAGGAGTTGAGCCCACCTGTGCACCCGTACCCTGAGGAGCCCATGCTGGTGGACCCCCCTGCTGAAGCCACGAGGACACAGGAACCACTGGAGGGGGAGATTGGAAGTGGCCCGGGGATAGCTGACCCCAGTCTGGCTGCCGCCGACCCTGAGCCTATGTCAGTGTGTTGTGGCCAGGATCCCCACTGACTGCAGCGGATCCACGCCGCTGCTAGGGCCCCGGGCCGGGACGCAGTGGAGTGGGTGGGCCTGCGTCCTCCCTGCCACCCCCTACTCATGGGTGGCAGTCTCCCCCTCACCCCAACACTCCGGCGTAGAAGCCTGGACTTACCTGTCGCCGCTCAGCCCTGCCTGAGGGCCTGAGCCCAGAACTGCTGTTTGTTGCCCCGCCCTGACCTAGGGCGTGGACTTTAATACTGAACTGCTCACTCAGCCTCCTGTAGTGAGGCGGCCTGGTTCCCAGGCGCCCCGAAGGCAAAGAGCGACAAGGGGACCCGTACACGGACTTGTACACTCCTCCAAATGGAAACAACCGTACAAGGCCCTGAACACTTGTTAACCTCTGAGGCTGTTGCAACACAATTTGGACCTTGTCTTGACTGGAGGAAAAGGTGCTTTACCAGTCAAGGTAGCTCAGTGGAGCTAGCTTAACTGGACTGAAAACCCCGCTCAGCGCTATCGGGGACACAGTTTGACACCTTCACTCGAACTGCTAACATTGAGCTTTAACTCCATGTTTATTCTCTCCGAATGGCAGATGCCAGGAGCTTAAAACAGAGGCTGAAGAGCCATGCAGGAGTGTCCGTGCATCCTCTACATCTCGGCACAGGCCGTGTATTGGGGGGCGGAGGCTGGAGATCCATGTTTTATCCCCCACTCATAGATTCTAAGGCCTGACGGGACCATTCTGACCATCTCATCTGACCCTGCAGAGCACAGGCCAGAAGATTTCACCTGCTGATTCCTGCATCAAGGCCCCAATCCCGCAAACACTTAGACACGTGCCTAACTTTACTGCCACAAATGGTTCCACGTAGGGTGAGCATGCATTTTGATTTGTCTAGCGTCAGTTTCAGCTTGGAGCCCCTGGGTCCGCCTGCAGCCAGCGCAATGCAGGATCAGAGCATTGCATAAGTCCAGTGGCCCTAGTGCCCCCTGCAAATTGGCCTATGACAGGAGGAGTGCACTATCATCTCAATATTAGTAGTCTTGCCTGATCTATTGATTGGGGATTAATTATATGGATTACTTAGGAATTCCCAGTTAACACTGTGGGGTTTGGTAGGTTCTTGTCCCAAGATGAGGCCCAATATTATTAAAATTGAAGTTCCCAGGGGAACCCCGATGTGCACAATTGCAACACTCACAACTTAGGAAAAAAACCTTCTGTATTTGGACTAGTTTTAACACACTTAGCAACGTTACAAACAGGCCAGCCCAGTAAGGGAGCTGGGGATCAGACAGAATGTGCATCTGAGCATCCATGTGTTCACTCCAGAAGCATCATCTTCCTCATCATCTTCCTCCTCACCACTCCCAGCGGCTGTCAGCCTGGCTTCTCTCAAGAGTTACATCTCCCCATGGCACACAGGCTGGGGTACAACTTTTATCATGTTACACTGATGCCACTATGCCTAATGCATGTGCAGGAGAGGTTTCTCCCCTCTTCCTTATTTGTACTTCCTCACCCGACTAATGTGGGGGTGCCCTTCTCCCATAGATTACTAGTCTATTTGTCTCAAGGTGATTAGCATATACATCAATTAGTTACCATGGCACTCCTGTGGTCAGACAGCTGCAGATGTTCCTAACTTAAAATAACCCCCGCTGGTATAAACGAGCATCTTGTGGTTACCTGGCAGCAGTTTAGTCATTCCAGTGTTCTATCATGTGGTATCTTATGATCTAGGGTTACTCCTGGTTAGCTGCTTATGCCAAGGCTTTTGTTTAACTAAGCTATTGTCTTACAGGCCTATTGTTCAATTCCATTACACTGCTGCCTTAACTCAGACCTGTACCTTACCTAGTGAATACCTAGACCTATAGGCTACATTACACTAAAACAGTCTGTCCGCTGAATGTGCCAAAGGCAGCTACAGGTGATCCTGTAATCGAGGGTTTCTTTTTTAGCCCATTTCTTCTCCTGGTCCCGTCAATCACTCCATCACGTAGGCCAGACAGCCAAAGCAGTTTAAAGAGAGAAGACTATCCCCTCCCAGAAACACTGCTTCCGAGTCTTCTGAGGTGAAGGGGTCTGAAATGATGATTAACACAAGGTTATTATTTCCCACTTTGCCATCCCCCAAACTCCTGTCACAGTGGCATTTCCCAGATCCCTGCACCTCATCTTCAGAATTCAGCTTTTTGTACAAACTACTGATTTTCCAGGGTTGAGACTGACACCTTTCCCTTTTGGAAGGGCCAGGCCAAGGGTGTGTCTGCCCTGCAGCTGAGAGCAGGCCTCCCAGCCCAGGCACAGACTTGTGTTAGCAGGGCTGGTGCCATAACTCACAAGGTGGACAGTCTGGCATGGGTAGACACCAGGCACTCAAGCCCACCTGGCCCCGAGGTGGCATGTCTACATTGCTATGATTAGCCCCACTAGCATGGGCCTGTCTACCCGGGCTGGGCTGCTCGCTCCAGCTGCGGTGGAGACACGCCCGAAGAGCTAGGGAATGACAATCTCTGCTGCAAGATTGGGCCTTCACCTTACATGGCTTAGGTGGCAAAGCAGACCCCTCCAGGGGTCGAAGCTTGGCACAGGCACTTGGCTGGCCTGCCAGCTGAACAGCGGGGAAGTGTCACAAGGGAGCGGGTCCCTACAGGGCCCCGCTTGCCTGTGTCAGAGAGCAGGTGAGCCGAATACAGGCAATTAAAAGGGGCCAGGCTACATTCGGGCCTATAAAGGGCTGCTAGAGGCTAGGCAGAGGGATGGGGCAGGCAAGCCATGGGGGAATGGAGTTAATGCCTGTGGTGAGTCCCAGAGCAAAGGGCTAGGGAGGCAGCGCTGCGGTTACTGCAGTGCTTCAGGACCAGAGTTCTGCAGTTCCAGAGACCCCTGAGAGCACAGAGCAAGGGCAGTTCCATGCTTGCAGCACTGCAGCCAGGCCGTTCTCTTAACGGATGAAAGAGAACAAACATGCTTGGAAAAGGTGCGATTGGACACCCGGCGCTGGTCTGTGCTAGGCGACTTCGGCTTGGGCTAAGGAGCTGTTTACCTGTGGTGTAGACGCTTGGGCTGGCACCTGACTCTGGAACCCTGCAAGGTGCCAGGATTCCAGAGCTCAGGCTGCAGCCTGGGCCTGGGTGTCTACAGCCCAAGTCAGCTGGCGCAGGCCGGCTGCGGATGTCTAATTGCAGTGTAGACAGACCAAAGGAGAGTGGGTGTGACATCACATACTTGGCCATGGGTGGGGGAGAAAGCCTCTGTGGTTACAGTAATGTTTTGGAGAAGAAGGACCTCTGACAAACTTGAAAAAACTTTAGAAAACTTTCATTCCTTCCTAGTGAATGAAAATTGAGATACCATTCGCCTTTCCTTAACCTCCCATTCCTGCTTTCTACCTTCCTGGCTGCCTTTTTGTTCTCTGCTTTCTTAAAATAGCTCTTTATAAATGCAAAGGGCCAATCTTTTTTTATTTTCTCTTTTTAAGTAAATGCCAGGGCCCTGCTGTGAAAGTGAGTTGGGGTCACGTAAGTGTTTCCATTCCAAGGGTCACGTTCCTTGAACATCTTGTTCCACTGAGGTGGCCTCCTGCTGACTTCACCGGGGCTTGCTGCAGGGTCAGGGCCTTTGGGCTTGTCTACGGGAGGAAGTTATTCTGGAATAAGGCTGCTGCGAAGTTCAAGTGCTAGAGCTAGTGCCAGAAAAGAGCATCCACGGGGGGAATTACTCTGGAATAGCCATCGCAGGCTAGTTATTCCAGAACAGTTACGCTGGCCAATTGCCCCATGTAGACAAAATGAAATGTCCCTGAACGGATGTAACTGTTGTTGCACTTTTTACAACTATCTCCCACAGCTGTCGCTGACCAATGGGAGCCGGGCACAGGGGCTGGTGGGTAACTTGTATGTAGTTAGAAGGGAACCCAGCCCTGCCTCATCCAACCAGCCATGAAGCAAGAGCCCTGCAGGGAAATCATCTCAGAAATGGCCTGACACAAGCCCACAGAGGTCTGGGCAGGTTAGGGAGGTGGGAAAGTTAAGGGGGAAGAGGTAGGGAGGGGGCTGAGTAGGAGGGAAAGGAGATGAGGGGGAAGGGATAGCGTATGAGACAGCAGCCCTGGGGGGTGGATGGTGAGACAGGTAAGAAGATTGGCGTGACTTACAGGGGGTAGGGGGCACCCTTCGCAGCAGGGAGCTGTGGGGCCAGGGAGGAGAGGAATTTAGGGGGAGTCGGTGAAAGGGGGCAGGGGGGCGAAGGGCATTGGGCGTCACTGCAGCATTGCCAGCCGCAACACTCAAACATCATGAGATTGGCTTAAAAATCATGGGGAGGGGAGGAGGGGGTGTTTAAATGATCTTTCTAGTTGTTTTCTTCGAGGTCCTGGGCCTTTCCAGGGTGCCAGGGTCACATATCTGAGGTTTTTCACCCCAACCAGGAGGGGTGGGGACTGACCTTTGTATAAGTGACAGCTGTGATCCCCAGGACTCCAGCAGCTGGGGCTTTACAGAAACCACCGGACAGTGGGAGATTTGTGATAAAACTGCAAGGGCTGGCTAGGCTGGCACTGCCCAGGGGCTGGGAGGACAGAGGGAAGGCTCAGGAGCAGGTGAGAGTTTGGGGTGAAGGTGAGGGGCTGTGAACCTCGGAGGAGCCCAGGACTTGGGTTGGCAGCTCCAGGGGGGAGGGCGAGTAAAAGTTTAGGGTTCCTGGGAGCAAGAGGGGTGTGGGGGTCAGTATGGAGTGTGTGGGGGCAGTTGGCTGCACTACGCTCAGGGAAGGATGGGGAGCAGAGAGGGGTTGGTGAGAAATTAGGCTTGGGGGATAGGAGGGTGCTCCTGGCTCTTGGTTGGAAGAAGCATGGGTAGGATAGGACGCAGGCTCAGGGACTGGTCTGGGTACGGGGGGTAGGAGGGTACCCCAGGCTCGGGGACCCAGCTTGGGAGGCTGCCCTGGGGGGCCGTCCCACTCCCAGGCTGGGGTGGGGGTTGGGGCTGTACCAGGCTGGGGGGGGCTGTCCCGGGAGAAGCGGGTGGGGGGGGGCAGACGGGAGGGAATGGAGGGGGATAGGGGTCTGTCCCGGGGAGAGCAGGGTTGGCGGGGGCAGCGGGAGGGAACAGGGGCCGGGGGGCTGTCCTGGGGGGAACGGGGGGGCGGGCCCGGCAGGAGGAAACGGGGTGGGGCCGGGGGGCTGTGCCAGGATGAGGGGGCTGTCCCAGGGGGAATGGGTTTGGGGGGGCAGGTGGGAAGGAACAAGGTGGGGCCAGGGGGGTTATCCCAGGTGGAGTGGGGCAGGGGGCCCGGCGGGAGGGAACGGGGTGGGGTCAGGGGGCTGTCCCAAGGGGAGTGGGGTTGGGGGGGCAGGTGGGAAGGAACAAGGTGGGGCCAGGGGGGTTATCCCAGGTGGAGTGGGGCAGGGGGCCCGGCGGGAGGGAACGGGGTGGGGTCAGGGGGCTGTACCAAGGGGAGTGGGGTTGGGGGGGCAGGTGGGAGGGAATGGGGTGAGGCCAGGAGGGCTGTCCTGGGGGGAGCGGGGTTGGGCGGCCTGGCAAGAGGGAACGGGGTGGAGCCGGGGGCCTCTGTTGGGCTGGAGGGCTCTGCCAGGCTGGGGGGGCTGTCCCAAGGGGAGTGGGGTTGGGGGGCAGGCGGGAGGGAATGGGGTGGGGTTGGGGGGGCTATGCCCGGCTGGGGGGGCCCAGGTGCGCGGGAATGGGGTGGGACTGGGGGGGCTGTCCTGGAGGGAGCGGGGTTGGGGGGGCCCAGGCAGGAGGAAACGAGGTGGGGCTGGGGGGCTTTGCCAGGCCGGGGGGGGCTGTCCCGGGGGAAGCGGGGCTGGGGGGGGCAAGCGGGAGGGAATGGAGTGGGGCCGGGGGAACTGTCCCGTGGGGAGTGGGGTTGGAGGGGAGAGGGGAAGGAACGGGGTGGGGCCGGGGGGGCTGTGCCAGGTTGGGGGGGTCTGTCGCGGGGAGAGCGGGGTTGAGGGGCTCGGCGGGAGGGAACGGGGTGGGGCCGGGGGGGGCTGTCCCGTGGGGAGCGGGGTTGGGGGGGGAGAGGAGAGGGAACGGGGTGGGGTCGGGGGAGGGCTGTCCCAGGCTGGGGGGGGGCTGTCCCATGGGGAACGGGGTTGGGGGGCCCGGCGGGGGGGGCGGGGGGGCTGTCCCGGGAGGAGCGGGGTTGGGGGGACCCTGCGGGGGGGACGGGGGGGCTGTCCCGGGGGGAGCGGGGTTGGGGGGCCCGGCGGGGGGGACGGGGGGGCGGACGCGGGGGGAGGGGGGGTGGGGGGCTCGGCGGGAGGGAAGGGGGTGGGGCCGGGGGGGGCTGTCCCGGGGGGAGCGGGGTTGGGGGGCTCGGCGGGAGGGAATGGGGTAGGGCCGGAGGGGCTGTCCCGGGGGGAGCGGGGTTGGGGGGCTCGGCGGGAGGGAAGGGGGTGGGGCCGGGGGGGCTGTCCCGGGGGGAGCGGGGTTGGGGGGGAGAGGGGAGGGAACGGGGTGGGGTCGGGGGAGAGCTGTCCCAGGCCGGGGGGGCTGTCCCGGGGGGAGCGGGGTTGGGGGTCCGGCGGGAGGGACCGGGTGGGGCAGGGGGCGGCAGTCCGGGGGGGAGCGGGGTTGGGGGGCCCGGCGGGAGGGGCCGGGGGGGCTGTCCCGGGGGGAGCGGGGTTGGGGGTCCGGCGGGAGGGAACGGGTGGGGCCGGGGTGGGGCTGTCCTGGGGGGAGCGGGGTTGGGGGGCCCGGCGGGAGGGGCCGGGGGGGCTGTCCCGGGGGGAGCGGGGTTGGGGGTCCGGCGGGAGGGAACGGGTGGGGCCGGGGGGGGGCTGTCCCGGGGGGAGCGGGGTTGGGGGGCCCGGCGGGAGGGGCCGGGGGGGCTGTCCCGGGGGGAGCGGGGTTGGGGGGCCCGGCGGAGGGGACGGGGAGGGGCTGTCCCGGGGGGAGCGGGGTTGGGGGTCCGGCAGGAGAGAACGGGTGGGGCCGGGGGGGGGCTGTGCCAGGCTGGGCGGGGTCCGCTGGGAGCCCCGCCCCCGGGCCGAGCTCCGCCTCCCCGGGGCACAGGCAGCACCTGCCCCGCCGCCGCCCGCAGGCTCCGCTCGCCGCAGCCGCTGCAGCGCTCCCGGCCACCCAGGTAAGGCGGCGATGGGATGTCGGCTCCGGGTGTGGCCGGGCGAGAAGCGCCGGAGCCGGAGCGGGGGGCCCGGCTGTCCCGGGCGCGGAGCTGGGTGTCCCGCCGGGGCGGGAGGGGGCGAGCCGCGAGCCGGCGGGGCTCCGGGTGCTCGGCGCGGTCCTTGTCCGCCGCGCCGCCAGAACCAGCCCGAGCGGAGTCTGTGCCCGGCGCCGCCAGGGGAGAGGAGCAGCCGGCTGCCCCCAGGGAAATCCGGGGCGGGCTGGCCGGTCCTTCGGCCTCTCGGCGGGGGAGGGGGCGAATCGCGACCCGTTCAGCACCCGGGGTTTGTCTTCCCTGCCCCAGACTCCGGTGGGGACTAGATCAGCCAGACCGTGTGGTTAGTGGCCCCCTGCCACTCAAAGACAGGCGCGGAGCAACTCTGCGAGGTGACCATGTGCCTCCAAATGGGGTCTTTTACCTCCTAACTAACTTGGTAACATCCTCATTGTGGCTGTGCTCCCAGGCGTAGGATGGTAACAGAAAAAATAAGGTTCCTGTCTGACTTTCTCCAGAGCAGCCCTCTTCTGGCTCTGGGACAATACAATCAGCCATACCCTCCTTTGCCAGTGTTCAGCAGGACTGCAGTGTGATGTATAAATCTTGGTAAATGGACTCTCTTCCGGCAGAGCAGCGTCTCCACTAGCCTCATCCTATCAAACTCATGCTAATGTGAGACAGAGCTGCTGGGAAAAGTTATTTCCCCTCTGAAGAGGGCTGTTTGTAAGTAGCAGAATGTCTGTAATCACTGGGCAGACAGTACACAGGGCCCAGCTCCTCAAATGTGCCTAACTCCCATTGAAATCATAATCTGGACACCAGGGGAGAACAGCTGCCTGAGTAGTGGTGCCCATATTGTTTGTTAGGCCTTTGCATCTTGTGAAACTTCTAGAGTTCGTTCCTACCCAGTTTCTGTTCATATTTTGCTGTAGATCCCTCCCTCCTGCTTATTACAATTATCTCCTAATTTATTGACCTAGTCTGTTTCAGCATCTTGGCAAGCAACCCCTGCTGCCATGCAGGAGGCTGGGCTCAAAGAGGGAGAAGGTTGTATTCAGCGTTGCAGTGGATAAATGGTGGCATATGTATGTATTTAGAGTTTCCAAAGTGATTATTTCTGGATGGAAGGCATTATGGAGTATCTTCAATCAGTTCTGAGCGAAACCTGCTAACGCTTCTTGGAAAAACATCTAGCAAATTGCTTTGCTAATCCTGCTACACCAAGCTTCTGTAAGCCAGTGGAAAGAACTCTCCCCCCCCCCCCAATGTTAGTGAGCTTTGGGTCAGACGGAGCTGGATGCATTTATGAATGGGATGTATGACGGGGTTGCTTATGATGGTGCGGGCAGGGCTTGGCAGCTTTGGGGCTCTCTGCTAGTTTGTCTTATGTTCTGAAAATCTCATGCTTTAGGGCTTCAGATAGTCCCTGCAGGGACATTTTTTTGCTCTCAGTGTATTCTGCGGTTTGAGGGGAGGGGGTCTGTGTCCTTCCTCCGAAGCATCATGGCTGGAGATGGGACACTGGACAGGATGGGCCAGGGCTCTGAGGGGGCACCAAACATTCTCTCCCTCAGGTGCTTGGCTGGTTTGCCAGGGTCTAACTGATGGCCATATGTGGGGTCAGGCAGGAATTTTCTCTGGGGTTTGATTGGTTTTTTTTCCACCTTCCTCTGAAGCATGGAGTGTGGGTCACTTGCTGGGATTAGCTCAGTATATCTCACCTAATGATTTCTCTGCCATGGCAGGGCCTTGGGCACTGGTGCACCTCAGAGACCCTCCTATTCTCTGTTTGTGGCACATAATAGTCTAGTATCTGCGGGGCTGTCTGACTTCGGTCTAATTTTGTGTCTTGGGTTTAGTGTGCGGGTGTTGGTGGCTGGATGATCTGGTGGGCCCTTCTGGCCTTAACCTCTCTGAGCCCCACAAATAGTGAAAGGGTAAAGAGTGAGATGTTGCAGTAAGATCCAACTGTCTAACAAGACTCCAACGTTCTCAGGTTTTAATCTGATGTCCCATCATCACGTCTCATCCAAAAATAGCCCCTGGCTGCAGCACAGCCGCCTTCTTCTGCTGTGTCTGAGTGAAATGTTATTGACCTTGAATGTGAGAAGCTTTCTTTCCAGTGAAGTGCTTTGAGTTGGATCGCTTCTGGCATGATTTCTCTCTGTCACTGGACCACACTGAGTCCTGCCTAGGGAAAAACCTACAAGAGAACAACAAATTCCAGGAGAGGGACTAGCAGAGATTTTTCTCCATCTCTTATTTTCCCTTTCAATCATGCAAGTTCTTGAACATGGAGGTTGGCATGACTGTTGGCATTTGGATGATGTGTGCTCTGGGCTGAAGATTACTAGACTAGACCTTCTCTGCTGGGATGGTTGCTGGCTCCAGGCCTGAGACTCCCTGTGGGTTAAAGAAGGTGCAGCGGGAAGGTGAGGTCTGCAGGAATGGTCATGAATAAGGTTTATAGTACTTGAGTCGCAATGGTTAGCAAGGACACAGAGCTCTATAATGAGGATGGTGGCATCTGTTCACTTCATGCATGGTAATAAAAACCTCCCGGAGGTTCCCCTTGAGTAGCTATCACCAGGGAGCGTCAAAGCAGGGTTTGCATCTCTCTTCCCACACACACAGAATGGGCAGGGGTCTTGGGGGAACCATGAGAGGCAGTTGCCTATGGCTCAGCACTACTTCCTGATGGCCACTGGTCCATGACTCTCTTGTTGGCGATGGGGGCTCCCTGCATCCAGAAGGAAACCTCTCAGGCTATTACTGGCTGAGGGCCCGATCCTGTGATAGCCTCACTTGTGGCTACAGCCTGGGGATTGAATTGGGGATGTCCAGAGCTAAAAGCATGAGCTGCTGCAGCTTGAGGTGAGGAGCCAGAGCTTCCTAGTCACATCCTCTGTGGGTAACGCTGGCATGTGTGTAACTTCCTGTGCACAAGCAGTCCCATTGCAGCTGAGGGCTGGGTGGCTGCAGCAGCAGCAGGGTCAGTCAGTGCGACCTTAGGCAGCGCATCCTTCTAGTAGAAGGGCAGTGCCTCGGCGAGTGGTCCTCTCCCTCCCCAGCTCTGCCCCTTCCTTGGCAGCAGGTTCCAATCCCTGTGAAAAGGTTTCTGTGCAGGGCAGGAACTGGCTTCTGCCTCACCACCGTGCTGGGTTTACAGTGGGGCCAGTGGGGCCAAGGGTCCCCAGCCTGCTCTGTTTGGCTCCCCCCACCACCACCACTTGCTCTTCTCGGCCTGCAAGGTTGTGCAGGGCTCTCTGCCTTTGGGGGGGACGTGGGGAGGGCTCTGGCCATAGGGAGTTGGGGGGAGGGTGTTGCAGAGGTGCTGAATTTCTGATTTCCCCATGGGTGCTTGATCCTAGCTTTGTCCCAAGCCTCACCCCCACTCCACCCTTTCCCCCTAGGCCCTGCCTCCCACCTCTTCCTGCGTCCGCTCCACCCTGCCCCGCCTCTTCCTGCCCCATTCCCCACCCTCCCCAGAGTGCCCTCACCTCGTCCTGCCCCTGCTCCACCCCTCCCTCCCAGTGCCTCCTGCCCGCTGCTGAACAGCTGATCAGTGGCAGGCGGGAGGCTCTGGGGACGAGGGGGAGGATCTGATCGGTGGGTGCTGAGCACATGTTTTTTTTTGTGGGTGCACCCACGGAGTCAGCACCTCTGGGGTGTTGGGCAGGGGGGCGGTGTGGCATGGCATGGGCCCACCCCCGAGGGGAAGGGGCACCCTGGCAGCATAGGGCTGGGCGGGTCACTGTGCGCCTGGCAACTTCCACTTTGTAAATATTGCCCTCACGCTGGGCTGGGCAGAGCGGGGCTGCCCCTTCCTCGCCATGCCCCATTGCCCCTGGCTGGCCCCTTGCTCTGGGGACTGATCTCCCTGCGCCAGGCTCCATTGCCCCTATGGGGGCCTACAAAATGTTAATCCAGCCCTGCCTCACCGCACAGCATTACAAAGCAAGCCCTGGAAAAGCCACCCGTGAGCCTCGCTCTCCTTTTGCTGTGTAAACGCTGTAATCCTGCTTTTCACTGTCCTCTCCGCTGGACGAGATCTAACGTGTGTGGAAGGGTTGTTGCTCTGGCCCCCGGCGGCGCTTTTGGAGCTGTTACGGTCCTGGCCAAGTGCCAAAAAGAGAAGGGCCCTGATGCTGCAGTCCTCACTTACGTAACGTTCTCATTGGCGTCAGTGGTGGTTGTACCCAAACGGGGACTAATGTCTACTCCACAGGCCCTTTCCCAAGCCAGCAGCCCCAATGTGAAACTGACCCGACAGGGGGCAGATTAACTCCTGCACTCAGAACTCCTGGTGGTAGAACCGCACCCAGTGTCACAGCAGCAGGGAGGCTGGGAGGAGGGGAGAGGATGCGTCCATTCTCTCACTAGCTGGGAGGATCTGGAAAGGGTCGGGGGTGAAAGAAGGCAGAAGACCTTCTAGCAGCCACAGGCCATTTGGGCTGGAGGGGTGGGGGTCGGATTGCACAGTCACAAACTGTGACAGCCAGAGGCTGATATTCATTGGTCCCTTCTGGCCTGGGAACCTGGGTGATCATCTAGTCTGAGCTCCTGTAGAACACAGGTCAGGGAGCTGCCCCACACTCATTCCCACAGCAGGTCTGTTAGAAAAACTTCCAGCCTTGATTTAAACATGGTGGAGAATCCACCCTGGCCCTTGGTACATCGTTCCAGTGGCTAATTATTCTCAACATGTAAAAACAATTTGCGCCTTATCAGGGAGAGGTGCCCTTGAGCAGGATCCATCACAGCTAGGGGAAGCTGGCTGGTAGGGACGCCCCGTCCTGCATGTTTCAGCCTCTGGCGAGTCGGGGTCTAGGTAATGGTGCCAAGTGCCGTACTATGGAATCTGTCCAGGATTTTACACCCCTGTAAACTATCTGCTGGAATTCCTAACAAGCAACCTTCTAGCAAGAGGAGTGTAAATGCTGGGCTTGAAAATGACCTACCGTAATGCCGAAAAGAGGGTGACATTTTAAAAGCTCCAGCGGAGCCAGGAGGCTGCCGTGAAATGGCTCCACGTGGCGCTGCGATGGCAGTGCTTTTCAGGTGGGTTTCCTTCTCCTTGCCATGTTTGCTTTTCTTGTTGACAAGCAATTACATTTGACAGGAGTTTGTATGGTGGGAAATTACAACTGGCATCATTTTCCCACTCAGTGAAATCCCAGCAAAAGAGAAAGAGGCATAGCGGAACCCATTACAATGTATGCCCCCAATCCTATAAACACTCATGCATGGGAGCAAATTTACTAATCCTCTGAAACTGAAAGGGACTCCTCACATGAGTAAAGCTATTCATGGGTGAAAGTGCATGCAGATCAGGGCCTCTGTCAGTAGAAATGAGGGGGTCTTTGCATAGCCTCCCTTTGTGCCGCACAAATGGAAAGTGGCCTGGAAATGCTGCCGATAGATCCTGTACTGAGCGGGTGCTGCCTGGCGAGGGAGGCACGAGAAAGAGAACCAGCTGCAGTCAGGGAAGATTGCTAGCATGTCTCAGCAAGGAAGGTTATTAAGGAAAGCTGAGTTAGGAAGGGAAGAACTCCAGAATGCTCTGCACTGTACACTCGCTGTTCTTGTCCAGGCAGCTATTGTTGCAGGAATTCAGGTCTCCATCACATTTGCACACTGGGATATTTTTAGAAGTGAAAGCTATTTAGAAAGAAACTTATTGATTTTTCCCCTCTCCTCCCCCCACCTTGAACATTTTGTTTATAATTTTCTACATTTCATCTGTAATGGGTCCTGAGTGCAGCTATTCTCAAGTCTCCCCTTCTCGTGTTCTCTTTGGGGTCTAAATATATTAGGTAGCCTAGGATGTGGCTTTTGCTGAAATGGTTACTCGGTTCCAGAATTCTTAGCACACTGTGTCCCTCGCCTTGTATTGTAAAACTACTTTAGTCATTAAATACCTCAAGTCTTGACTCTGTTGTGTCAGAGTGAAAGGTCTGATGGGATGGGTCAGACATAGGAAAAGCAGAGCAAAAGCTCGGAGGTACCTGCAGACTGACTGGGCTGGAATAGGCTAATTCAGCTTCATTTAATTTCACTGAGACTTTGAGACAGAGATGCACTTTTCAAGTGCTGCTGATCTCGCTTCTAGCCCATCAGATGTACAGTCTTTTTCTCTGGGTTTATACTGTGCTTTTCACATTTTCCACTTCTAGTTCTGTAGACTTTTAAGGCCAGACATGGGTCTTCTGACCTCTTGCATTAGAACCGAACATAGAATTTCACCTAGTAGATTCCTGCAAAAAGCCCAGATGACCAGTCTTGATTGAAAGGTACCAAGTGATGGAGAATCCACCACATCCCTAGGTGAGTCTGTGGGTTGTTCGAGTGGCTTATTACTAGGGCCCAACCAAATTCACAGTCCATTTTGGTCAATTTCATGGTCATAGGATTTTAAAAATAGCTAAAAATCATTAAATTTACTATTTAAATCGGAAATTTCACGTTGTTGTTATTGGAAGGGCCTGACCCAAAAAGGAGTTGTGGGGTCACAAGGTTATTGTGGGGGGGGTTGCAGTACTGGTACCCTTACTTCTGTGCTGCTGCTGGCGGTGGCACTACCTTCAGAGCTGGGCAGCTGGAGAGCAGTGGCTGCTGGCTGGGAACCCAGCTCTGAAGGCAGAGCCGCCGCCAGCAGCAGCACAGGAGTAGGGATATAAGAAGTAAGTACTTCTGTGCTGCTGCCTGCAGAGCTGGGCCCTCAGTCAGCAGCTGCCGCTCTCCGGCCACCCAGCTCTGAAGGCACCGCAGAAATAAGGGTGGCAATACCACAGTCCTCCCTAAAATAAGCTTGACCCCCTGCAGCTCCCTTTGGGTCAAGACCCTGAATATAAGAAACTCTGGTCTCTCCCATGAAATCGGTATAGCATAGGGTAAAAGCACACAAAAGACCAGACGTCACGGTCCGTGATGCATTTTTTCATGGCCATGAATTTGGTAGGGGCCTATTCATTACCCTCCCCATTTAAAAAAAACAAAAACAAACCTGTGCCTCCTCTCCAGTTTGCACTCCAGCTTCCAGCCAGTTCACTGTGAGTAATTCAGTATTTGGGGACATCTGCCGTAGTAACTTGTGCATGTTTCACTGTCTGCAAATGTGTGACCGTTCTGTACAGGAATCTGGAGCCGTCTAGCTTGTCGTGCACAGTGAATTCATGGGGATCTCCAAGTAAATGCGAGTATGAAGTGTGGTGCTGCCCTATAGATGCCCTTACCTAGATGGCATGGTGGGGTTCGCTATACATTGTCATGAACTGCCATACCTGATGTGCTAGGTTTGCAAGTAAAAAGGTGTCTTTCTAGCTGGCAGCCCCACAAATTGGCCCTGAGCTGTGAAAGTGAAGCTGGGACCTCCCCTTCAGCAGGGGGGGAGGTTCTGCCTGGCAGGCTAGGACTCCTGCTACACCTGTGCAGCCCCATTGCCGTCAGTTCACGTTGCCGGTGACACGTGGAAATCCATCCAAGGCTAGACAGGTTACACCGGTGTCTCGGAGGCCACCCTTCAGCTGGCAGAGCCTGTGTTCGTGGTGGAGAGGCATGAGATGAAAAGCTCTCAGCTTGGCTGTCAGAGCCCAGGGTGGTCTGGTAAAAATAAAACCTGTATCAGTCCTTAAACTGCTGTGAGGATGGCTTGAAGATTCTGGAATCTCTACGGTAGTTACTCATGCGCTGTAATCTATATTCCCAGAGTTTTCTCTGCTAGCCCTAGGCACCAGTCCTGTAAGCCTTACTCAGCAAAATGGGGGACTTGGAGTTTTGCCTGAGTAAGGGCTGCAGAACTGGACGCTAGAACAATCTGTTTCGCGTCCCCCTTATGCTTGCTCAAATGATTCAAAGCCCCTTTAATCGGAGAGATTTAGCATTCAGTCCATCTGAAAATTTTCCATCAAAACTGGGTTTATGGAAATTGGATTTTCAATTAAATTAAAGTTTTCATATAACGTGGCTGCTTTCCACAGAAAATTGTGATTTTGGGTGGGGAGGGTCAAGCGTGCGCACACACATACACACACACACACAGAAAAGCTTTTGGATTTCAGCTAGAAACCAAAATATCTGGATTTGGCTATGCTGCTGCAGTGTCTCCTGGGAATTGTAGTTTGGGGGCCTCATGTTCCCATTCTCATCTATTGGTCTGGCTCCCCAGCTGGACTTCACCTCCCATGATGCACTCTGGCGATGCCACTGTCATGATGCACCACTCCCCATGCCAAGAGGGGAGACCATGGTGCATCATGGGAGATCTCCATAGAGGAGAATAGGAGCATGAAGCACCTGGAATATGGCTCCTGTGAGACATTGCAATAGCATTTCCAAATCAAAATGTTTCACTTCTCAGCCATAATATTTTGATTTCAGTTTTTTTGCAGAAGAAGTCAGAAAAAACGATATTTTCCAGGGTGTGGGGAATGACCCTGTTTTCTGACCAGTTCTATTTAGTGTAAGTTAACCCCCCCCTCTTGTCCTTTTGATTAAAGCATCACTAAAAGCAGATGGTAAATTTACAGGCATGAGATGCAATAAAGGAAAGAAACTGATTGTCTTGCTACAGGCTTCTGAACCCCAAGTCTGTTCAGTGCTCCCCCTTCTGATGCTGTGTGCCCGGCCCGTGGCTGGTGGAGAAAGCATTACCCTCTCTTGTAAAGAGAGAGGGCTACAGGAAATTCCGGGGGGAGGGTGGAGAGTGGAGGAGGGGCTAGACCCAGCAGGAGACTTTTTGTTTGATGTTTGTACCGCGCCTTGCACAGTGGGGCCCAGATCTGTGGCTGGGGCTTGGAGGTGCTGCTACTCCTAATAATTGACAATAAAATAGCGAAGGGTAACTCTAACCTTTTCAGTTTCATAGGAGTTTTAAACCTTTATGCTGTAAATGTCTCCTGAAATGGCAAAACCCAAGACACGGGATATGAACTGTGAGCAGGGTTTGAATTGTTCATGGTGGGCTGGTGAAAGATGAATTAATTCAGAGAGAAAAACAACTTTATCAGCCCTGCACTCTAACCCAAACCTGATAAGTGACCACAGCAGCGTTAAGGCAGAGTAACTTCCCCCCACGCGCGGAACGTGTGACAGTCAGATGGGTTGATCTGTTGATATAAATTGATACTGAAAAAGCAGAGCAGATCGCAGTTAAGGGCTGGCGTTGGAGCACGAGTTTAAAGCTGGTGTCTGTATTGGTTCTAGGTATCTGTTGGAGATGGAAGTGGAAGACTTACAGAGCACGTTATGAACAGTGTTGTAGACAATACGATCATCAAAGGAATGTATGAGTCTTTCCCCTTCACTCCTGATTTCCCTGCATTTAAGGGAAATGGATGGAGCGTGTCCTGCTGGAATCTTAACTGCCACTAAATGTAGATTTTGTTTGCTAACGAGTCCTCAGTATAGTGAAGCGTGAGCATCTGTCGGCCCAGACAGGTTTCCAGGGACTGGAATGCAGCTGTGGGCTTTGCTCCTTGTTCCTGCAGGCCTGTTGGGGACCGCCACTGAGACGAGCCTCATGTTCCCTGCTAAGGGCCAGGCTCTGGCTTTCATTGCACACACCATGCAGGCATTCAGGGACTTGCCTGGTGTGGGGTCCTTGCTTGATAACCTTGACTGTCTCACACAGCCTGACCAGCTCCCAGGGGCAAAACTCCCTCTGGTTTGTCTTGTGCTGAAAACAAGGACACCGTTTCAGCACTGGGCTGTGACCCAGACGCTCTCCTACTCCTTGTGGCTAGTGAGGATGAACAGTGCTGCCCGGAATGGGCGGGGCTGGGTAACCTTCCGAGGTGCCCAGAGACCTAGATCCTCTTAGAATACAGCGCAGGTGGTGGGTTAAAGATACGGAGCCAGATCTTCAGCTGGTGTGAACTGATGTAGCGCCATGGAAGTCAATAGGGCCATGCTGAGGATCCCAGCCAGGGTGCTAAATGGGCACTAGTTGCAAAGCCAAAATAAAATGGACTGAATATATAACTGGGCCGTGTTCAGTGAGGAGCCAGCACCAGGAGCACTCGGTGATGGGCTCATGGAGGCTTCGGTTGCTTGAATAGGTGGCCGCTTTCTACTAGGCAAAGCTTTCCAGGGCATGAGGCTTCTTTCCGGCATACCAGCTGCAGTAATCAAGCCTGGACGTAACCACTGTGGCCAAGTCTGTGTCTGATGGGATGGTGCATAGGCTGCTGGCCAGGGATTGAAGTGGCTGCTTCTTCTGCTGCCATTGGGACTTCACCGCTGCTGGGTATCTAGTAGCAGTGGTGAGGCCCCCATGTCGTGGAGCCACTTAGTGATCTGAGGTCAGTTGCCCTTGACACTCGGGGATGTTATAGGAGAGATGAGAGCCTGGCCGGGGCTCGGCTTTAGCCAGCTGCCTTTCATCCTCCTGCTGATTGTGGTAGTGGTCTGTAGTGAGACTCCTCTTCCCTGCCTGCAGCCAGTTCCCTTCTGATGCTTTGGTTTGGAGAGTCAGCCAATGGCACAACCACCTTATAAACCGCGGGGGAGGGGGATCGTGTTCCCGCTTTTCCCTGCCCGTTATCAGTGCTCGTGCATTTGGGCTCCCTCCAGAATCAGCACCTGTGCATTCAGATCACTCCCCTAGTCCCAGGGGACAACAATGAGGTTACAGTTGTCTTGGCAGGTGCACAAATCGGCAACTGTCTGTCTCTCTCCTCGCCCCTGAGAGCTCCGCCTGCCCTTTGAGGGGTATGCAGTCTAACAAGACCGACGGGAACGGTAATTCATGTACAAATGCCACTACTGTTCAGCACCCGTCAGCTGCTGCTTTTCAAAGGCTGCCGTCTTTGAGCGGTGGCTCCGGACAGGGTGTGTTTGTGTGTGCAGGGAGTTTCTGTGCAGACGTTCCGTAAATCTGCCATGGCCTCCTTAACAGATGGCCTTAATATACCGAAGTGTGTTTGGATTTCAGGCTGTTGGTTTTGACAGCCATAAGGAGGCTACATTAACTATTCTCACAATTAGGCTAACAGCTTCATAACCTCCTTCTCTGCAATTCGCAGCTTTCTTGTCCCTGTGACCTAACGAGCAGGAGCTTTTCATCCTCAGCTGCTTGGCTTCTTCTCAATTAAATGAGCTGAGCTGGAGGACCAATGACGATTAGCCAGTTTGAAGTACAGGATATCACAGCTGTGGCTTCCTTTCTTTCCCAAAGGCTTGTCCCCGGTACCAAAGTGATTGAAACAAGGCCATCGGCAGTGATCAGATAAGTGCCTGACGTAATAACACAGAGGTTAAACTATGCTAAATAGACTCTAATCCTATTAGGGAGATTTGGAGATGCTATGCCCTGTGTTCCAGGGCTTGTTTTTCTTGTGGGATGAGAATCCGTGCACCTGTAGAAGATAAGAGACGGATAGAAATGGCTTCTACCTTCCACTCTGATTTTCACAGACTTCTGTATGTGGAGGCTGGACATTATTCAAGTTCAGGAGACAGATTTTTTTGTAATGCATGGAGAGAATAAAGAAGGTGGAAAGAGCAGCTCCTTCTCTGTGCGACGCCTGACAAATGAGCACCGGACGCCTTTTTTCCTAGGGAGTCGTTTCTGTTTCAGCTTCCCAGGCTGACTTCTGATCTCAGTGATGCCAGTGAAAAAAACGCAGTGCAACTCCGCTGAAGTCCATGGGAGCGATTTCCGGATTTTTTCGGGTGGAACTGAGGTTAGACTCTTGCCCTGTGACTTTTAGATCCTTCTCCAGGCTCTGGAAAAAATAAGATCTTATTACCATGTGCACACCCTCCCACCCCACATCATATTTTGTATTGGAGTGAGATCTGCTGTGATGAGGGGAGGTGGGGGAGGATGGGATATATTTTTTTAACTCACACTTTTGTATATGGTGGTTTATAATCTTCTGAAATGTGAAAACATTAGCAACGCAGGCATAGTTCAAATAGATCCTGATCTTCAAAGTAGTGCTGCTCCCAATCTTACCAGCATCTGGCTTCCATAGTCTGTTTCCTTACGGTTTTGTATATTTGTTCTGCAGACTTTCTTTTCATTCCTCGTGTAGCACCCCCCAGGATGAGTTGTCACTCAGTGGGGACTGAACCCCAGAGATCTAGATCTAAAACCAAGAGACTTTACCAGCTGAGCTAAAGGACCCAGCTTTCTCAGCTCCAGGGCTGTCACGTGGTCAGGGATGGGCTAGTCCCTAGAAGGGGACAGAGCCGTGCTGCTTCCAGCTGGGTTACGCTAATTCGGTAATGCGTATGGAAACTGCCAGCTCTGAACTAAGATGCTCTGGGGGAAGGGTGGTCTTGTGGTGAAAGCACTTGTTTTGGGCTCAGGAGTTGTTCCGTTCTTGCGTCTACCACAGACACCCTGCACGACTCCGTCTTCGTTTCCCAGCTACAACACGAGGATGATAATTCCTTTCTCCCAGCCCTTGTCTATTAGACTGTAAGATGTCTGGAGCCAGGGTGTCTCTCTTACCATGTACCAGTCCAGGCTTAGTGCAACGGGCCCCGATCTCAGTTGGGGCCTGCATACAATTGATGATGATGAGATGCCTCAGCCGTTTGTGGCTAGGATTGATGGGAACACACGGTTCCCAGCACAGAACAACGAAAAGCTGTATTTCCTGAACCAACTAGCTTACGTTTTGCCTCAGCGGGCTATATATGGATGCTGGAGCTGAAGCGTTTGTCATACCAGCATGTTCGCGGACACCATTTAATCCTTTTACCCACATAGCTGTAAAGCCAGGGGGACTGGTTGCATCACGTGGGACGTGCGGGCAGGTGTGAAGTCTAACGCAGGTTTCCTCCTGGGAAGAATGAAAGTGTCAGCCTGGCACTTAACACAGACAGTGGTTTAAGGGGTTTGTAAGGTTACGGGTCCGAGCACAGGCTGTTTCCATTCTGGTGGCAGTAAGAGTGGGTTAGCAGGAACTTTGCAGCAGTGCCAGGTTCATGCCATCCCCTGGGCGCTGCCCGAAGGTGCCTCTTACAGCCCCTTCGTGGAAAGGCCTGTAGCCGAACGACTTGTCCCCAGGAGGCTGGCAACACGGAGCCGACCTTCTAAAGCTCAGCTACGCCGGAGGTTACTTGGTGAAGCGTGAACCCAGGGCTGGCACTAGAACTGTAATTCTTGGTGCTACAGCCCAGGCTGCAAGATCACTGAGTTTTCTCAGCCATCCTTAGTCCCTGCTGGCCAATGCAGACCAGAAGAGTCCCCCGCAGGGCAAAGTGAGTTCGGAAGGGCTGGCCTAGCGTTACCCGTTAACCCACGAGGTCTCTGAGCAGTGGGTGGTGTCAGTCAGAGAATGGCAGGCTGCCTGGGCGGTCCGTAACATAGTCCGGAAGATCTCTCGTCTGCAGGCTGGTTCCCACCCCGGTGTCAATGAATTGCAGACATGGGCTCCAGCTTTGGAGGTATATCAAGCTATACTTAGACACATCAGTCATATTGAAAATCTCCGTACGTTTCGCTGGGCCAGGCAGGCTTTCGCTTAACAAGGGCAGAAGGCACAGAGAGGGGATTTCCTGCCTGCACACGCCAGTCCTCTTCTCCAGGCCGCAGCTGGTTATGTAGGAGATACTCCGTGACTCTCGGCTGCTTGGGGGCAGACTGGCCAGCTGGAGAGTTAAGCAGCAGGCCAAAGAGGTAGGTGTCACTATGGGAGCGCAGGTTCTCCTGCTGGTGGCAGCACCTCCCACCCCTTGGCCAGCTTTGTAGGGGAAGGAGACAGCTGGCGATGGGCTCCCAGCTAGCAGCAGCTCTTCTGGGGGCATTGCAGACCCAACACGCGAGGGCTGAGTTTCTATACTTCGAGCCGCACATGTGACACCTGCCCCATCCCCTTAATCCTCCCCACTCCGTTAGTCTCCTTTGGTCAGCATGCTGGCTGGTGGCCCCATCACCCTGCCAAGCTGCTGGAACTCAGGAGGGACCCTTCATCCCAGCTGCTCCAGCCGCCCAAGACCGTAGCAGCTGCTGGCCTCGGGG
Organism: Mauremys mutica; assembly: GCF_020497125.1. NCBI lineage: Eukaryota > Metazoa > Chordata > Testudines > Geoemydidae > Mauremys > Mauremys mutica. Next base: position 119,083,102 of record NC_059077.1, read on the forward strand.
TTAAGGGCCCTGCAGGCAGGGTAACCGAAAGAAACTTGATCCGATCTTTTCAAAGACGACCCCAGGGTGGACTCTCGTGAGGGCTGGGTTTCTCATCCGTTGTCATTGTTTACAATTTGTGTGATCACAGCACCGTCCAGCCCAGCCGCGGGCCAGGATCGCGCTGTGCCAGGTGCTGTACAGCCACAGAACAAAATGATGGGCCCTGCCCTAAAGAGCTGCCACTTGAAGCAGAAGAGGCAACAGACAGATGGGGGAGCACAAGGACCCAATGAGACCATACCAGTTGGGCTGATGGGCAGCGGTCTCTGCACACCGGCAGCCAAGCCATTGCCAAGTTCTTGGGAGGTGTCCCAGCGAAGGAGGGGTTTGAAGGAGGACGAGGGGGTAGTTTTGCAGATGATTATGGAGCCGCCTCTCGAGTGTGGGAGCCGCACAAGAGAGAGCACAGAGGGGCTGGTTTGAAATTGTAACCAGTGGTCAGTGAGCCGTGTTGCCGTGCCTTAGCCTGCCACCGCCCGGGACCCACGTGTGCTCTTGCCTGGAGCTGCAAAACAGGCAGGGTCCGTTGTGAGTGTGATGCTGGGGCACTGGCTGGTACAGCTGAGGGCTTTAGCCCATTTAGTGGAGCAACGGAAAGTGTTCTGAAGTGCATGCAAGTAGGAGGCAGGCTGGACTAGTGGTCAGGGCACTAGCATAGGGCTCGGGAGAACTGGGTTCGAGTCCCTGCTCCGCCACAGGCTCCCTGTGTGACCTTGGGTAAGTCACTTGGCCTCTCTGTGCCTCAGGTCCCAGCTGTCCAATGGCGATACCAGCCATGCCCTGTCCCCAGGGTGCTGCGAGGAGAAATACAGTAGAGCGTGAGGGCTCGCAACACTGCAGTGATGGGGGCAGAGAAGTGCCTTCCCTTGATAGGTTAAATTGGTGCAGCTCACCAGAATGGATGGGTGTCATTGGCCCGGGCACCCCAGTGTAACCTCACGATTGTAAGTGACCGGGAGCCTTGGATTTAAAGATCCCAGGTGGTGCTGTGTTTGCATAGCTGCCTCTTGCTTTGCTCCCTGGGAGCCTCAGCGGTGAGTGCCAGGGCACGTCTACATGAACAGCTCGTTCGTGGCGAATCTACCCCGCACTAACTGGCTGTGTGGCCCCTGCTGCCGGGTGCTACCAATTCCCAAGTGTGCTTTGATCTAGCTGGCCGTGAAACAGGAGTAGGTCAGTGGGCACTAGGACATCTTGAGTGCCTGCTGGCAGGGTCCGCGTGGACAGGTAGTGCGTGGCAAGCCAGGCCATACAGCTGCAGTGCACCCACCCGCCACGCTGTTCATACACACAAGCCCTCACTGGGTCTTCCTTGTGCTCCTGAATGGCCGGCAAGGAGGGAGCTGTCCATCGGCAGGTGGGGGCTTGGGGCAGCCGGGGAGGCAAACCGAAACTCTGTCTGCTCTCTGTGTACATGTGCTCCCATCCCCAGAGGCAGCCAGGTGATAACAAAGGCTCTCGGTGTGCGCTGTTGGCTTTCCCAGGGTTGCCACCTGAAAGCCCCAGCGGCTGCTGCAGGAATCAGCCTGCTGCTGCTGTTCCCACGCTGGCCGCCTTGCGACTGTTTCCAAGTGATAAGGTGCATGTCTCTGGTGTCTGGCACGGCCACCGCCAGGCGGGTGGTCACCGTTCTAACAGCACTGAGGGGCCCACCCGCCCCAGGCCAGATGCGCTACGTCCCAGGCCATCAGACAGTAATTAGCACAGGCGGTGTGGTGTTTCTGGAGAGCCCTGGGAGCTTTTAAGCGGGGTGCAGCAGTTTGGACCCAAGTGGGACTGGGTTTGTTTACGTCTCTTTGCTTTGATGCCCTGCTTTAATGGCTCTGTGGTGTCACAGGGAAGAGTGAGTGGGATGCTTGAACTCCTTCTCGGAAGTGGCCTTCACAGCCAGAGATGCCCGGATTCTTAATGTGCTGGGTCCCAGTGAGGGTGGAGGGTTCTGGCAGTGCTGCCAAAGCTGAAATTCCCCAAGTTGTTGTGTGTATTAGCACCTAAGAGCCCAGGAATGGAGCAGGACCCCAGTGGATTAGGTGCTGTAAAAACAGTCAGGCCTGGCCCCAAAGAGCTGGCAATCTCTGCATCAGACAAGAGGATACAGATAGATGGGGGAGCACAAGAAACAAAGAGACGGTTCTGGTCAGCATGGTGGGCAGTGGTCTCTGCACACCTGTGGCCTAACCCTATTCTGTAGCCATCATGGCAAAGGAGAATAGCAAGGTGACTCTGTGGATGGCAGAACTTGTATAGGCAGCAGCAGGTTTAAAACCAACAAAAGGAAGTACTTCTTCCCTCAACGCACAGTCAACCTGTGGAACTCCTCGCCAGGGGATGTTGTGAAGGCCAAAAGCATAACAGGGTTCAAAAAAGAATTGGACATGTCCTCCATGAACTTGTCTATCAATGGCTATTAGCCAAGGTGGTCAGGGATACAATCCCGTGCTCTGGGGGTCCCTATACCTCTGGCTGCAAGAAGCTGGGACTGGACGACAGAAAATAGATCCCTGTTCTGTTCATTCCTTCTGGGGCACCTGGCATCGGCCCCTGGGCTGGATGGACCATAAGTACGGTTCTAATGGCTATGGGGAGCATGAGGGGCAGCACGACGGTGCTCAGTTGAACATGTAGCTAGCACGTGGGTGCTGGCGGCTGGTTGGAGCTGGGAGTGGACATCTCAGTGAATGAGCTGTCTACACCTGTGGAGAGCAGGGGAAACTGAGAGTGTTTCTGTGCCTGTATGAGGCCCCCCCTACACCACCACCCCTCAAGAGAAGCTTTTGGCCGATTGTTTCAAAGTCCTGATTTTTTGCTGCAGGCGCTGGGACCCCGTCGCATGAAAAGTGGATGCTTTTTCCTTCCAGTGGACGGGCTCACAATGCATGGCTCCCCTTCCTGCCTGCATCCAGTGCAACGGGCCTGGAGAGGCAGGAGAGGCAGGGCCTCATGGACCATGCTTCCCTCCCCGGGGCAAAGGGCTGAGATGGAACCTTAGACCCTCCTATTTCTGGGCAGCCTTGCTCATCAAGGCCCCGCGTGGCACCCAGACCTCCTGAGGCTACATCTGAGCACCTTCAGCTTGAAGGGCTAAGTCTGCTGCAGCACAGGTACGTGCAGCATCTGATAGACAGCCCCACGGATTCCAGGAGCCTCTTCCAGGCTGAGACGGGGCTGAGAGGCTGTGCCGAGGTCCGCCGTGCGTGCCACGCAGCGAGGTCCTGTTTGCATTACCTAGAACCCAGCACGCTGCATGGGCCTGCAGTGTCACCTGCATCACCCTCTTCAATCCAAAGCACCGGCTGTCTGTGCGGGATGGGTTAGACATGGATAAATGTTTCCTAAGGACTAGACAGAGACCTGGATCAACTCTGAGCCCAACCTCAAGCGCCTGAAGTTGAAAGAATTAACCCACTGCACTACTTGCCCAGCTCGCTCTGGTCAGCGTGATCGGAGCAGGCTGTGGCTAATCTCAGCACGGGTACCTGTGCAGGGTGTTCCTGGTGCTGGACCTGCGTGGAGGAGGGCCTGGTTCCTGACCCGAGGAGCAGCAGGGTCTGTTCCTGGCAGTTAAGAGATGTGAGTTTGTTGTTCAGTTTAAATCCCAGAGATGGGGATGGGCACTGCTAATACCTGCTTGTCTATCAATGTACCTCCTCCCCCCAGCCCTGTCACTGCAAGGTTGGGTCTTCTGAGCTTGCTGTCACTTCCATTGGGCTGCTTTTCTTACCGGACTTGTTTGCATAGTTGTTATAACCAAAGGACAGAGTGGTCACTCGGGTTATGTTTGTAACCTTCACCAATAAGAATGAGGAGTACTTGTGGCACCTTAGAGACTAACAAATTTATGTGGGCTAAAACCCACTTCATCGGATGTATGCAGTGGAAAATACAGTAGGAAGAGACATACACACACACACACATATATGAAAAAATGGGTGTTGCTATAACGAGACTAATCAATTAAGATGAGCTATTATCAGAAGGAGAAAAAAAACTTTTGTAGTGATAATCAGGATGGCCCATTGATTAGTCTCGTTAGTGTTGGTTATATCTTCCTACTGTAGTTTCCACTACATGCATCCGATGAAGTGGGTTTTAGCCCACAAAAGCTTACGCCCAAAGAAATTTGAAGTCTCTAAGGTGCCACAAGGACTCCTCGTTCTTTTTGCTGATACAGACTAACACAGCTACCACTGAAACCTTCACCAGTAATGTATATTCTTCTGAGGCCATCACAGGGACCATTGTGTTAAAAGAGACGGGGCTCTGTCCTGCCAACAGTTGCACACGTGAGCGGCCCCACTTAACCCTAGGAGATTACGTGACATGAGTAAAGTTGCTCGCCTGTGTAACCTGGCAGGATCTGAGCCTAAGGGTTTCCACTATGAACGCAAGAGAACAAGGAGCAGTCACTCTGCCTCTTGGGAGGACGGAGACTGCAGATCAATATCCATTAATAACAGGCTGTTCTCTGCAGCAGCACCGCAGGAGCATGCAGTTAACGCAGCATTTTGATTTGGGGATTTTTCCCTCCAGGGATGCACCCTGGTGGCTCACAGCAGCCCAAAGAAATGCCTAGAAGATGGGAGAGGCAATGAAATACCATATTCATAGTCGTGTTGGGACAGCTTTCGGATTTGTGCAATTCCCTGGCCCATGTTGAGCAGAAGATCAGATTAGCCTGTCATAATGATCCCTTCTGGCCTTAAAAATCTACCTGTGGTACATATGGTCCCATTAGGTAGCACCTGAGTGCCTCACAATCCATAGCGCATTTATCCTCTCCACACCTTGGGATGGGGGGCAGCGCTAGTATCCCCCTTGTACAGTGGGGAAACTGAGGCACAGAGAGGTTAAATGACTTGCCCAAGGTCCCAAGTCTGTGGCAGAACAAGAACTTGAACCCAGATCTCCGTCTGGTGCCCTAGCTACCAGACCATCCTTTCTTCCATGAAAATGCGTCTCCTCTATCAAAAGCCCTGGGCTAGCAGTCTGCTTCAGTCTCATCGCAGCAAGGCTACAAGTGCTTGCTGTGCGTTCTCTCTGCAGTCTCATTTTCAGATGCCAAAACATTTAATCATGTTATGGAAAAATATATGCAATATAAATAATGATGGAGGGAAAATAACCATAAGCATTTATGCCAGAGGTGGCCAATTAGCAGCCCCGGCATGGAAGGTTTCAGAGCAGGGGTGGTTTCACAAGTCTCTTTAGTCTGCATTTTTGTTGTGGGATCTGTGGGGGCCAGAGTGGAGGGGGCTAGCGCTAAGATGCGGCAAAATTGTTTGACAGTCCTGACCTTTCGCCCCTGGGAGAGCGAGGGGACGGAGGAGAGGAGTCCTCCTCTCGTGCTGTTTCTGTAGCAAGCGTAGGGAACGCTGCTGTGATTCATGTGGCATCTTGCTAGAGGAAGAGATAGCCGGGGATGCAGCCGTTATGGTCCCTGTCAGGTTCCTGAGCCTCGTCTGGACCAAGTGAGGTAGAGGAGGTCCCTGTAGGATCTGCCCCAGGTTTTACACAGGTCACTGCATGTGGGGGATAGAACAATTCAGAAGAAAACTGTTTGCTGAAAGTCACGGTTGCCTTCATCCATAACTCAACCCCACCCACCAGGAGAGAACAGGTATAATGGGATTTGATTTATGCCACACAGGTCCCCTGCTGTGAAACTTACACCACGTTATGTACATTATGCTAATTACTGGACAAGAGACACACAAGTCACAACATGCAGCCTGAAGGTTAGGTTGGAGATTCATGGTCATGTATGTAAGCCCTGGAAAGGCAGATTAAAAACTTGTCTGGCGTTTGCATGAGCCCATCTCCAATATGATGCTTTATTTTTAAGATGAGGTTGCTGTGATGACTTTTCAGTGTGACAGTTTTTATTGAAATGTGGTGATTCTCAAGGTATTGCACAACCTTTGCTCCGGTGTTGCTCCCGCGACAGCTGACTCCACACCCTGTAGGAGCTTGGGTCAATTTTCTGGCCAGCTGCAGATACAGGGCACAATCAATAACTCTGTTAACTTTATTTCATTAATAGAGTCCCTGACTATCCGTTATAAGCCACTGAGGCTTTTTGCCTCTTAAATCTAAAAGTTTTCCCTATAATCTGGGATCTAACGCTAGCCAGCTATTAAACTGCTGCAGTTCTCGTTTCCAGGAAGGTGAATCTGGGTAAAGAGGGGGTTAATTTTGTGCTAACTTTAACAGTTCAGAAGTTACCAAAAAGCTGCCATAGTCCCAGTTTTCACCTCACTGAACAAACGTAATCCAGGTAATAGAATGAAAACCCCAAGGAGTGACCATGTTAATTACACTGCTGCTCTTGAAAGATCCCTAATGCCCCCTCCCCCACCTTGAAACAAGGTGGGGGTTTTAAATTGTTTAATTATTTGTCAAGGGTTATTTATAGGAAGGCAGGCAGAGCACTGTAGGAAGTGGCAGTAATAACAGCAGAAGGAAAATAGCCCAATATCGGTTGACCACATGGACTGTGACAATTTTTTGGGGACCGGGGACCAGGAAACCACAGTTCAGGCTTCAGCTAAGCAGGAGTTCAGGCTCTGGCTAAATACACTTGAGGAGTTTGGACCCGTACGCTATCCCTTGTGCGCAGACAGGAAGTCCTGTGTAGGCTGGGGCAGAAATTAACAGCTGTTACCTTGTATGCCGAGGAAGTTATGCTGGAAGATCTCCCATTAGAAGGTATCTGAGCAGGCTAGTTCTTCAAAAACATCATAACAATCCCTAGCTCTCACATACCGCTTTACAAAGGAAGTCGCTATCATTATCCCCATTATACAGATGGGGAAACAGAGGCACAGGAAGTGGCTTGCCCAAGATCACCCAGCTGGCCAGTGGCAGAGTGAGGAGTAGAGTCCATGTTTCCTGAGTCTCAGGCCAGTGCTCTATCCACTAGACCCCACTGCCTCCGAAGAATGAGGGGGACAAACTTGGAGCTGGCTCCTCTTTCCATTGAAGTCAATGGCAAAAAGCCTGTTGACTTCAGCAAGAACTGGACCAGCCCCTCAGCACTCTCTCCAAGAGAATGCAGGGAGCTGAATAGCCTCAGGAGCATCTGTAAAGTAAAGTGAAGAACGTGAAGCTTACAGGATGGAAATGGAAAAATTCAAAGTTGTCTCAGGTGTGAACAAATTCTGCTCTGGGGAAAGAGCTTGGAATTCTAGGTGAAGGTCTGACTGCTCATTAGGGGATGTAGAGACAATTCCCTGGTGCAAGGACGGGGAGCTGTATGCCCAACTCCCCTAGCCAGCTTTGAACATCTCAGTGCTAGAAAATAAATCCAACTCCAAGGACTCTTAAAAGGGAATGGAAAGTTTGTATTCGTTCAACTTCAAACACGTCTAATAATCCTACGTCTACACTAGCACTTTTCCTTAGCAGCTGTCAAAATGTCTCACGAAGGAGGTTGGTGTCATTATCCCCATTTTACAGATGGGGAAACTGAGGCACATAGGGGCAGTGACTTGCTGGAGGCCAGTGGCGGAGCCAGGATCAGAGGCCAGCTCTCTGGAGTAGCAGTCCAGAGCTCTATCCACTAGGCCAGGAGTTGGCAACCTTTCAGAAGTTGTGTGCCGAATCTTCATTTATTGACTCTGATTTAAGGTTTCGCGTGCCAGTAAAGCATTTTAACGTTTTTAGATGGTTTCTTTCTATAAGTCTATAATATATAATTAAACTATTGTTGTATGTAAAGTAAATAAGGTTTTTAAAATGTTTAAGAAGCTTGATTTAAAATTAAATTAAAATGCAGAGCCCCCTGGACCAGTGGCCAGGATCCAGGCAGTGTGAGTGCCACTGAAAATCAGCTTGCGTGCCACCTTCAGCACCCGTGCCATAGGTTGCCTACCCCTGCACTAGGCCATCTCCCTCCTTTAGCGACTCTTGGCTTGATCCTGTAACAGTGGGCTAGATGGGCTCCTAATCGAGAAGCTACTGCTGACCTTAAATTTATACTTTGCAAACTGTTCAAAGAAATAAAAGAGCCCTAAATACTCCCCAGACTTATTCAAAACCCTCTACTGCGCATGTGGAAAGAATCTCGCGTCACTGCAGCCATACATGATGAAAATCTCACCCTCTGATTCCATCTGACAAGCTCGATGTGTTTGAAGATTCCTTAGTATCACAAGCTGCACGACATCTCCTAGAATCCTCCTGTATTTCATTCCTTCCTCCCATGTGCTAGAAGATATGTTGCTGGAGGTTCAGGCGTCATTCTGTCTCCGAATGCCACTTCAAGTCATTAGCTACAAAAATCTGTGGCTCTGAGCCTGCAAACACACACCTACTTAACTTTACTCATGTCCATTAAGCTAAGCGTGTGCATACATTTTAATGCCTGGAGTCTATAGGAGCAGCAGGAAGCCTGCAAATAACTTGGACTTATTTAAATACTGACTTGCTATTTGTATATCCTATTGCAGAGGAGCCCATCATGGAGCAAGTCCCCATTGTGGTAGCACTGTACAAAGACAGATCAAAGACATGACAAACTCTCAAAAGAGAGCGGTTCTATTTTCTAGTTCTCTGCAATATCAAAAATGAAAAATAATTCTACCCTGCAATAGAAAATGTGATCTAAGGCTTGGAAATTCCACTCCCTTACTTGCCCCCGGCAAGCAAAGACTGATGCAGAATCCAAGCTCTCTTTTAAAAATTGCATCTAGCCCTTGTGGTTGTGCACAAAGCTGGTTGAAACACAGAATTTTCATCCAGTGGGAAATTCTGACATTTCAAAATGTATTTTCCCCATTGGAGCAAAAACAAAAAATATTCAACATTTCCCAGCAAATGAAGTGTTCCGAAGAAGTCAGAAGGGGTACAAAATGTTTTGATATTACCAAAACAAAACGTTGTTGAAATCAACATGTTCCTTTAACCCTTCTGAGGGGAAAAATGTTCTATCTGAAAAATTTTGGACAGGTTCTAGTTGTGAATATGCAGCTAAATGTAAACCTGTGCTGTGTGTCTGAGTCTGCAGAAAGCACCAGTGCCTTTGCGGCTGCCCATAGCTTTCTCAACCTGGAGCAGAAACACACACTGACACTATTCAGTGGGGTAGGAGAAAGAGGACTTAAAGCTGAGGGAGACGCCCCCATTGCAGGAGCTGCTTGTGCTAGTGGTAGAGTATTTGAAACCTCCTCCTCCATCACAGCAACCAAGAGGCTGGAGAGGGTAGAATATTGAAGATTTTCCTGATTCCCCCACCAGCAGCCCGGGGGTGGGGTTGGGGATAGGATGCTCCTCATTGGCAATAGCCAGAAGAGGTCTACGCACTTCAAACCTATCAGAGACCTGCCAGCCAGAGGCTGATAAAGATGTTCCACCCTGGCATGCATCCTAGCACCCTTCACTACCGTACCACCATTTTGGAGGTTGAGGGCAACATGGCTTCTCTCCAGGAAATGCCTCTGGCCTGTAGATACCTGGCATTGTTTTATACGGCTCCCTGGCTGGCGTTGCTCGAGCCCTGCTATCTGATTCAGCAGCAGCATTGCTTCGAAAGAGAATGAAGTCTCGGGGTTTCCCATGAGACATCTGTGACTCCTTACATTGGCTCTGTGTAGCCGCCTCGCCTGTGTAATGACAGATGTGCCACGAGAGATCTGCGTCCGTCCTCTCTTCAGAGTTTAAGCCCCTCTTGAATATTTGGCTCCTGGGAGAGCCGCGGTTCCGTGGTGACATGCTCGTGGGCTGGGCTATAAAATTAGATGCAATGGAGTTGTGCTGGTGTAAGTGGGGCCCAAACCTGAAACCCTACTTTAGTCCAAGAGAAGAATGCAGGGCTGAGTGCTCCCTGGGCACCCCCGGCAGTGTTTCGGCACAGAGAGCCTGCTGTGTTGCGTGCAGTAGCCGTGTGTGCTCGGGGAGGGAATACCAGCAGGCAGGGCTAGACCGTGGCGTTCTGGCCGGGCTCGTGTATCTGCACAGGGCTCCAGGTGCAGCCACCCATTCTGCAGCCTGGTGTGGAGGAGGATTGGGGCTATGACCCGGACCCTTTGCTGCTGGTTGCTGTGCTGCCTAGGACCAGTCCTGGTGAGTCACTGGGTGGTTGGCCCCTGTGCTGGGGTCTCCCCTTGCCTTTTGGGCACCCCCTTAAGAGGCAGGACACAATAAGAACGGCCAGACTAATGGTCCATTGAGCCCAGTGTCATGTCTTCTGCCAGTGCCAGATGCTTAAAGGGGAAGGAACAGAACACGCAATCATCAAGTGCGATCCATCTCTTGTCGTCCACTCCCAGCTTGAGGCAATCTGGCCCTACCTTCCTAGCTACCCTGCAACTTCAAGCCTTGAGCAGGAGAGACCAGCTCAAACTGCCCATCGCGGCCACGCCTGGTGTCACTGAGGGTTCAGCCACCGAGATCGGTGCCTCTCTGCAAACATGACTGTCACCCAAGTGTCTGACCCTGGTTAATGCCCTGGAGAAGCTGCACCAGTGCACGTCATGCTGCACTGCTGCAAACCACATCTGCACGAGGGGCTAGCACTGGCACAGTCAAGGGAGAGCAGTGGTGAAAACAGTGAGCTGTCCCCACTAGCCTGGGTTGAGCACATGGCCCCCTGTGCCTGGGGAGTGAGCAAAGCTCAGAGGTGAGCCTGGCAGGCAGGGATACTCTCCAGCCTCCTCTCCTCCTGCTTTGATCCCGCTAGACCCGCCTCACAATTCCCCTGAGGGCCCTATTGGCCTGGGTATCTGTCTGTCTCCCTCTGTCCCCCAGTCAAGTCTCTTTCAGTGTCAGGGGCGGAACTATAGGAGCCTGCAGAGTCTGAGCTGACAGCTGGGCGCTCCAACGAGGAGGAAGTCCGTTCTCCCGCCTCCTCCCTACCCATCTCTTGGGGGGGGCTCTGTGCTTCTCACCTGGGCACCTACTAGCCCTCCCCCACCCCCTCTGGCTGCAGCATGCTTGTCAGCTCTCTGCTCCCCCCAGACCTCCCTGGCTGCTGCAGTGGGGGTGGTGGGCTGTCAGGGTTCCCTCCCCACTCTGAACTCTGGGGTAAAGATGTGGGGACCCACATGGAAAAACCCCCTAAGCTTATTTCTACTAGCTTAGGTTTAAAACTTCCCCAAGGCACAAATTCCTTCCTTGCCCTTGGTATCACTGCCACTACCAAGTGATTTAACATTTAGGGAGGGCCACTTGGAGCCCTGCCTCCCCCAAAATATCCCCCCCCAAGCCCCTACACCCCCTTTCCTGGTGAGGCTTGAAAATAATATCCTAACCAACTGGTTACAAAGTGAGCACAGATCAACCCCCCTGGGTCTTTAGGACACTGAAAAAACAATGTTCTTAAAAGAAGTTTATTTAAAAAGAAAATCACCTCTGTACAATCAGGATGGAAGATAGCTTTACAGGGTAACAAAGATTCAGAACACAGGATTTCCGCTCTAGGCAAAACTTTAAAGTTTACAAAAACAGGTATAAACCTCCCTCTTAGCACAGGGAAAATTCACAAGCTAAAACAAAAGATACTCTAATGCATGTCCTTGCTATTACTTACTATTTCTGTAATATTAGATGTATCATTTCAGTAGGAGCTGGATTACTTGCTTGGTCTCTGTCTCCTGAGAGAACACCCGCAGAGCACAAAACAAAGCTCCCCCCCATTTACAAGTATCTTCTTTCCCCATTGGTCCTTCTGGTCAGTTGCCAACTAGGTTATTTGAGCTTCTTAACCCTTTACAGGTAAAGAAGGGATTTTATGCTACCTTTAGCTGTATGTTTATGACAGGGGATCACTCTTCCAGGGCGGATCTCCCTTAAAGCACAGCGGTTTGAGCAGTTCTGTTGCCCACGCTGGCCCGTGTGCCTGCTGGGATGCAGGTAGCAGTTTGGTTTGTTAGTATCAAGCCATGCGCTGTGTGTTCTCTGACCCTGACACCATGAGAATCCACACTTCAGGCTGCTGTCTCCATCCGGGAGTGGGAGGTGGGGGTGTCTTCTGCACCCTGTTTCTCCTTTCATAATTAAGGAAGGAGAAACCTAAGGTTTGCTCAAGCAGCCTCCTCGGAGAGGGCATGCAGGAATCATGCAGCCACGTGTTGTTGGACTAGAGGCAGGAATCCCTGCAATACTGCTGCTCTCTCAACTCGCCAGTTTTGAACACTATCTTAAAATTCATGCGATTTAAAAAAAAAAAAAATACAGCTTGGGTGGTTCTTATTTGCCGTCGGGTTCATATTTTCAAGCTTTTCTGACCGCTGTAAAATGGATTGTGCGTCCATCACGAATGGAATTAATATCACTCCCCCCCCCCATTAGTTGAACTATCGTATGCATTAGACAGTTTTTAAAAAGGCTGTTTTCTCTGCTGCTTCTATTACAGTGTGTGTCCCAGGAAAGCCAGAAGTGGGGCCGTCAGAGCTAAACACGCATTTGCAGAACTTACCGGATTGTTATCATTATGTATTTGATTGTTTGCGATAGCACCTAGGCGACTCAGTCATAAATCAGGCCCCCACTGTGCTAGGCGCTGTACAGACAGGACACCCCTGCCCCAAAGAGCTAACAGTCTAAGACAAGAGACCACAGATATAGGCGCCAACTCCATGGGTGCTCTGCACCCACCAGCAGCCAAGCTCCCCTCCTCCTCCTGCCCCACCACCACCTCCTGCTTCCCCCCTCTCCCCGCGTGCCGCATCCCCATTCCTCCGCCTACCTCCCAGCATTTCCCGCCCGGCTGCTGACAAACAGCTGTTTGGCAGCATTAGCACGCTCCCGGGGTGGGGGGGAAGGAGCGGGAACGTGGCACGCTCAGGGGAGGAAGCAGGAAAGAGGTGGGGATTTGGGGACGGAGTTGCAATGGGGGTGGGGGAAGAGGGCAGGGTGGGGGAGAGGCCTCGTGGAATGGGGCGGGGCCGGGGCGGAGCCAGGGGCAGAGGTGGGATCGAGCACCCATGGGAAAGGGGGGAAGTCGGCATCTATGACCACAGATGGGTACAGACAGATAGTGGCTTGATACTTCCTTGTGCTGCCCTACTGGTCAGCCTGTCCTCAGCACGCCAGCAGCCCGACTGTTGAGGCATTGTGGCAGAGGGGGGTTTTGAGGAGAGATGTGAAGGGGACACTGAGGTGGCTTTGGGAGGCTCACAGAAGATCCTCTCTAAGGAGCGGCATGAGAGAAAGAAAGGTGTTTGTTGGGAAATGTAACAAGCGGGATGGAGCCTGACATCATGGAGGCTGGTCAGAGGCAGGAGTCGACATCTCCACAGTGCGCGAGAGATGATCCGTCGGGAGACGTTTGCGTGGGACGTGATGGACAGAGGAGGGCGATGCGGTCAAAGTGACGAGCCAGGAAAATGACACGCTTGCAGTAGCGTCTCTGTCTCGCTAGGTATCATCCTGTGCTGGAAGCTTGTGGGCTAGGAGTGGGAGGACAGGAAGCATAAAGTATTCATGCGGAAAGGGAATTAACTCTCCGTATGCGGGGAGCCGATGCACCATGTGCCGTAATCAACAGCACTGCTCTCTTGTTTTGAACTGCTCCCCAGGCATGTGGTTTTCTTAAATACCCACCTGCCGTGCTCCGTAAGCATCCATTAACCTGCTCTGGCACAGCGCTGCCGCCTTGTTTTCTTCCCAAGTTCCTGTGTGAGCTGAACTTTCTCCTCTTTCCTTTTGGAAAGTTCATAAGCGTCCATCCCGTCAGTCCTAGTTTGTTTCCAAGGTGTCTGCGTAAGAAAAGCATCATAAAGTTGGCTGGCTAATCTAGAGGATTCTTGGCCATCTTTCAGAGACCGATGCAGTAACAACGTGACTGGAGGCAAAATTCCAGATCCTGCCGCATCAGAAAGTCAGGCAGGCCTAGAGGCTCCCCTGAGGTAGGGACAGGACAGTCCCTTTTTTAACGCCTGTCCTGGCCGTGCAGCCTTTCCTGGCAGCTGATCAAGTTGGAAAGAGCAGATGGGACAAATGCCCGTTTTGTCAAAGAGGAGGGTGAGCGGCGATGCCAGCTCGGCTCAGGCGAAGGGCAGACAGGGCTCGAGCGAGCAGCGTCGCCAACTCCAGCCTTGCATTGCGGAGGCAGGCAGGGCTTGAGTGAGCAGCTCTGGCCATCCCCATGCCGGGAACAGGGGCAGGGCTTGGGCCAGGGGGGAGCCATCAGGCTAGGCCCACGCAGTGTCCCGTTTTTCCTTTGGGAAATATCACCCTACACCAAGGATCTACTGGGGAATGGATTCTCTGCCCTTTCTTTCTGTCCACCCCGAATGGAGCAGGAAGTGAAACACATTACACAGCAGCAAAGAATCCTGTGGCACCTTATAGACTAACAGACGTTTAGCAGCATGAGCTTTCGTGGGTGAATACCCACTTCGTCGGATGCCACTCCCTGAGGGCTGAGGAGAAGCCAAAGCAGACCACTGGGCCTGGCCCCTCTCCCTCAGAGGAAAACTTGAGCTAAAAGTGGTGGGGAGAGCTTGGGTCTCATGAGGGGTTCTGTTGGGAGGGGTCTGGGTCAGCCCTAGATTCACTAAACTTCCATGGATTTCACATTTGGGTCTAAAACCAGCTGAATGTGCATGGTTCTGGCACAGAAGTTTCATACATCTCTCCTGGCAACCCTGCCATCATCTCTTCTGTAGCTGGAGTGATGCTAAATATTATTAATTATTTGTATTGCATATCCCCTAGGTGCCCCAGTCATGGAGCAGGACCCTATTGTGCTAGGAGCTGTACAGACAAAAAAAAGACCCCACCCCACAAGGGTTTACAATCTGAGTTTAAAATGAGAGACAACAGGTGGATGCAACAGCTATAGTCTGGTTTTCTTTCTATAGAGTAATACCAGTCTTCAGCTTTTCATGCTTTTTAGATTAAAATATCTTCATGGTGTCCCCTTTTATTTGTGTATTGTAGGCTACCACTGAATCTACAACTTTTTCTGATCTTCTAGTGCGTGAAAAGTGACTCTAAACATGGCATAGTGGTATTCTGGATTTCTCTTAGCTTACAGATAAAATGCATTTTTCTAACTGACTATGGACGTTATAATTATAGACTTGCAAATTCAACTTGGGATCTGAAAGTCAAACTGAGCACTTTCTGTCTCATCACTAGCCAGAGATTTTGTAGCTGGAATTCTGTAAATGACTTCTTAGCCAGAACCTATCTAGCTCCTGCTCTCATAGCTAATTAGTTCAGCAGGGCTAATTGGGCTAAAAAAAAATGTATTTCTGCCTGTAAAATCTGCGTCTGTAACTCTGAATAGACAAGGGAATGGATCTGTTAAGAAAGTAGCCATTTTGATGTAATCCTATTACTGACCAGAACCTTCAAAGGAGGTAAATAAAATTACAGGAAATGGAGCTGAAAAAGCATCTGTGGCATTTAGTCCTGCTCTAGAGATGGGGACCGAGGCTCTTGGAAGGAATTATGATATTCATGTATATAAATATTGCTTAAATAACTGACAAATAGGAATGATTTGAGTGCAGGCAGTTGTCTGGAAGCCTTGTTTTTCTACACCAGTGGCTTCCAAACTGGGGTTTGTGAAATGTTACAGGGGGTTCTTGAGAAAAAAATTCCCTAATGGCGCACAGAGCTGTCCCTAGGGACCCCGGGCAGCACTGGGCCAGCAGCCCGGAGCCCCTGGACTTCCAAGAGCTAAGCAGCTCAAAGCAAGCGTATCTATCACACTGAGGAGATTGAAACTTCAAGACTCCTTATAAGAAATGGAAAGGGGAGGTGGATATTTTTTGCTGTTATTAAAATTAACTAGGCAGCTAGTATTGTTTTTTAAAGTATTATGAAGAACAAATTTAAACTTTGTTGTAATGTGTGTCGTTTGCCTGGACTGCTCAAGACCTGAATGCTTGTAGAGGAGGAACTCTTTGAGTTGGCTTCTTAAATCCCTTCATGCTGTTTCACATCTGATACTTGATGAAACATAGGAGCCTTGTCTAATAACAAGCTTATTCAAAGTGATACAAGCTATGAAAGTGAGATCTTAGTGTTATTTTCATAATGTAATAAAAATACTGTAATGATAAAATAAGTGTGTAATAAGCATGTCATAAAAACAAATTTTATATTTCCAAGATCACTGCTTTTATCATTTATACTCAGGTAAAGGAGAAAATCCCTGGAAATATTCATTTTTAGGAGGTTCCCCAGACTTGACATTTTAGTGAAAGGGGTTCACAGGCTGTTAAAGTTTGGGAGCCACTGGTCTACATCAAAATCTCTGCACCATCAAGAAGAAAGAACTCCAGAGAGCAGATTTGTTAAGAATTGGAGCACAGTCCCCCTGACCCTTTATAGGACCATAGCAATAACACTCTGAAAGGCACCAGCTCTTCACACAAAAAGATACATGTATAGATTATTTTTATTGCTTGAAATTGCTAATGCAGTCTGGCTGTTGATGCAATTTATTGCAATTGTACAGTAAAATGATACCGCTGCATGGCTCGGTTGTATCAGGGGCCCTCATCGCCCTTTTTCAATGCTGCCATAACAAACTATTAAGATCATAAGAGATGAATGTAAAGTGTTTGCCCAGAGACACAGGGTAATGAAATCTAGAGGGTTAGCGTTGTCTTTTGAGGTTAGTCATTCTTGTTCGAACGCTTCCACGCCCAGAATACCAGTGTTCAGTGATTTGACTAGAATGGTTTGGATGAGAGTAAGAGTGAGTGGCCGTCCCTCCCTGTCAATCTTGGAGGAAGGCCACGCCCCCTTGCTGTCTTGTTCCACAAAAGGCAGTCTGGAAAAGGGGGTGGGGATTAGCTATCTTTGGCACCCAGGCCCTCTGAGCTAGGTTGGGCAATAAACAGTCTGGAGCACAAGCCCTCAGGCAGGGTAGAGCCCCGAACAGTCTACAGGGCTCTGCCCCTCAAGCAGGGAGGGCAATAAAGAGTCTAGGGCCCAGATCCTATGGCAGGGCACCAAGCTCCAGCCCTCAGGCAGGGAAGAGCAGTACAGGATCTAGTGTCCTAGCTCTGGTGGACGATAGACTAACACAGGCCTCCTGACCTATGGCAGGGAGGCTGCCACCCCAGGGATGGAGTGGTAGGGGGACCTGGGCCCACCCTCCTCCACCAAGTGCTAGCCCAGAGCCCTAACAGTGGTGGAGCATTTTGCCGCTGGGTCAGCAAGGATCCAGCCACAACACACTGACCTGGGTTCAGGCAGCCAAACTACAGTCAGCTGTCCCTGGGCCACTTCCTCCCCTCCCCTCGGGATGTACCTGGATCCAGGGGTCATCCTCCATCTCCCCGGGGCACACCACCAGTGGTAGTCCCAGCAGCTCCTCGGTGTCTGGAATGACGGGACTCTCTGGAAGCTCAGGCAAGTCCTCGGGGCAGCAGAGGTCCTCCTCAGCATCCCACTCTGGCAGCAGTGGAGAAGCATCTTTCTCCCTCAGCAGCTCCAGCACAACTGTGCTATCGGGCCCGCCTTTCATACTTCCTGTTCCTGTCCCGCCTCTCTGCTTCTGGTAGGGTGGGTGTGGCCTTCCTGGTTCTGCCCACCACATTTACTTCTGTAGTCCAAGGATTAGCAGACATCAATATAATTAATTATTAGTATATAATTTAGTTTTCAGCCACCAGTTTTAACATCATTCCTCCCAGTGTGAATGATCTTGCCAATCCAGTTCCTTGTGTAGCCGTTAATCTCCGTAGAATTCCTGTGGCTACCCAACCAGTATACATATTTAAAATGAGACAAAATTCTGTCACGGACAGGGCATGTGGCTGCTCTCTGCAGTGGACATTCCTCTCCCCAAGATAGCTGGAACTTCATCATCCAGCCAGAAACATTCCTCCAGCCTGAAGAATGACTCCCTTCTCCTTAGCACTAGCTGAAGTCGATGGGGGTAATGACCAGAAGGGTGTTTCCCTGCACTCCCTGGCCAGATGGGCTCATCCTTCCCAATGTTGCTGCCTATGTATCAGGATTTCTTTGAACGTAAACTGTTAACGCTGTTGTCAGGTTGGACCTACGTATTTTTGTAGCTCACAGGAGCGTTGACTGAACTTAAAATTTAGAATGTGGATTTGCAGGTACCTAAAATTGTAATAATGTGGAGTCATTGCTACAGAGATGAGGGAGCACTCTTCCAGAACTGGGACATAGCGCTGCTTCAGGGCACTGCAATGATGATTCTTTTTTGCACATCATGATTGCTGATACTAGAGAAGATTTAGACAGTGACTAGCCAGAATTAGTTTCTGTAATGAGGCGCTAGTGCCACAGGTGGCACCCAATAACTGTACTAATAAAATTCACACAAGATGCAGGGGATAGAACGGTAGGAAGTTCTAGATAGATTAACTCTTTCTCTTGGTAACACTGTATGTTTTATCTGTGGCAGTTTTCAACCTGCGGCTAGTGGACCCCTGGGGGTCCACAGACTATGTCCAAGATTTCCCAAGAGGTCCACACCTCCATTTGAAATTTTTTAGGGATCTGCAAATGAAAAAAGGTTGAAAACCACTGATCTACAGCACCGATTTGTGGGTTTATACAAAGTAATTGATCTCTTTCCATGTGTCCCTACATTATAAAGTAGGTCACATTTTGAGCCTAGACTGCATAATACCTCTGTTTAAAATACATGAGCAGTATTCTCAACCCCAAGCATTCGGAAAGTGAGTTGGGGGTCTCCCAAGATCATGAGCTTTGAAAAATAATAAAGGCTGGGTCTTTTTTATTGTTACCTTCTGGTATTGGAGGCACTTGGGCTTTGTGTTCTCTAGCTTTTCTCTGCAACAATGAGGGCTAGAAACTTAATTTAAAACAAAGTAGAAGTTGAGAGGCTCATGTAGTCACACGAATCCAGGGGAGATGAGATTTGTGATTAAAACCATGGGCGTTAGCAACTGCGTAGGGCCAAATCCTGCCTCCCAGACTATGTGACTCAAGAATGGGCGCACATGAGATGCGCTAGGCTATGCTTCTTGCATTCAGACAGACCCCTGTGCAAATTGCTCCTGCTAGTAGCACACGTTGTATACAGGGTGGCTTGGTCAGCACCATATATGGCCAAATGTGCAGCCCATGCCCCTGATTCCCATGCAGCTGGCTGGAACACCTGACCCCAGGTTCTGTGCAACAGTTCCCAGGTTCTGGCCCCTTCAATTGAAATGCCTTTACAAGAAACGTCCCTGTGTTTTATAAGGGATGTCAACAGTCATGCTTCAGGGCTCCACTAGCAGCCTGGGGCTAGGAGTACACCTCCCTGTATGGGCAGGTAATCCCATAACTGTCTAGTGCAGGGTTTGTTGCCCCTTGCGTCTGGTACTGGCTTCTGTCTGAGACAGGCACTGGACCGCTGGTCTGATCCAGTCTGGTGATTCCCATGTCCCTAAGTTTGTAATAACCTCTGTCTTCTTCAGGTAGATGGAAGATCTGGAGACTAACTTATTCCAAACACGCAAAGCCCGTAGAATAGAACAAATGGTAGCAAGATGGCTCCGTCGATCTCGGGATAGCATATCCAGGTAACTACATTTTCATGAACAGGATCTTTACTAGTCGGGTGCTGAACAAACTGGTTTCCAGCAAACTAGGGAAGGTCTGAGATCTTGGGTCTGACTCCTCCCTTTGTTCCTTTCAGGGAACATGAATTCCATATGTTCTAGAACGTAACATGCATTACATTTTTAAGCAGCCCAAAGCTGTTTACTGTGGGCCAGATGCTGCTACCTTTACATGGTGGGTAGCGTCTTGCTACACAGTCCGTCTCACTGTAATCGGTAGGATTATGTGTGGAATAATGAACTACCCAGCCTGGAATGAGAGTGGCCAGGTTTGGCCCTGTATCAGCTGGTTTCTATTTCTCTTTGCTGTGTGCCATTTCTGTGTTATTTTAGGGTCAGATGATGGCACTATGACTGATGTGGAGTAGCACTGTAGGCAGTGAACAGCCTGGCCTGTAGCTTCTTTGATCTCACCTGAGCTTTTTTATACGTTCCCTAGCTGCTAACCTGATGTGTCACATCTAACATGAGATTAGTAATAGAGATGAGCCAATAATGGATTTTTTGGTTTACTGAAAAATTGGTGGTGGGGGAATTGTTTTGGGTCAAACTGAAAATGAAAATGTTTAGGGATTTTCGGTGAATCAAAAAGTTGAAAAACAAAGGCATTTGGGGTCAAACTAAACCTTTTGATTTGCTCTGAAACAAAATGCTTCATTTTGAATTTTGAGCATTTTTTAATGTTTTAAATAAAATTGATGGAAATTTGAAAACCAAGTGATTTCAAACCAAAATGTTTTGACTTTTCAGAATTTGAGGTGGGGGGGAGGCAGAGAGGATTTGACACAAACATTGGTGAAATAGACACACATGCGCAAAACATTTCTGTGTCGATCTGTATTTTTCTCCCAAAAAAGTTTTAGCAGAAAAATGTGCCAAGCTCTTTTGGTCAGGGGCCCTATCTCTCCTCCTCTGTCTGTAAACCACTTGGCATGTCTGAGTGCTATAAAAATCCATCGTTATTGTACGTATTCTGCCTTTAAAGGAATTTGTTTTCTAGATTAATGGTGCCATAATGTTTAACATACCCAACATTTTACATAAGAGGTCATTCCAATGTTGGGTATACCCTATCAGAGTGAATGCCATCAAGATGAGAAGAAATCTATTAGGCTCTCTCAATCCCTTAGCAAGGCAGAATTGCTCCTTGCAGTACATTTTTGCAGCTTTTTGGCCTGTCTAGTTTTAAATGCCCTACACCTGAGGGGGGGAATCTTATCTTGAAATTTCCCACTTACCATCCTAATACAGCATTAAAACAGAACAGAATTTGTTCTGTCTCCATATTCCCAGGCCTCATGGAATGTGCAGCAATGGACCAATAAACCACCCGATGTCACTTAATGCGATTATAGCTTATCCATTAAGTATTATTTGAAAAGCCATAGTGTATCCTTCCTGTCTGGAAAATCTGCTCTAGCTCCCTGAGTTTCACTCTCTCCGCTACTCCCACAGCACTCGAAAGGGAGCCATCAGCAAAACTCTGCCCGTTTGGTAGGGAATGAGGTTGTCAGGTGGTGCGTGCAGGGAGCGGATGGCGTATTCTGGATCTCTAGGCCGCGCTGGGCATAGATGGCTGAGAAGGTTCCTCCCAAGCTTTCCCTTCCATCTGTATTGGTCGCTGCCACCCTCCAGACAAAGTATGCGCTGCCATGTGCATAGCAAGCCTCTTTAGGACGTACCTCTTGTGATGTGTTGTCATTCCCGGGGTGCAGTCTGGGAGCCGTGGGAACCGCTTTGCCCCCTAACCATATATCTGGGCTGGTCTCTCTCACACTGCTCTGCTGGTGATTCAGCCCTGTTATCACCCAGCAGGACAGCAGGTGGCTCCACACACCCAACTGAGCTACCTGAGTGCTTTACCTAAGCCACTCAAGGACAGACAGAAGACAGCAGCCAATTTCTTAGCTCCCCATCCTTGCCCCCTTGCTGAAGTATAAACCCAGTATTATACCGTCTTGCACTGCACCGGGATTTGTACAATGCAAGCTCATTAATATAGTTCGCTTCCCCCTTGATGCGAGGAAGATGTGCAACAGCCTTTGTTTACAGAGCTGAGATTTTTCCCAGACGCTTCATGCAAAATACACTGGTTAAGATAAAACATAAAACAAGTTTATTAACTACAGAAAGATAGATTTTAAGTGATTTTAACTGATAGCAAACAGATCAAAGCAGATTACCTAGCAAATAAACAAAACTGCAAAGACTAACATACTAGATAGATAGGGTTTGAATTAGCAATTTCTCACCCTGACTGATGATACAAGCAGCCCACCATGTTTCCATACACAGGCTAGAAATCCGTTTAGCCTGGGACTAGCGCTTCCCTCAGTTCAGTCTTTGTTCCTCAGGTGTTTCCAGGAGTTCTCTTGTGTGGGGAGTGAGGCCAAGAGATGCTGTCACTCCCCTCCTTATATAGCTTTTCCACAGGGCGGGAACCCTTTGTTCCAAGCTCAGTTCCCAGTCTAGTTTGTGGGGAAAAAAAACAGGTATCAAAATGAAGTTCAGTGTCATGTGGTCTAGTCACATGCCCTTGCTGAGTCATAGCAGCCATTACTCATGGGCTGGCTGAAACGTTCACAGGAAGGCTAAGCTCTTCCATGGGCCATTGGCTTTGCTGATGGGTAGGGCCCTACCAAATTCATGGTCCATTTTAGTCAATTTCACAACCATAGGATTTTAAAAATCGTCAATTTCATGATTTCAGATATTTAAATCAGAAATTTCACGGTGCTGTAATTGTAGGGGTCCTGACCCAAAAAGGAGTTGGGGGGGTCATAAGGTTATTATGGGGGGGTGCGGTACTGCTACCCTTATTTCTGCACTGCTGCTGGTGGCGGCGCTGCCTTCAGAGTTCAGCAGCTGGAGAGCGGCAGTTGCTGGCCGGGAGCCCAGCTCTGAAGGCAGCACCGCCGCCAGCAGCAGCGCAGAAGTAAGGGAGGCCTGGCATGGTATTGCCCCCTTATTTCTTCACTGCAGCCTTCAGAGCTGGGCCTCAGTCAGCAGCCGCCACTCTCTGGCCGCCCAGCTCTGAAGGCCGCAGTGCAGAAGGAAGAATGGCATGGGATGGTGTTGCCACCCTTACATCTGTGCTGCTGCTGGCGGGGCGCCGCCTTCAGAGCTGGGCACCCGGCCAATATTTGCTGCTCTCCAGCTGCCCAGCTGTGAAGGCAGCAGCACAGAAATAAGGTTGTCAATACCACAGTCCCCCTAAAATAACCTGGTGACCCCACTGCAATTCCCTTTTGGGTGAGGCCCCCCCAATTTGAGAAACGCTGGTCTCCTCCATTAAATCTGTATAGCACAGCTAAAAGCACACAAAAGACCAGCTTTCACGGTCTGTGATGCGTTTTTCATGGCCGTGAATTTGATAGGGCCCTACTGATGGGCCATCAGCACTGTCCAGCTTCTTCACTGTTGTACTTGATAGGCTAGTTTTGTGTTTTTACCCAGAGTAGGCACATTGGAAATACAGACACATAGTCAATATTCATAACTTCAGATCCCAAAATGATACATGCATACAAATAGGATAATCGTATTCGGCAAATCATAACTTTTCCAATGACACCTCACATGACACCTCTTGTACAAAATGCATCATAATTATGTCATCATCATACCACTATGATGAATATGGGGTGTAGTGTCACACCTCTGATCTCCTGGCAATGGATGAAGAGCAGCTTTCCTGGCGGAGTGTCTGAGATCCATCAGTGCCTTGCAGGCATGAAGCTTCACTGGCACATCTGCAGCCCCAGCAGAGCTAGGACTCAGTCTTGAGTAGCCCCATTCCTATTTTGGAAGAGGTCCCAGAAGGCCATTTGTTTGTCTTGAGGGCTCACTCCCCAACACCATGCTCTGCATGTGCCTGCAGGTGCTAGGAAGGCTGACGAGGTGTGGTTCGTTCGGTATGCTAATGTCAGCCCGTTCGCTGTCTCCATCTCATCAGAGCCAGCTAGCACATAGAAACACCCTCGCCTATGACTGAGCTAGGGACCTGGGGGCTGGCCAGATGGCCAGGGCTTGTCCCAGATCAGACCAGCAACACTGGTCAGCTTTGCCCTTGGCTCTGTGCTAGGTCTCCAGTTACTCCCGGGTGCTTGGGTGGAGGCTGTGGCCAAGGCCGTGTTGTTGTTTCCATCTCTCCTTGGTGAGGAGTGTGCACCCTTTGGGTTTGGACATGGACTTTGCTACCCGTATGCACACCTTGGTCACCCACAGGCCAGGCTTTGGTGGTGCATTCTGCATGGGGCACCCCTCCAGGCCCTTTTAAGATTGGGGCTTTGTCTACACAAGAAAGAGTTTGCCAGTGGAGCTGTACTCCCTAGCGGAGATACAGCTTATACCAACAAAGGCGTTCTTTTGCTGGTCTAGTTTATACCAGTTCCCTGAACAAAATAAGCTGTACCAGCAGGAGGACTCTTTTTGTAACTTCATGTACCCAGAGGGGGGCGCAAGTGGGGCAATTTGCCCCGGACCCCACAAGCCCTGGCCAAGAATCCCTTCCCTGGCTACTCACCTGGTGGTGGTCCGGGTCTTCGGGGGCAGGTCCTTCAGTGCTACCGAAGACGCGGAGCGAGTGAAGGACCCGCCGCCGCAGACTTGGAGCGCCGCCCAGTGAGTACAAGCAGCGGGTGGCGCCCTTTTTATGTCCGGTCTCTCGCTTTGCCCCAGGCCCCCTGAATCCTCTGGGCGGCCCTGCACGTACCCTAGGGCTCCTGCCAGCATAGCTCTGTTGGGCAGGGATCACACCAGACACAGGTATGCTGGAGAAGTTCATAGCATCTTCGGAATGTGACTCCACTTAGTAAGCGATGCCTCGTGGCGAGAGCATGTCGCACCAGCACTCAGCAGTCTGCGCTGGCTCCAGCTGGATTCGGGGTGGAGTTTCAGATGTTGTCTTTGACCTGTATAGCCCTAAACAGTTTGAGACATGGTTGCCTCTTCTCTCTGTAGGACACTGCTGTGTGATCAGCCACGGGGCCTGATCTGACAGGGAGATGGACCTAGCAAGGGGTAGGACGGGCTACCAGGCAAGTCTGTTCTCTTGGGCTTTCCTTGGAGGAGAGGTGTGAGCCAGTCTGACGCAGGAGTGCTTCTGCTTTGGGGGGACCATTATTCTCAATCTGGGTTGATGTTTATTTTCAATTCCTCTTGCACGTGTTCAATATGTGTAAAAGCCCCACCGCACTTTAAAAAAGCGGCGGTAACCGCATGGACAGGGTTCCATGTCCTCATAGAAATCCTCACTGCGTCAAGGTCTGCTAATCCTCAGCTTTTGCTTTTCCCCCTTATCCAAACGCTCAGGGGCAGATCTTCAGTAGTGGACGTCCCATCTGACGGCCTTAACCAGCCAGTAACGCGGGTGAAGCTCACAGTCACTGTACACAAGGATTTGCTTCTCGGTCACTATGGCTTTGAGATTTCACCAAACCCTCCTCTTACCATCGCATCAGTTGCTGCAGGTAGGAATCGTCCTCTCCCCTTCCCCTCCCGCCCCCCCCCGCATAAGTGCCTGGGAGAAGCTGCCCGGGGGGCCGTGAACAGCTGGCAGGATTCCATGCTGACGCACCCCCCAATAAGGCTGATCGGGTTATGTCCATTTCTAGCAAGGAACCGGCCTGAGATGAGAAGCTTGGATCTGGATCTGAACTTTTCCAGGACTTAGCGAGCTTTGGCTCTAGCCTTTCTCTGTTCACAATGGTGGTAGAAGCGGGGTTCCCAGGGCAGCTCCGGACTGTGTAGCCCCATGCGTCCTAGAGTCAGAGAGTTTAAGGCCAGGAGGGGCAACCAGATTATCCAGTCTGACCTGCCTCCGAGAGGCCACTAATACTACCCAGCACCCGCACGCCAAACCCTCTGCCCCTTGTCAGAGTTTACTGCGGAACAGTCTGCTGCTGTGGAGAGAGGCTTCTCCCCCTTCAAACCAGTGACTCAGGAGCATGGTCTGCTGCTTGGACTGGCTGAATTAGCAATTTCTCACCTTAAACCATCTATCGTTCAGCACTTTGAAGCAGATTCATTGACAGGGTTCTAGAATTATCCTTAACCACAGGCATAGTGAATTCAGAGTTAAAGTAAAACTTAACAAGCATAGATATCTTTTAAGGGATGGAAATACACAGCTGCGGCACCTACATAGCTTTAATTTTGCCCTGGAGTGCCATCCTCAGGGGGAGACAAACAGTGTCTTTAAAACTGTTTCATCTAATATGGGCCCACAAACACACAAATGCCGTAGTCATAATTCTTTGCCCCTTGTGTGGTGTCATCAGCGGGCAGAGTTAAGGTTATTTGGTGCACTGCAGATCTTGGCAAGTTTGGAGTTCTCCTAAGTTTAACTGTGAATCATGTACAATCATAATAAATACCTCTTAAATGTAAACAGACTGGGTGCACTGCATCCTGCTGGGTTTGCTTTGAGGGTGAATCACTGGAATGCCCTTCTTCATCCTTTCTTTCACCTCTCCCACCCTTCCCACTCTGGTCCGGTGTTCATGGGGAAGGGCTTTGTCACGGCAACACCGCTTTTCACTAATGCTTCCCTCCGCCGTTTTCCCCAGCCCGGCCCTGCTCCTTCTCCTGCTGGCATTCCCCTGGTATCCCAGGCACGGTCTCCGATGGATCCTTCCAGCCCTGGGTGCTGGATCAGCCTTTGTCAGGGGCTGGGTAGTTCGTCCAACTGAGCAAAGTTGGTTGTAGGAGTCACTGTCACCGGGCCTCCCTGAGTCCCCCTCCTCCAGAGGCCTCGGCCAGGAGCAGCCAAGAAGGGCTGGGAAGGGTGAGTGAGCCCCTACCTTTAGCATCCCCCCCTGAAGCCAGAGGAAGCCACATGGGGACATAGTCTCGGCTTCCATGGAGCCTGGTGTCCAACCACCCTGGGCACAGAGCTGAGCTGGGTTTGGCACCAGGCTGCGTTTGTTCTAATAGCGTTCGTTCCTCTTCACCTCGCTGATCATGCCCCAGGCTGTGCCGCTGCATGACGCTTACCCCTCCCATCTATCCCTGCCTCATCTCCTTCCCCCAGCCATCTGCATTCCCCTTCTCTGCCTGTGCCCCATCTCTACCTCCTTGCCTTGCCCTCACAAATCCATGCCGCACCTCCAATCCTTCCTTTGCCACCCCCTTCCTCAGGTGACCTCTCTCCCACCCTGCCCTGCCGTCAGCCCCACCCCCTGTTAGCTCCCTTCCCCTGGTTCCTCTGCAACGCACATGCACGTTCTGGGCCTGAGCCGAAGCCTTCAGACGTCACTGGGAGCTGTTCTGCTGATGTCAGTGGGCTTTGGATTAGATCCTTTGATTTCAGCGGCAAGTCATAGACTCTGAGACCAGAGGGGACCATTGTGAATTGGTTACCAGGGTTATTAACTCTGGCTGTTAACTGTAGTTGGAGCTGTTGACTGGGTTGAGTGGTGAGTCAGTTGTGAGTCACCACTCAACCCAGTCAGTAGCATAAGTCTTCAGTTGTGGGGGGATGGGGGAGAGAGCTTGTTCTCACCATCTGGGGCTGGAAAACCAAATGTAGATGCTCCACTGAATAGCAGCACCTTCGGTTGTGATCTGCACAAGCCATAGGGAAGCTGTTTTGAGCGAGTAGCTGACTGGCTGCTGATCTCTGCTAGGAAGCACAGCCGACGGGAAGCTGCTGCCCGGTGATCATATCCTCATGATAAACAACGAAGCTGTGGAGGACATTTCTGTTGAGCAGGCAGCTGATCTGTTAAGGTAGGATCCTGTGGATGGTACTGGCCGCTCCTGGAAAGCAAAAGGGCAGGTGAAGATTTAAGAGCAAAGTTCTAGAACTCCAAACCCGCGGCTGCCTGGCAGCCGTCGCAATCCTGGCTTTTCACAGTGGAAATTCCACTGTCATTTCATAGCGAGTGCATCAGACACAAGAGTGGGCTGTTCCTCTGTGAGTCTGAACACAGCTGTGCAAGAGAAACTCTTGTTTCCTGCAAATCTCTCTCTCATGTTATGTGGGTTATGATGGTGCTGAGCCCAGCCCCCCCGAGAGCAGAGCCTCGTTCTGCTGCACACACTCACACCGTCAGTCTGCGAAGTTTGAATGTGTTAAGGTATCCCCTGTACAGTCACAGTTGCCTGTGGCTGTGGAAACTGCTTGGTGCTCCTGTCTGGGCGGCTCGTTGGCTGCAGAGATTGAACCATGGGGCCTCTGGTTCTAGAAATATGAACTGCTGCTGCCCAAGCTGGAGGACCAGTTACCTTAACCAAGGCTGTAAAACAGGCTCATCCACCTGTCTCTGTGGCCCAGCCGCCACTAGAGGGGGACGGGGCTCCACACTGAGCGGGCGTGGGTTACACTCTTGATTTTAAAAACCCAGCTAATGTTAACACAATTTCCTCAACAGAGCTGGTCGGAAAACAGCATTTCTGTTCCATGAGGAAATCGATGTTTGGGGGGGGGGGGTAATGAAAAATTGTTCCAAATTGAAACAAAGAGCTGAAATTTCCCATGGAACGAAAATCTCCCAAAACATTGATTTCGGACCATGGAAATGTTTCATTTTGATAACATCCAAACTTTATAATATGTCAAATATTAAATATAATTTACTATATTTAATGCATATGTGATAGATTCGATTTAATATAAATCAAAGTCCAAACGAAATTGATCAAAACAAAGTCAAGATGAAATGTTTTTACCTTCCTGAAACGCAACATTTCTAAATTGTCACAACGAAACGAGAAAGTTACCGTTTTGTCAAAGTTGACACATTCCCAGAACTGTTCAGTTTTGGCGAAACTCCATCTTCCGATCCGACAGAAAACTCTTCCACCCAACACCTTCCAACCAGCTCTACTCCTAGCAGCGAAAGCATCTTTCTATTTAAGGTAGCCTGCGCTGGGTGGAACCACACCCTTCTCTGTGACCATTGCCGAGCCAGTGCTCCTCCCTCCCACCCCGAGAGCTGGTAAAACAGAAACATGCAGGGGGGCAGGATATGCTATAAAATTACTGGAATTGGTTCTTAGTCTGAAGGCAGCATTTTGTTCACTGCTACACTCGGCTAATTGTATTTGTCTATTACAGGGAACCAGAAGACTCTCTCCTCCTTACTGTTCTGCGATGCACTTCGGTAAATTGAATTTCTCTAACCCTTTCACTAGAACTGCTCCTTTGCAACAGGACGTTAGCCCCAGGATGGGTAACAGGGCTGGGCCCACAAGTGGGGGAATGTACAGGGGCTCCTGGAGAGTGACTGGCCCGTTTCAGAGCAGTGAGGCTGGGTGTGGAGTGGGATATCAAAAGCCGTAAAAGAGCTGTTACTCATTCCGATGCACGCAGCTGTACACGCACCGCTTTGGGGCCTGGCGCTGCCCTTGGTGAGTTATTCCAGCAGCATTTCCTCACAGTTCTTCTGTTTGGGTGCAGTGTCGGGGGATAATCCCCCAGCCCTGCTGGCCTAAGGAGAGCTGCCAGAGGTAAGGGCCCTCTGCAGAGAGCCAGGGCGGCTCCAGGCCCCAGCACGCCAAGCGCGTGCTTGAGGTGGCATGCCGCGGGGGGCGCTCTGCCAGTCGCCGGGAGGGCGGCAGGCGGCTCCGGTCAGGGGCGGCTCTAGCGATTTTGCCACCCCAAGCATGGCGGCATGCCGCGGGGGGCACTCTGCCAGTCGCCGGTCCCGTGAATGCTCCACCCCAGCCGCGGGACCAGTGGACCCTCCGCAGGCACAGGTCCACCGGAGCCTCCTGCCGCCCTCCCGGCAACCGGCAGAGCGCCCCCCGCGGCATGCCGCCCCAAGCACGCACTTGGCGTGCTGGGGCCTGGAGCCGCCCCTGGCTCCGGTGGACCTCCCGCAGGCGTGCCTGCGGAGTGTCCGCTGGGCCGCCCTCCCGGCGACCGGCAGAGCACCCCCCCGCGGCATGCCGCCCTGCTTGGGGCAGCGAAATGTCTAGAGATGCCCCTGGCAGAGAGCCACGGGCCTCCGCGTTGCTGCTGAGTCCCCGCTGCCCGACTTCCTGGCTCCTTGGCAACGGGACTGTGACATCATGGGCTCTCTCCCTAGCGACTGCCCCAGAGCACCCACGCAGGTGATGGGGGTCCCACGGCAGCATTAACGTGCACTGGGGAGTCATGTGGATTTGTGGGGGTGGGATGCTGCTGTGCCCACCACCTGCAGGGCCCCAAGAGCCACGGAGACGTGTTGGGGACGCGGGCGTGCCTTAGAGCTGACGCTCCACGTGCTTGACCTGGAGTTAGGAGCGGGGGCCATGTTTGTTGTCTTGAATGGCAAGCCGGCACTTGTGCGCTCGCAGTAACAGTCCTGAACCAGAAAAGGCTGCCAAGGACTTGAGATCTCCCTGTGTCCAGTGGGCAGAGAAAAACGTCTGTCTGAAGATTGTGGCACTTCTGAGAAGAGTCTGATTTTTTTTTTTTTTTTTTACACCTGGGATAAGCCTAAACTCAGATCTCCCTGGGACATGATTGCCTTTTCTTGCTACATCCTAGTCCCTGACTGCCAGAGGAGTTCCTGCTGTCCTCTGCAGTGAGTGCTCGGCTGTGCAAGCAGGGAGCTCCGTAGGGGGACCCTGTGGCCAGGTGCCCTGTCACTGAATGCTACTTTAAAGCTCTTGCGGTGGTCAAGGTGCTTGTTTTTTGAACCTATTGGTTCACTTTAAAGGTTAGTTCTTGCTGTCCGGGCGCTGTGTGATTGTCCATCGCAGCCTAAGGAGACGTCTCCTTGGAAAGGTGAATTCCTGAAATGCATGTTGCCGTTGGTTGTCTGGCCAATCTCAGATCTTGCTGCTTTCAGCTGTTAAACCTCCTACCTTGTTTTCCCCTCCTACTGGGTGGTTCTGTGACTCACTCCTCCCCATCCCTGAATCAGGAAGTTGGCTCTCACACCCGTGTCCTCCTCCTTCCATTAAGGCTGCAGCTGTGTAGTACTACCCAGGCCTTAGGAAGAGAACTGAAGTGTTCTGTTAAAACCTTTGCGCTTATTGCTGATTGGTTTATGATGAGGAAATCTGGAAAGGACAGACCGCCTTCCGGGATGTGTTTAGCCAAATGGATTGACAGATGTACTTAAAGCAGAGCTTCAAAGCAAGGACAAAATTGGGATTGTGCCTTTTATGGCTTCCTATGATGTATGAAGATGGCCTGAAGCGTTTGGGGGGCGGGGGTTATGTTTTTAAAAAAATCTTAAAAGTATAAAGAATGTCAGGTCTCCTTTTCCCCAGAGTCGCTAAAGCTCTCAGACTCAGAGTGTGAGGTTTCTCAGGCCTTTCCTGAATATGTGATGGGGACGGTGTCTTTTATCAGACTTTTTTCTCCCAAGTGTTTCTCAGGTGGTTGTTACACAGGCATTAACGCAGCTTTAAGCAGGCTGAGTACACAGTCACTCCCCCCTCAGTTAATCTGGCTTCCCCTGTGTGGGATGTTAAAATCCTTCCAGGGCTTTGACTGGCCATGGCATCTTGCAAGAAAAATGAGGCAGACGAGACCTGCGCGCTTAACTTGAAAAACCAAGCGAAAAGAAATAATCCCTTTGGAAAGAGAGAAGTGCGGAGAAAGGGACGGGAAACGTCTTGCAGGCCTTCACATATCAGAAAGAGGCAGCTAAGGCACAAACCCATTTTTGTTTTTCCTTTGCAGGTCACTTTAAGGACTCCTGCAAATACCCAAGATCAACCTTGGCTAGTTGGGGCAGGCACTCGCCCCTAAAAGCCCCGCTGCCCACTGAGCGGAGAGGTACTGCCCCCGATCACCAGCTACGTAATAGCTCTGCTGGGGCCTCGTCTTTCACCTGCTCTGGGCACGCTAGAAGTGATGGTTCAGGGCTCTGGGCCTCCACAGATACATCCTGGAGTGTCTGTTCTCGTTCCCTGGCAGGACGCTATACAGGTCCCGTCGGGATAGGGAATGACCTTGTTCACTTGGAGAAGAGACTTTTCTCCCCTAAATGTGAATAGATTTTCTCCAATAAACAAGATCATTCTGTAAAGTGCTTACATGTAATGAGAGTCTCATAGGAATATAGCCGCATCCTGAGAGATTGCTATGCCAGATCAGATCAGTTATGGGGATGCTAACAGCTACCCACCCACCCCCTTCCACACACCCCAGTGCAATTAGGAATTGTCACCATGTGAAAGTAAATAAGGTCAGTACTGGCGATTCAGCCTGCAAGTGAATTGTTTATCAGAGATCGTATGTGGCACCTAACCAGCTCTCTAGGCTTTCCATAAGCACAAACAATCGCCTCACCCTGGGGCTTGGCTACAGAATATCTTGAACATGGATACGTATGCGCCGCTGTGGGCGTGTTCCTAAATGTATGCAACTATCTAAAACCTATGTAAATTGACAGTCTGCTGATTGGCTGTTGTCGAGTAACAGGACACCTTTGTGGTCATGTGACATCTTTGACAAAACCTTTCTAGATCAGTGGTTGCCAGTCACTTCTCAGTGTGCCAGTAACACCAGCCTTATAAAAAAAAAACCCTTCCCGGCGCCCAGTGCTTTAAGGATGAGCCACTATGGGAGACCCTGGATGCCCCGCAGGGTGAGCCTGGATTAGGGGGCCACCCAAATTCAATTGCAGGGTGCAGCATGCCCAGTGACATGGGAATCAGTGGGCACTGGCTGGCAGCCCTGGGTCTTCCCACTGGTTAGACTGGCCCGGGTTCCCCAAAGGACTACGAACCACTTTTCCAGGTCATAGAGACCTACAGCATGTCTTGTTCTCACGGTCAACAGGTCACGTTACAAACGCAGCGCTGTTGTTTTTCAGGGTGGTCCTAAGTCGTCCTTTCTTACGGCCGAGAAGAGGGCGCGGCTGAAAACGAACCCCGTCAAAGTGCGGTTTGCCGAGGAGGTGCTGGTGAACGGACACACTCAGGTTGGTGCGGTGCTGTATGAAATCATTCACAAGAGCTGCTGGGTGGCAGTGCTGGCCGGCTCAAACTACGTTGAGCTAAATGGGTGATCGCATTGAGCGCAGTTAGGATGGCGCAGATGCTGCTGAATTACAGAATAGAGTGAGCTTGTTCGACCTGGCGCTCCCTTTGTTGTGTTTGGTCATTTGTCTACACCACGAGTGGCCAAGGAAAGGCCCAGGATTCGGGTTACTACATGTTGCTACCGTGAATGCACTGGAAACAGGTGCTGATTCCTGTAGTTCTTCCATGCTGAGGAAGTAACCTCGGTACCTCCTCCTGTCCCGTGGCAACCGCGATCAAGTTTAATGAGTCGTATTGTCTATTGAATTTGGCACCATATGTTTCCTTAAAGGTGTGTTTACAAGTGACCTGATGTAACTGAATTGTGTTTTTTGTGTCTGCTGTAACTTTCCTAAGGGCATGTCTACATATACATGTCTAC
Organism: Mauremys mutica; assembly: GCF_020497125.1. Lineage (NCBI taxonomy): Eukaryota > Metazoa > Chordata > Testudines > Geoemydidae > Mauremys > Mauremys mutica. Next base: position 119,116,003 of record NC_059077.1, read on the forward strand.
AGCAGCCCAGTGCTTCAGTGTCGACGCTACCGCCGCCTATGGGAGGGGGTCTCCCATCGGCGTATGTAATCCACATCCCCCAGAGGTGGTAGGATGGTCAATGGAAGAATTCTGCCATCCACCTAGCACTGTCTACACTGGAGTTAGGGCAGGATAGCTACATCTCTCAAGGGCGGGGGGGATTTTTCACCCACCTGAGACACGTAGTTATGCTGATGTACGTTCCCAGTGTGGACCAGTCCTAAGATGTCTGCAGGACTCAGACGTCTGCCTTCCTGATATTTCATTTACAGAAGTATCCAGTTGTCAGATCCCGTCTTGAAATACGAAACGCACTTGGGTAGCTCAGTCATACAACAACGTACGGTAACTGTACAATTTCAGGCAACTCGATACATACCGAGTATGCAGCATGTCTGTATCTCCGTCTGTCTGCAGCTCAGGCCAGGGAAATGTGGCAGAAAAGGATACCGAGTTGGAACGCTTGGGGGGCCATGGAAATCATGTTACGTTTTTTAAAAAAAAATCTGTTAAATAATTATTCTTAAATTTGTCACAAGCAGGTTAGCAAAAGGACCATTTTTTGTGGCCCCAAGTTTGAAACTGGCTTCTCTCCCTTTTCCCTTCGGAGCGAAGACGTGTGTCTGATGTGCCCCACCCCAGCTAGGCCCTTTCTCCCTTTTCAGAGCGACTGCCCTCGTGTCCCATTTCCTCCCGTGCCGAGTTGATCTGGCTCAGCAGAGCACAGCGCCGGCTCCCGGAAGGAGGCTCAGCCAGATACACACACCACCCCCATGCCTCAGGTGTTGAACCCTTGTGCGAACTCTGATGGCACCTGATCCTGTCTCCCTTGGCACAAAGACAAAGATGCTGCTGGAGAATCAATCCCTCTACAACTCTGGCTGCCCCCTGGGCATTTCCGGCCAGTTGGGCAGGACCCTGGCACACATTGCCTGCATGCTTTGAGCACCTCAAACTGCTGTTTAAATCCCTGGCATCCCAACTGCCTGTTCCCCGAGGTCCCTCATAAAGGGCTGTTCATACGCTGATGGCCCATTGGACAGGAGAGAGTTCTCCCCACCAATAAAGCTGCCAGTTACCTAGGACTCTCCAGACACTGGAATTGTATCCTTCCTGCCAGCTGTTGCCAGATGTGCTGTGGTTTCTGCTGCCACTGAGGAAAGGGTCAGATCTAACCAGAGCAGGAGCCCGATTCAGGAAAGCATCCCGGTTCAGTACACACTTAATCATGTGCAAACTCCTGGTCAGAAATCTTAGGGACATCCAGCTTGTATTGCAACTAGTGCAAGATACGTTTTGACAATGCCAGCAATGTGATTCCTGAAGAGGCATTCCCAGCTGGGAAGCTGCAGCCCCTGCTTTCTGTGGAGTCATTTTGGAGATAGATAGCAAGAGAATCCATGAATTCCTCAGCTGTTAACCTTGTCATTTAAATGAGAGCTAAGCCAGTAGTCTCCTGATATGTGCAGAGGAACAATACGGTTCCATACTCTGTTGTGAGCAAAACACTAGTGCAGTGAGACGCATTTCAAAACGAAACCTGGCTCCGCAGTAAAATATCAACAAAACCGAAATGTGTATAGTGTGTCTCTGCTTTCCTGGAAAGCAGCTCTCCCTGCAGCAGATTAATCCCTTCTACGTTCCCATCCAAAAGCTGCCACTCCTCCCAGATAGAAACTGGGATGAAAGAGCATAGCATCCATAATGGTTAGTGTAATTCCAAGAACTGCGTGCCTTCTGCTTCAGGACCAGGACCGTTACTGTCCTCTTAATGGAAGGTCGCTAACGGAGCTAAACCCCATTTGGAAATAACCCAAACGCTCCCTCATGCAGCTGAAATCTGAAACTCCAGGTCTAGAGCAGGAATTATTGATGAGACCAAAAGCTTTCAAGCCTTCATTTTCCAGGGTAGATTTGGGTTATATCCTCAGAGCAGAGCTCTGGGTGGGAAACAGGTCGTGCAAGGGTGAACAGCAGTCCATGTTTTAGATATATTTGGGAACTGTAGACCAAATCCTAAACTGGCGTAAATCGGTGTAATGCCACTGTAGTCAATGGAGCAATGACTGTTTATGCCAACTGAGGAGCTGGGCCTACATTTTTAGAATTAATTTTTAAATAGTCTACAAGATTCTACCAAGAAAGAGTATAATTATCAACTTGGCTGGACTAGCAGAAAGAGAGCCTACAATAATTGCTAAGAGTGGAACATAATCATTACATATATTGAGTGTAGCGTCAGCAACAACGTGTGGTTTTTAATTTGTCCCCAAGCTCTGTATATAGATTCCAAGATGACTTGTGAGCTGATGTTACAAAACAGCAGCAATGTTTAATTTATGCCAGTAGCCTCATGGGTGAGATCCTCATCTGGTATAAACTGGCATCGTTTCACTGAAGTCAATGGAGATATGTAACCCAATGGGTTCAATTTACGTAGCTGAGGGTCTGGCCTCTTGAGGCTACTAATGTGAGACCAGCAAAACTTGGCTCGATGACAGTAGCATAAATGTGTTGCCTTTCTCTGTAATAAATAATCATTCTTGGGTCCCCCAATAGGAACTGGATCAAATTCATTTTTGGTGGGACCCACTGATTTGAGTGGGATTTTTATCAGGGGTGAATTTGTCACTTGATATCTCTTATGTCCTGCTAAGAGACAAAGGACAAAACGCTAATATGTCGTGAATGGGGCTTTATTTAAAGGTGGAGAAAGTTTTGCATTTAAATCTGTATTTGTTGCATCACCAAAGATGAGCTCTTGATTCAGTCCCAGAATACCAAAACCCCTTGACCTACGGTGCTATGACACTTGACCTCCCAGCTTGTTTTGTTGTGCAGGGGAATGCTCTTCTGTGCGTGCCGAATGTTCTCAAGGTGTACTTGGAAAATGGACAGACGAAGGCTTTCAAATTTGACACCACCACGACGGTGAAGGTATTGTGGCCTGGTTGGCTACCATTTATTCCTCCATTTAATCTGTGCTGCTTCACAAAAGGTAAAAATATACCAGGAATTGATTGTCCAAGACGATCTAGAGAAAGTGGACCCCCGATACAAAGCTTACCGGATTTGGGGGGCAGGGCGTGGAGAATGGAACGCGGCTCTGGGCTTTTACAGCCCAGTTTTTTTGGAGCTGCTCAACACCTAGATTGACAGGGAGCTGCAGGTGCTCAGCAGTTTGCAAATGAAGCCGTTAGGTTTTTAAATTGCTTAGGATAAACTCTAGCGGTGCAACAGGTATGAAAGATCTGCAGGCAGGCCTGGGAACGCTTTGGGACTTCACCTTCAGCGGGGCAGTGGAGCAGTAAGCGGGGGAGAGCGACTGTTCACTGAGCAGCAGGGGTATTGCTTGCTCCCCTCAGCCAAAGAGGGTTGCTGAAATCGGGCTGGCTGGAAGGGCAGAGGCAAAGGGATCAGGGAGGTATAGAGGGGTCAGGAAACTAGAAGTCCAGAAGGAACTAATGAGGAACCTTGGAGCGAGAGAAGAGACAGGGTTAATGGCCTGGATTGGGTACCATGAGAACTTAGACTTAGAATCATAGAAGATCAGGGCTGCGAGAGACCTCAGGAGGTCATCTAGTCCAACCCCTGCTCAAAGCAGGACCAACCCCAATTACATCATCCTTGAAGAGCTGGCAAAGATGCCAGGATCCCAAAGAGCCTGTCAAAGGAAGTATCCAAACAGTGGTAGTAAAATGAGCCTGTTGCCCCCTCTGGTCTGTAATGGGTTGTGGGAAAACCATCACTGCTGTGCCATGGAAGCGGGAGGGAGCGCCCGGGAAGGGAGTCTCTCTCTCATCTCAAATGCAGCCCTTCTAGCTGAAAAGTCCATGATCACCTTGCAGAGCTGTCGTTAGCAGCTGGAACCTAGAGCCTCTTCATTAACATCCAATCCCGTTATGTATCCTAGTGATGCCCGGCTGTTGTGTTTAAAATGCCTGAAAGCAGATTGTCCCTTGTGTCTTCCATTGGCAGGACATAATCCTCACCTTGAAAGAGAAGCTCTCCATCCAGAGCATTGAGCACTTCGCCCTGGCCTTGGAAGAACAGTACAACATTTCTAAGCTCTACCTGCTGCACGAGGACGAGCTCATCGAGCAGGTCAGTGCTGCCTGCGGAGCTCCTGCCATGCCTGTCCGAGCAAGGCAGCCTTTGTCATGCAACCCGCTTAGAAAAGAGCCCTTGCCCGGCGGCTGACATTTCCCTGGACACATCTCCAAGGATGCCCAGGTTGTGCAAACTAAACGGGGACGGGGGAGGGAGTGTTAGGTGGCAGGAAGGGGATTTGGTGGGTTGGGGGAAGGGGGAGGTCAGTGGCTGAGTGCGAGACCCGATCACGAGCTCCCGCGTCAAACTGGGGATTCGGTGCGGCTTTGCCTCCCCAGAGACTCCACCGTCCTAGCTCTGCCTCTCCCACGCGCGCTAACTAGTGATGGCATTGCAGCCTGGCTTGGCTGCTCTGGTGAGGGAACTAGCACCACCAGAGCGTAAACGTTCGTAGCACCTTGCTCCATTCCTGCAGATGGCAACGGGCAGCACTCGTGGTCAGCTTGTTTTGCAGATGCTTCTTCCTGCTGTCCTCGTTTTGTAGCGATAAGGCCATGTAATCTGGACCCCTGCATATCACAGGCTGTTAAGTGTCACCAAGATCCCCCTAAATTGAGCCCCAAAGCTTCAGTTAGACTAAAGCATTTCAGGTCTCAGGTGACTAAACCATCATGCGCCCAGGCAGAGAAGAGGAGAGGCCAAGCAGCAGCAATGGCAGGGAAAACATTGTGTGTGGCATGCCCAGATGATCCCAGCAAGTGGTCCATGGTGCAGGCTGCAAAGGGAGGTGAAAAGCCCCCAAGGTCCCTGCTAATCTGACCTGGGGGAAAATTCCTCCTCAACCCCAGAACAGGTGATCCTCTTGACCCTTGACCCTGGACATGTGAGCAAGACCCACCAGCTCGGCATCTAGTAAGAGGATTCCCTAGACCACCTCCGAGCACTGGCCTGCCCTGTCCAGTGTCTCCTCTCCAGTGTGGCCAATCCCTGCTCCTTCAGAGGTGCCCTTTTCTGGAGGACCATTTATCTGGGACTTATATAAAAAGAAATCGAGGCTGCGGTTTTCCAAAGCAGTCGGCGAAGGGTTGCCTGGCTGGGCTTCCCTTTGAAGTCAATGGGAGTTTTGCCCCAGCAGAGTTAGGCCAACCGTGAGCGCTATTTGCAAATCCCACCCCTAGCGTTTCTAATTCTTGTCTTTATTTCCCAGGTACTTTATGTTCCTAACTTTGAGCTAAGACTCTGAGCAGCCCTTCCTCACTCCCGGACCTCTCACCAGTCAGGGAGCCAGGCGCAAGATGCTGAGGCTCACTCGTTAAGATCCCATGACTAAATACCAGGCATACGTCTCCCTTTGGGACCTTCTCTTTCCATCCGGTTGATGAGCCAGTTGTGGGTTTATGCAAAATAAAATATGCTAATATGATCCAGTGTCTTTCAGAAGGTTTAATTGCCATTTCGGTAGCACAAACAGCACTTTAATCTTTTTTTTTTAAGTGCTTTCCTCTGTTGTCATGGTAGGGCCATGTGATCAGTCTCTGGTGTAGGGTTTGTAGCATTACGGATTCACAAGCTTTATATTTATGACATTGAAAACGGGGCGCAGGTCCATTGTCCCGGCTGAAATAGTGTGACTGGATTTAGACGAGTTGTTGTACCCGGATCCCAATGAAGCTGTAACCTCGCTGGGGCAGAGCCTATCTCTGTGCGACGGTGCAGCACCTGGCCCAACAGGTGGCTTTTCTGGGAGGTTGTGGAGTCCTTAATGAAGTTCTGCAGTGGAGTAGCCTCCACTTCATCTGACTTTACTTCTCATGTTGCTTCTCTCCCAAAGAGTCACTTGTGCCCCCTCGTCACTGGAGAGAGCGGCTGACTTGCCCCCAACCCAGACGCCGAGTGCTTTGTTCTGTAGAGTGTGAAGGGCTGCCCTGTGCAAATTCATTGCACCTGCTGGCCCAGGATGGGTTTATTCAATGAGGGATTCGCGGGGCTGCTATTGTTTAACACAGTTTTATTTTGTTCGTTCCAGGTGGTCCAAAGGAAAGACTCCCATGATTTTCGGTGTCTCTTCAGAGTCTGCTTTATCCCTAAGGATCCGTTGGACCTCCTACAAGAAGATCCAATTACCTTTGAATACCTTTATTTGCAGGTGAAAACGGAACATCCCATACTATATTGATAACCCTTTCCGTCCTAAGGCCTTGCCTCCCATTTCAGCTAAAGTGTGATATTTAAATCAGTATTGTTAAATTGGTGCCAAAAGCTGCATGGACATTGTCTGGCTCTGAGTGGCTTAGGGATTCCTAATCCGAGCCTTGACTTGTTAATTACTTGCGCCCTTCACAGGCGCTGGCTCCGTGGGTGTTCTGGGGCTGGAGCACCCACGGGGAAAAATTAGTAGGTGCTCTGCACCCATTGGCAGCCAAGCTCCCGTCACCGCCCCCTCCCTACCTACTCCTCCTCCCCGCCCCGAGCACGCCACGTCCCCGCTCCTCCACCTACCTCCCAGTGCTTCCCCCAGCAGCCGCCAAACACCTGTTTGGCGGCGTGCTGGGAGGAAGGGGGAGGAGCAGGAACGTGGCATGCTCAGGGGAGGAGGCGGGGCCAGGGTGGGGATTTGGGGAAGGGGCTGGAATAGGAGCAGGGAGGGGGCAGAGTTGGGGCGGGGACTTTGCAGAAGGGGCAGGGCAGGGGCGGGGCCACATGGAAGGGGTGGAGTGGGGCGGGGCCAGGGGGGTGTCGAGCACCCAGAGGAAAGTGGGGAAGTCAGCGCCGATGGCGCCCTTCACATATGAGTCAAAAAGGGCTGAGCCAGGCAAAAGGGGCCGCCCAAGCAAAGTCATTCTTCCTCTTGCCGTGCCCCCTGGGCGTGTTAACCTGGCTGTCCCCGTTCCAGAGCTGCAGCGATGTGCTTCAGGAGCGGTTTGCTGTCGAAATGAAGTGCAGCGTGGCCCTGCGCCTGGCAGCGCTGCATATACAAGAGCGGATTTATGCTTGCGCCCAGCCGCAGAAAGTGTCTTTCAAATATATAGAGTAAGTGGAAAATTCTCTGCCGTTCCAGCTGACCCAAATCCCATACAGCTTTTGTACTGGGGCTGTGATAGGCACCAGAGGAATGGAAGCTGGCTAGGTCAGGGCAGTGGTAGTAGATTGGAACGTGCTCTGTCCTTGTTGTGTAATACCGATTCCATACATTGGTTATGCAGATCCTTTTAGAGATGAGTAGCAGTCTGAGACAGCTGCACAAAACCAACTCTCTCATCTCTCCCTTCTAAACTGCTCGCATGGCGTAATGGCTAGAAATGTCAGCCCATCGATGGGTCTCTACATCAGCACTACTGTAACGTGTTAGGTAGTTATTGTTGCACAGGGCAGGTTTTCATTTAAATAAAGGTTGCCTCTTGCGGGCGTGTTTATTGGGAGTTGTGAGTGCAGTAGCCGACGTCATAACTGCCCAGGAACGGCAAATCTATAGCGTGCATCTCCCCTTCCTAGGCAGATGCACTTATTGCATGGGTTGTTCTGGTAAAACAACCTCACTACTAAAAATTGTAAAGGGGCCATTGTTAAGTAATAGCCCGGACGTTAGTAGCTTAATACCTGCAGCCTCAGCTGGGCTTATGTGTTCACCTCTGTCACTGACTTATTATTTATAGTCAAATATGCCATGCCCCAACTAATAAAGGAATAGACAGACGCATCAAGAGAAAACTCCATGATGTGCATAATTAGCAAGTAATACTTATGACGTTGGAAAAATTCTCCATTGGAACAACTGGCATCTAATCTTAGACTGGCGGGAACCATTAATCCATAAGACACCAAAATATCATTTAAGCAAAGCAAAGTGCACTTTACGAACAGAATCCTCAGTCCATAGATGACACAGGCCGGAGAAACTCAGCCAGGAATTTGTGCAACAAGCCCGTAATTTCTCTTTGAGCCATACCCATCTGCGCTGTCTTCATGGCAGGAAGGACTGGGGAATAGAAAACTTTATATCTCCGACTTTACTCCGAAACATGAAAGGCAAAGACATCAAGAAGGCCATCAGCTTTCACATGAAGAGGAACCAAATCTTGCTGGACCCGAGACAAAAGGTAGAACCTGTGCATGTGTGTGTGTGTGAGGTCACTCAATGAAAGCCAGCTGGCTTGGCCACTGAGCCGAGACGATTTTAGCACCATGTTGTACACCAGCCTTCTCCAGCTGGGGTCCTCACAGCCGTGCTACTGCATTTTATTTTGTCTTCATGGGGGCTGCACTGCACCTCTTTACTCTTCTCGCTCAGTCCCCTCTCCTCTGGTACGGCTATTTCTCCCAGCACTAGCATTGCTTGTGCGCTGCTTCTGCCAGTATAGACCAGCCCTTGTCAACAGGGCTGTCAGAGATGGGAGCCAGAAGTCACAAAGTTGGGTCTCCTCCTAAGCAGACCCTTGCCAGTGACCCCCTGGACTGCCACCTTTGCCTTAGTGTGCACTGGAACTGAATTCTTGCCTGCTGTGCATAGGAGGGCAGTCATCTAGTCAGAGGTTGTTTTTTCTGTGTGTGTGTGTGTGTGTGTGTGTGTGTGTGTCTCTCAGATCCATCCAGTCCTGTGCATTGTACACGTCTGCTTAGATCCAAATGAACAATTTAGTAACCCCTTTACTCACACGCCCAGCTTGTCCCAGTGATTGGTTTGTAACTTTCTCAGCAATATTTCTTTTCTTTAAAATCCAAGCACGTCCTCTCGGCCACACAAGTGCGTCTGAGCTACCTGCAGATTCTTGGAGACCTGAAAATGTATAGCGGGAAAATCTTTAATGCCACCCTAATGGTATGTGCATTCATTTGTCTGTGATTTTTGGCAAATCTTTGTGTTTTCTCTGGCCGTCCTTTCTGTGTGTGTTGTTACCATGCTGTGGAAAACAAACTCGTGCAATGGGAGTCATATTTTTAGCACTATGCTGAAACTGACCAAGCCTCGTCTTGATTAAAGCGCACTTTCTGTAAAGCGTATCTAATTTTTTTTAACAGCTGAGAGTCAAAAACACCCCAACAGCAGGTTAATGGGTTATCTCCCCCAGATTTGTTCTGCAAGCAACACCCGCTTCATCACCCATTGGTCATATTTGCCCTCAACCTTCATGCTTTCTCCCAGTTCTGCATCAGAGCAGCTCCCTGGAACAATCCATAATGCTTCCCCATGTCTTCCTTCACATCCCTCCACCCACTCTCCCTCTGCCATGCTGCCCACGCTCCCTATCGGGGGGCGGGGGGTGTTGGCGCGGCTGCTTCAACTAAACATGCTCATTTCTCTTGGGCCCTTTCCAGCAGTCGCATTCTAAATCCTCAGCCAGTGCAAACCAGCATAGCTCCTTTGAAGTGAAACCAGTCGCTGAGGGTCCTTTTATTTATGTGTTGTTAAAACGCGCAGGTGTGGCATTAGAGTAGGTCTTGTGGCTCTTCAGATGTGATTGGTCCGTTGTTCCGTTGGTTTGGGCCAAGATTTAATCTCCCCTGAAAATGGGTAAGTCAGCAGTGTGCCCTTGTTGCCAAGAAGGCTAATGGCATATTGGGCTGCATTAGTAGGAGCATTGCCAGCAGATCGAGGGAAGTGACTATTCCCTCTATTGGGCACTGGTGAGGCCACATCTGGAGTACTGTGTCCAGTTTTGGGCCCCTCACTACAGAAAGGATGTGGACAAATTGGAGCAAGTCCAGTGGAGGGCAATGAAAATTATTAGGGGGCTGGAGCACATGACTTATGAGGGGAGGCTGAGGGAACTGGGCTTATTTAGTCTGTAGAAGAGAAGAGTGAAGGGGGATTTGATAGCTGCTTTCAACTACCTGAAGGAGGGTTCCAAAGAGGATGGAGCTTGGCTGTTCTCAGTGGTGGCAGATGACAGAACAAGGAGCAATGGCAGGGGCAGCTCCAGGCCCCAGCATGCCAAGCACGTGCCTGGGGCGGCAAGCCACGGGGGGCGCTCTGCCGGTCGCCGCGAGGGCGGAAGGCAGGTTGCCTTCGGTGGCTTGCCTGCGGAGGGTCCGCTGGTCCTGCAGCTTCGGCGGACCTCCCGCAGGCGTGCCGCCAAAGGCAGCCTGCCTGCCGTGCTTGGGGTGGCAAAATACCTAGAGCCGCTCCGAGCAATGGTCTCAAGTTGCAGTGGGAGAGGTCTAGGCAGGATATTAGGAAATGCTATTTCACTAGGAGGGTGGTGAAGCACTGGAATGGGGGTTACCTAGGCAGGTGCTGGAATCTCCATCCTTAGAGGTTTTTAAGGCCCGGCTTAAAGCCCTGGCTGGGATGATTTAGTTGGGTTTGGTCCTGCTTTGAGCAGGGGGTTGGACTAGATGACCTCCTGAGGTCTCTTCCAACCCTGAGATTCTATGATTCTATGATGTTTTCCCTTTGTTTTCCCTTTCCTGACATAAGGCACGACACAACCTTGGCTGACACATGGGATTGAATCAAGGACCTCCAGAGCTAACAGCAGGAACTGCCACCGTTTATGCTAGAGAGCCAGGTTCTAGAGCTGGCAGCTGTGACGCTCATGTCCTCTGAGGACCAGGCGGAGACGGGGGCCTGGAATGAACACTGACCGGCAGGGCTGTCCCTAGGGGTGTGGGGGCCCCGGGATATAGGTGGCGAGTTTCTAATCTGCCAGATGGTACCTTTCTCCCCCCCCCCGGCTCTGCCCCCACTCCACCCTTTTCCCCCAAGGCCCCACCCCTGCCCTGCTTCTTCCCACCCCCACTCGACCCCCCCCCCCGTTCGCCTCCTCACCCTGCTCACCCACCTGCCTCACCTCCCCGCCCGCTTCCTGCGGGGCCTCCTGAAGCGCGGGGCCTGGGGCGGTCACCCTGATTCGCCGGACCAAGGGCCGGCTCTGCTCACCAGTGGATTACTATGGCTCTATCCGTAGTCACGCCGAGTAGGACGAGTTGAAAATGTTCCATCTCTAGACTGTCAGTGGAAAATTGGGTTTTTGATTAAATGACTTTTTTCCAGAACAGTGTCTGTTTTCTGTGGGGAAATGTCAGTATTTCATGATAGATTTTTCTTGGGCAGTAGGGGGCTAAAACGTTTCAGAGCACAGAACTCTTGCTCCCCTCCCCCCGACGCCAGCTCCGGGAGAGCGAAGGGCGTAGCGATGTGCCTGGGTGCTGATCAGCCCAGTGTGTGTCTCTGCCGTGAGATTGACGGGGCAGCCCCATTGGGAGGAAGGGGGCTGTGTCCTGGCTCTCGAGTGGCGGAATGTCTTACAAGTGGATCGTTAGACTCTGGGGGGGTCACTTAAAAGGCTGTAGATGCCCATGGGAGGGAGATCCCATTAATCCTCTCTCCTCGGTGAGCCACCTTGGGGCCGATGAGCCCTGGGTTCGCAGTGTTCAGCGCCGAAGCCCGCAGCCCATCCGACAACCAGGCTGGTGCAATTCCCAGCTATGGTAAATGAAGGACCAGCAGAAAGAGGCCCAGCATTTTATTCCCACGAGGGACAGGGGTAAATTAAAAGATGGGGACAGGAGCAGGCAAAGGAAGCCAGGATGTTAAACACATGATCTTCCAACAACAACCCCTAAAATCCCACCAACCCCAATCGATAGAATGAAAGAGCCCCACCCGCCAAAGTGTGGGCAGTGGGGCTGGAGCTCCATGTAGCGGGCTAGTGTCCCCTTCCTGGGAGACCAACAACTCTCCGTCAGCTCAATACAGGCCCTGGTAACCCCGAGCCCTGGCCATCCCCTACCAGCTCCGTGTCGCTCTCAACCACAGGTGGGTACGTCTCCACAGCAGGTGGGCAGGCCTGGCACTGGCAGAGGGAGGGGTAGAAAAGGGGACATTCCCCCCCCCCCAAAAAAAACCTATCTTCAGGGGGCCCCGATTGATTGTCGAAAAGGCCAAACTATGTGCAAAGGTGTCCAGAGTTAGCCAGTGGAACAGCAGGCTGGAGAGTCTTCATCCTTTATAGAAATTCTAAATCACAGCAAAATACTGACCCAGCCGCCACGTTTTACTGTTTTAAACTCTTAAAATCCCCGATTTTCCAGGAGTCGAACTAGCCTTTGGCCTTCTGGAAGGTGGCTTGTTGTTTGAATAGCAACAGCCAGGAGCGCGCAAATACCCCCTCCCCCTCCCCTGGTACCTGAACCCTAGAACGGGCCCTGCAGCTGGGAGGATCCTCCCAGCACGGATAGGCAGCTAGCGCCAGCGTGGCCAGCTGCCCAAGTACAATGCTGCCCACTCCTGTGGGTACATCCGCCTGAGCCACCGCAGCCACACTGCTATGTCTAGCACGCTAGCTCGCCTCTGTCCAGCTGTGCAGGGAAGCACCCTCCCAGGGACCGTGTAGATGTACCCGGTGAGGCAGGCAGCCTCCATCTCGTCTCTGCCTCTGCACTGCTGTCTGTGGGAGCTGTCTCGGAAGCCCCCAAACTGGAGCTACCTACTAGTCAGGTTCGGGGGCCAGTAGAAGTTGGCCACTTCCCCTAATTGAAACGTGCCAAGCCATAATGCACAACTCAGGATTCTACGTCCCACCTTGTCACGAGGTTCCTGTTCCGATTTCTATTAAGGCTGGATTCTAACCCACCTTTCTCCGGTAGCTACAGGACAGGGAATCGTATGTCGTCTTGCTGGTCGGAGCTAAGTATGGAATCAGCCAGATTATCAATAACAAGCTCAACATCATAACCCCTCTGGCAGAGTTTGCTAACATCAGCAGGCTGGAGCTTACTGAAGAGTCTGAGAAAGCGAGCATGGTAAAAATCTACCTTCAGGATGTGAAGGTAATTGCAGCTTCAACTGGTGCGTGAGTTGGGAGAGTTGCTCTTTGATCTTCTCAACGATCTAACAGTCTAATTGAATTCTTAATGCTAGTAAAGACAGGGACGTGTTTGTTTTGCTGTTTCGGTTACCTTCATAAATGCAGTGGTGGGACTTTTTTTCCTAGTTACTTTTATAGTATATCACTGGCTATCATGGCCAGTGTGCTTTAACAGTGCGCTCAGAAGGCAGCTTGTCTCCGAGTGCCTCACCATTTGACACGCTGGCAGACTGTATTTATCGGCGATTAACTGTCCCTTGACCATTCTTTTAAGGTAAAATATTTTGCATTGGATACAATGCAAAGGGAGACAGGAGAACCAGTAGAAAAGATGCAACCCGGTCAAGGAAAATGAGATTCCTTTCAAAAATATTTGGCTGCCCTTCCTCAGTAGGACATTGGGCATCAAAGAAAAATCCGTTTTCCCTTTCCACCTTGTGGCCCACTCTGTAATTCACCTCTCGGTATCTGGGAGATGGAGAATGGCCTTTTATTTAGTGCACATCTCTGCAGGTCACGAAGGGGGCCTAACGCATTTTTTGTTTTGTTACAGTTGCTGACGCTGATGCTAGAATCAAACAGTGCCAAGGATCTCGCCTGCCTCATTGCAGGTTACTACAGGCTGTGTGTAGACTCGGGCATCACCATATTCATGTGGGGGGAGGCTAAGCAGCAGGCCCACCGCATCTCCACAGAAGAAGGTAAGAACGAGAGGGTGGCGAGTTGACTGATCACTTAGGAGCATCTGCCACCGTAGACACATGTCAGGTGCAGAGTTTTCTGCTAGGAAGTTAGTCCCCTCTGGAGCCTCATCTCACGGCTCACAACTCCTTGAAGCTATTGGAAAGACTGTTCTCTTTCTGCTTACCCTGGAAGCTACGTGGGGGCAGGGACTGTCCCTTTGTTCTGTGTCTTTACAGCACCTGGCACAGTGGGGCCTGGTCCATGACGCGGGCGCCTAGGCACTACTGAAATAATAAGAATGATTATCATTATAACAACAATAATAAGCCTCACATAGGAAAGGGTTCAAAGAAGAGCCACGAGAATGATTAAAGAACCTGCCGTATAGTGATAGACTTAAGGAGCTCAATTTATGTAGCTTAACAAAGAGGTTAAGGGGTGACTTGATCAATCAATAGTACCTACCTGGAGAACAAATATTTAAGAATGGGCTCTTCGATCTAGCAGAGAAAGGTCTAACGCACTCCAAAGGCAGGAAGGTGAAGCCAGACAAATTCAGACTGGAAATAGGGTGTAACGTTTTAACAGTGAGAGTAATTAACCACTGAACCGACTCACGGGGAGTTGTCCGTGATGGGGAATCCACCACAATTTGTAAATCAAGGCTGGAATTCCTGTCGGAAAGCTCTATGTTACCAGGCAGGTCAGACTAGGTGGGCCCAGTGGGCCCGTCAGCCTGGGAATCTAGGCATTAGGCTGTATTAGTGACCAGGTCCAGCACTGGTCTCTGCTTGCAGGTCGTGGCCCTGCTCATATGTTCAGAATCCGAGCAGCAGTCACAGGAGTGGGTCTCTTTCTAGGAGTGCAAGGGGACTGATTGCTGCTGCTTCTGTGCTAGTTCGGCTGCTGTACCCAGCTGTTTGCGTTGGCCTGTGCTCACAGCAGGCACGGTGTCTTTACATTGCAGGGTACGAGTCGAGAGCCTGCAGCGACTCCGAAGACTCTTGGGAATTGGATTCCTCTGCAGAGCGCTTTTTGGACCCCCCCTGGCTGAACCCCGGCAGCATCCAACCTCTGTGTGAGGAGGAGGCAGAGCAGGAGGAGCTGCCTGAGCTGGAGCCAGAGAGCAGAAACCCCGGAAGCAGGAGTGACGTGACGGACAGTGCGTCCGAAGCTTCTGACTCAGCCAATACCGAGAGCAGAGGATGCAAGACCAGTGGCTCGAGTGACTCGATGGACGCTCTGGAGGAGGATGACTTAGAGGCCTGCTCCTCCAGCAGGCCACAGTTCCTCCAGTTTTTCACACCCACTATTCAAGAACTCAACTGCCAAGACAAGAGCATCTTTGCTCTGGCCAACAAGGAGGGGAGCAGTGGGGCAGAGTCTGAAGATTTCCTTTGTTTCTTGCAGTTATCCCAAGGAAGCCACCCTGTGCCTAAGCAGACAAGCCCCGAGCAAAGAGGGGAGAATGAGGCGGATGCTTCGGCTCTCAAGACCAAGCTGTCAGAAGAGAACGTGATGGAGTATTACAGTCTCTGCTCCAGCATATCCCCAGGCAGCAACGGAGAGAGAAGCTTCCTCAATCATAGCCCAGGGAACGGCTCTGTGAAGGACTTGCCGGCTGAGTCGGGCCAGCAGGAGGGACTCTGCAAGGTAGATCCAACAGCGGAGGACAATGACCTCATCCTGCACCCACCTCCGGGCTTCGGGGACACCAGCTCCGAGGATGAATTCTACGATGCTGCGGACCGGCTGACCCCAACAGATGCCCTGGCAGGTGCGCTCAGAGAAGAGGTTATATAATAAATCAGCTCAGTAGGGCAGGGATGCTCTCTTACCCTGTGCACCTGGCACAACAAGACCTGATCATTCTTGGGGTACTAGGGTGGTACGACTGGATGAGTGATGAATAATGAACCTAGGGATGGTCACGTGTCAGATCCACAATGCCGAGAACACGTCCCCCTTGTTCAGTTTCCCAAGGTTTTCCTGAAGCTCTCTGGACTCGCAAATGAGCTTTAAATGTCCCTTCTCCAAGAATGAATCCCTCGCAGGCAGAAATGCCATGCAGAGAGAGCACATCGATATCAGCGCGATAGGGTTGGGTGGGATTTTTCAGTAGCACCCAGGTGAGTTCAGAGCACCCGTCTCAGTGAAAGTCATGGGACCTGTGCTCCTAAAACAGTTCGGCATTCTCGAAACCCCGCCCGCTATCACAAGAACACCAGAGTACAGACACATATGGAACACACATGTTATTTAAAGGTACACGTGTCTTTAAGCCTCCGTAGTACCCATGGGAGTTTGTTGTGTTTGCTGTGTACATGATGGACTTTGCAAAGTGTGTGTGGTCCCCACGAATGCTGTGGGAGGTGCAGCAGGCCCAGAGGCTGACAGCTGTGCTCGGGGGTGGCGTGGGCTGGCAGGAATCCTGGGAGGTGTAGATACAGGAACAGGCCAGAAGAAAAGGAAGCAGGAAAGCCGTGTAGGGACCAAGTGGCTCAGTCCAGAGAATGGGCGGGAGGAGATGCTGTGATGGTGGGAGGCTGCCAGGAAGGAGATAGGGACCCATTCCTGCCAGGCTTGCCTGACCCCTGACACTGAGCGATGATTCTTAGACATTCTTAAAACCTCAGGAAATCCCCGGACTAGAAGCTGAAAAACTCTATTGCTTAAATGGATCCCAAAGCCTCAGGAGAACACACTGCGGCTTCCTGTCTCTTCCCCTCGGATAGATCACAAACCACCATTCCATTTTACAGCCCAACTCGGTACGACACAGAAATGCAGAGCTAGGGGCACTCACAGAGCCTTCACTTCTTTCCCCCTAGTTCCAACCTGAAACCAGACAGAAATTCCAAGGCCACCGTATCCATCCATCACCCCCACCAATTAAGGCCTAGAGTGAGCCACGAAGAAGAAAAGGTGTTTTCAAAAGAAAAATGATTCGTTAAGCAAACAGCCATGCCATTAGCTACAATTATACTCCCACGCCAAGGTGAAATGGTGTGTCGATGGGTGATACGTCCCCGGACAACAGAGTGAGCTACAGCCTGACTATCCTGGAACCTAACCATACCTTTTTCATGAATTTACTCCTTTTATAATTAACATGAAACTGCCCTTTCCCTGAATTCTAGTTCTACCACCGCCTTATGGGCTCTTAACTTCAGTAGTGCGGATTGTAAACAGCTTCATCCCCGTCACTCCCATGCTATCAATAGAGATCACATTCTCAAAAACACTCGTTTAAAACCCCTGCAGAAACCAGCTACCACGACCAGCAGCTTGTAACACTGCTAGACTAGCCCCTGTTCAGCAGTTAGTGTAATTAACCCTGAGTCACGTCCTTCCTAATTCTTCCTTTCCCATAACACTCTGTCTCCTATACTCTGTATGCTTAGGCCCCAAACCTAACTTCTTCTTGGTACTGAACCTAAACCATCCTATGAGCTACCCCCTCTGTGCCGAGCCACGTAAGGCACAAGTTCGTCACAGCTCCCCATTTACAGAGCTTTAGCTCAAGCGATAGCAGCTCGCGCTTTTAGTGCTCAAGGTTCCCCAGTTCAATCCCCAGTGTCTCAGCCAAGATGGCTGCCGTCCCCAATGCCTGGTTCTCATCAGTCCAGGAGATCCCATGAACAACCCATGGCCCTCTGTGTGTAGCCAGTTACACACACGTGTGTGGTACACTACCATTTCCTTACCCTTGGGTTCTCTTCTTTCCTGGCAGGCTCTGAGGCACTGTCCCGTGAGGGGAAGGGCGATTCCTGCTTCCTGAAGAAGTCACGGTGCTGCAACCTGGGGGAAAGCTGCATGTCGAGACAAGCCACCAGGGAGAAGCACAGAAAGGAGAAGGAGCTGAAGCATGCCAAGAGCCTGAGAAAGAGGAGATCTTTCCTACAGACGGATTACACGTCGCAGGTTACCTTCCCGGTGGCTCCATCCCCTGCCCTGGAGAGCGCTGATCCTGCGTGCGCCTCTGAACGGGAGCCCCAGCTGCCCTCCATCTCTCTCACTCACATGACATCCTCCTTGGACGAAACTATCGGGGAGCCCCCGCTGCTGGAAGCCAGGACCTTTGCCCAGCTAAAGCCTCGGAGCGAAGCCAAGAGTAAAAACCCTTTGTCAGCCTTCATGGAAATGGAGCCTGACACCATGGAAACCAAATTGGTAACTGCCTCGGTCATCCCTTCCATTTCAGCCAGTCATCTCCAAGGTGACCAGGAAGAGAGAGAAACTTCGGACCTAACCCCGTTGCCCAGCTGTGCGGAGAACAGCCTGGGGCCTCTTGGTTCTGCATGTGCACGTGACGGTGGCTGCGTAAGTCCTTCTGAAATATCCTTCCATTTGGGAGACATCAGAGACCCAGAACAAGCAGGAGGCGCCCGGGACAGCCCCGGTGGCTGTGGTCGCCCATTTTCTGAAATGGAGGTTGGATGTATAACCCGCACGGTGCCGCGAGAGCAGCCGATGCCACAGAGTGCCACGGAGGCTCTGGAAGCCCACCGTGAACTCGAGCCGTCTGCACATCCAGGCGAAGGAGGGATACCTCCTTGTGCTGAGCCAGTGCTTTCTCCATTGGGGTGCTACAGAGGCAAGCCATTGCCCCAGGCTGCAGCTTCAGACCTGGATTCTCGGTCCACTGCTGATAAAGGAGAAGCATGTGAACAGCTTGTGCCGTCATCTCCCTTTGCAAGGGGATCAGCTGGTCCCACTAGCTGTGCAGTGAAATCGGATGCTGAAATGGTATCTGGAGAGAGAACCAACAAGAACCTAAATGAAGAACCCTTAAAAAGCGTGGAAGATAAAAACCATTTGGGTTTCTCTAATGCCACGGAGCTGCTTTCAGACTTTAACGGCGCATCGGGAATAATCACTCGCCTCTCCTGGCTTTCGTTTGGAACCAGGACAGACCAAGCAATGCCCTGCCAGCAGGGGGACATAGAAGACGCCGCCCCAGCAGAAACTGACCAAGCTGTTGACCAAAGTCCCTGGACAGCAGAGCATTCTGACTCAGGTGCCCTAAGGAAGGAAACGCATTTTTCCTCAGCTTCTCCGAAAGCGCATCCTCCTCCGGAGCAGCTTAGTGGCCAGCGCACAGAGGAGAGAGGACCCAGAGAAGATGCACTATATGTGGATGGTCGCCACAGACAGCCCCAGCGCACTGTGACGCCTCTTCTCACAGAGGAGACCACAGAGCAAAGAAAGGGCTGCCACTTAAACACATCACCGGGGCTACGTTCTCCTTCCCCCAAAGACACTGGTGGTGCCTCAGCACACAGAGAGGGAAACTTTGGTCCAGATCGATTGCTGCTTTGTGTGACCCATGAAAAAGATGCCCCAGTGTCTATGAGCTGCAACACAACTCGTCCTTTGGGTTTGACCAGTGTCAAGGGGACCCTCTTCCCCAAAGCTGGCATGGACAAGTGCAGCTGTCACTTGTCTTATGCCAGCTGCTTCCACGGGCCAGACAATGACCTAGATTACGAGTGTGTTGATTCTGCACACAGCACTTCCTCCAGGCCTTTAACAACCCCACCGGCTGCTGGGAGCTTGTCGTTTCTAGACCAGCCCCCTGCCAGGACCATGGACGAGCGTAACTGTGTGGCCGCTGAGCCTAGTGTGAGTGAAAACGGCCCATGGCCAGAATCTCACCTGGAAGCGCTGGGTCAGTTGCAAGAGAGAGCAGGGAAGTCATCGGCTGACTTCTCTCTGTTCCTGGCAAATGTGGCAGAGCTCCAGGCCATTGTGAGGCAGTTCTCAGGAAACCAAACGAAACACCCTCGAGACACGTGCGCAGAACACTACTCTGAACACAAGCAGGTACTCTGCGCGGAGTCCCGCAAGCTGATGGCCAGCTGCCAGAAGGTCCTACAACCAGACAGGTCTTCTGAAGAGCTGCCAGGGGCATTGCAGGAGACCTTCCAGGACCTCATGCAGCTGACAGCGCTGTGTTTCCAGTTCACGGCCTGTGGGCTGTGTGGGAGACGCCACAAGGAGCTCACCGTCAATCTGAAGGACGTGGTTTGCACCTACCATCAGTTTGTCCGCGCTGCTCTCCAGACCGGGGGGAAGGGCTGTCCCGATCTCGGTGCCACGCTGCTAGCACGCCAGGGCACGGCCCTCACGGCGGCAGTGTTCTGTCTAACCCAGCAGTTCAGAGCAGCGCCGGCAGTGTAAAGACGGTAGCTCCATGAGACAGACTCTTATACTCGTGTACCGCTGACGGGAAAGTGCCCAACAAACGTTTACTGTATAACCTATGAACCCAATAAAATATCTTCTGCAGAAAAGCAACACGAGTCATTCAGCAGTCTGGCCACACACCTCAAGGCAGGATCATGCGCAAGACTCAGCCGAGTTTGGGTCAGCTGCCCTGTTTGCTAGGACATTCCAGTCCATCAGGGGATAATGCTGGGGGAGGTGGGTCCACAGCCCGCCCACCCGCTCTGTCTGTATAAAAAATAATGGTCTCGAACGCAGAGCGCAGTTGGTGGCTTTTTCCCCCGTGGCTCCAGTTTGGGGGGTGTCTCCTGGGTAGCGCGGCGTGTCGTCCCACCTTACTTTACATTTTAGACATTGTAAACAGGCACTGAATGGAACAGAGTGTCCGGCAGCAGGCTCAGCTCTGCATTCTCCACCCCAGAATCTCGGGGCGGCTCTCGGTGTTGCAATGGAAACTGATTTTCTAGAATCCGACTCCAGTACCTGCAGCGCTAAGTGGTTCCACTGCCAGGGGTTCCTCTGCAGCTTCCAGAGAACTTAACACCTGAAGGCAGCAGCAGCACCATGGTATAACCCCAAACCAGCTACCCCGACCAATAGCTTGTAACAAATCTAAACTAGCCCCCGTTCAGCAGTTAGTGTAACGCAGCAACTGCCTTGAAACCGCTGAAGGCAGCAGCAACTTACTAAGTAGAAGGCAGCATGTTCCTGAAACGCCCCTCCCCTTCTCCCTATAGCCACGCCCCCTGGGGCTAGGCAGGGGCAGAATGGGAGTGTGACCACAGGGCATTAGGCACTGCGTCATATGGACCAGCTCACCGCAGGGTTAGACAACACTTAATACGGCTGTGGCCTCTGCTGAAAAGGCTGCCGTCCGTTAGACAACTCAGGCACTTGAACAGTCCAGCGCAAACCTCTAACAGCAACCCCAACGTACAGATTGCACCCAGCAGTGGCCTCCAGCAGGGCTGGAAGCTGAGCCATGACACCGCTTCAAAAAGCAAAGCCTCCCCTCTACCTGCAAACCAGCCCAAGGGTGCAGGGGGTCATTTTGTGCGGTGGCACTGCTAGAATTTGGAGGGAGGACCAGGAGAGCGCCCTGGGGGAATGCTGCACCAAAATATTAAAAATTCTGCACACAGTATTTAAAAAGTCTGCAAAATTCTGCTTATTTTATTTGTCAAAATAACACACACATACCCGTTTCCATTATTTTGGTAATTTATTTCAAAATAGGTGTCAGCAAGTATGTCTGTAACAATACGGACACTAAAAAAGATTCAGGAAATGTTTTTTTGACAAATAGGTGCCTTACTAAGCCTATAAATACAGAGTAATAATTCATTTAAACTGCAGTACAGAACTGTCAAATATCAGAGGGGGAGCCGTGTTAGTCTGGATCTGTAAAAGCAGCAAAGAGTCTTGTGGCACCTTATAGACTAACAGACGTTTTGGAGCATGAGCTTTCGTGGGTGAATACCCACTTTGTTGGATGCACTTGCATCTGACGAAGTGGGTATTCACCCACAAAAGCTCATGCTCCAAAACGTCTACAGAACTGTATTTCTCACCACCCCCACCCCCAAAGCAGTGCAAAGGCTTGGGGGAGTTAGGGGTAACAGAGGAGCTGAGGGAAGTAATTGTTGGGTAGGGGCCTGAGTGTGAAGTTGGGGGGGGTTGTTGGGTGTGGGTGGGAGAAGTATGGAACAGGTTTTTTTGAGGGGTGGGGGGAAATTGTTAGGGAGCCTCTGCTGCTTCCATTCAGTCAGGCACATCTGCCTGTCCCCATAGGGCCATGCACCCCCCAACTCCATGTGTCCTTCCACCCTCACCTCCATGTCTCTGTGCCCCCACTCAGCTACACCTTACCCCATGCGTCTCTGCTCCCCCCACCCCATGTCCCTGTGTCTCTACACCCCACTCCCATGTGTCCCTGCACCCCCACCCCACATCCCCAGGTGGCCCTGTGCTGCCACATAGTTACCCTTCATCCCCACGTGTCCCTGTGCCCCCACACCCGCACTCAGCTACCCCCTTACTCCCATGTGTGTCTACACCCCACAGCCCCATGTGTCCCTGCACCCCCTCCCCTGTGTCCCTCAGGGCCCTGCACCTCCACTCCTATTCAGCCCCGGCCCCAGTCTGTCCTCCCTCAATATCCCTTATGAACCTGTCTGTGACACACACACCACCAGCAGCCCCATATGCCCCCCGCTCTGTCTCTTCCCCGCCCCCCTTATCCCGTCTCCTGACCTGGCCCCACAGGCAGGGTGTTACCTTCTCTTCCCTATCAACAGCTGGGGCTGGCCCTGGAGCAGCTGTTTGGGTCTAGTGCCACAGTGGCCCCTGGTGGGCAACAGGCATAACTTCAGCAACTTTCCAGCAGAAGTTATTTACTGCAGGGGGAAAAAAAAAATTCCTCTTGGCCCATGAATGCTGCCCATGTGCACAATTCCCCCAGGAGTAAACATTGCAGCCAGCCACAGCACCTGCAGCTGTTCTGTACTATTTGTTAGCTAGGTCTTTAAATACTTTGGGCCCAAACTCTCAAGTACATTAAGGCCCCATCCACATCCGTGGCCACATAAAGGAGTTCTAGGGTGTGGCTGCACAGCAGATGTGGGTGTCATTTGCCGCTCATGTAGACATACCTGCACTTTAGAAAACAGCAGAGAAAGGATGCCCCAGGGTGGGTTTCAGAAGCAGGCCTGCCTGGCCCACTGCCCATGTACACTCACTTATGTAGCCTGCACAGAAACTCATGCTGCAGCATCCTCACTTCTACTTTTAGCTAGCTAGGTAGAGTACAGCTAGTGCTGGTACACTGCGACAAGCTGCAGTGCACACAGCACCCCCTGGAATGAGACTCGGGCCTTCTGAATCTAGTTTTGGTGTTTTCCCCCCATTTAAGTGTGCGTGTGGGGGGGAGAAGTGTGTTCAACAAAGGTAGGTAGCAACAGCACTAACGAACTTCCCTTTATACTTAAAAACGTTTATGCTTCCTTTGTCCCTGGCCTATATCCTGGCACTATAACACATCACAGCTTTCAGAAGGTGAATAGGTAAAGTGGGGTGACAGTATTGATTTGGGGCATCTTCCCTGCAAGAACTGTTTTCATCCTACTGAATGTTTCAAGAGGACAGCCAGCAGTGGTTAGTGGTGGGGTGGGGGAAATCCAAGAATAAATATTCTATTATGACATTAGTTAGATGTTAAGTAGCAGAAATATGAGAAGAGCATTACAAGAAAAACTTTCCTAGATAAGAGCACTGTGTTTTACCTGTGAAAAGATCAGTCCAGTTAACTGCTACACTGGTGTAATTAACTACTTTAACCCCACACTGCTTACTTGTAATTAACATGACAGTCAAAACCTTAAGGGATTTGTGTACATCTTCTCCCTGCCCCAAAGAGGAACTGGTAGTACAGACATTTCCAAAACACTAACAGAACATCAGTAAGAATTGACAAGTTCCCGTTGGTCTGTATTTGAAGCCCAGGGATGACCCTTGTTTTCCAGCAATACACCAATGAGGTAGAATATATTAAACTGATGAGCTCCTTATGCCACGTGAACCACATTTCTCTGTACACAAGCTACACTGATGCCTCTGCTTGAAATAACGAGGGAGGAGTTTGCTTCCTTTGGCTGTGCAGCCCATTAACATCACAGAATAAAGAGTCTTCTTGCATGTTGCTAAGCAGATGCATTTTCCATCATAGAGCTGTTTCCTGGAGAACGTAGCCTTTTCCGGGCGGAACTCCAGCTTTCAATGCTTCTGGCCAGCTCTGGGTCTCATAGTAAGTTGATAAGGCATCAAAGACTGTCAAAAAGAGTGATCAAGATCAGTCTAAATACAGCGATCACTGGAAATCTGGGCTTGTTTGTCACTGGTTAGAACAACAAAGGCTGGAAGAGCTGACAGCAGCCAGGCATCGTTGCTATTGTTTAGAATCTGATAGGCAGGCAACCTAGGAAACTCGTTTGTCACGTATCGGTAGCTAAAGATCAATGGCATGAGGAAATTCTGCCTTCTAGCTGACAGCCATGCTGACCTCCTGACAAGCCACCATGGATCAACTACAGCTTCCCGGAAAAGCAGAACATACCAGGGCCTCTCCCCTAAGAAGGAGCTTCTCTAGTCACACTTCTGTGTTTCCTGACACTGCTCTTCACGTTTTGTAACTTTAAGGTGAACACTTTCACCTTTATTGAACTTGGGCCAACTTTTCACACTTGGGTGCCTCAAGATAGCGGCGTGCTCCGGAGCGTTAGGAAAAACAATCAGGCCCCCTTCAGCAGGTGCCTACAGTGGGCGTAGCTTCTGGCACGCGTGTTTGAGAACCCTGGCATTCCCACTTAAGGCAAGCTGATGTGAGTATTCTTCTTCGAGTGATTGCTCCTATGCATTCCATGTAGGTGTGCGCGCCGCGCGTGCACGGCTCTCCGGAACATTTTTACCCTAGCAACTCCGGCGGGCCGGCTGGCGCCCCCTGGAGTGGCGCCGTCATGGCGCCCCTTATACACCTCAGCCGGCCCGTCCGCTCCTCAGTTCCTTCTTCCCGCCCGTGACGGCCAGTTGGAACAGTGGAGTGCTCCCTTACCTCCACAACCCTAGTGTTTCTCCGTAGTTTTAGTAGTTAGTTCAGTTCTTGTTGTAGTTATATATATATTTAGTGTTAATAGTGTCAATAGTTACGGAATTAGAGGGTTTGCCCCTCTTCTTCCGCCCCGGTGCGGGCTTATGCCCGGAGCACCGGGTTTCAAGCCCTGTGCGGCTTGCCAGCGGCCTATGCCGGTTAGCGACCCGCACGACTCTTGCCTCCGCTGCCTCGGAGAGTCGCATCGGCCAGATAAGTGCTCTATCTGCATAGCCTTTAAACCTCGTACGAGGAAAGAGAGAGACTCTAGGCTGAAGCACTTACTGATGGAGTCTGCGCTCCAACCTCCGGCGCCAGCTCCAGCGGCACCGAAAACCGCCTCGACAAGCAGCGCTCCGACTGCACCGAGCCGCTCCGGCACCGAGCCGGCATCAAAGACCCGGCACCGCTCCCTCTCCCCGGGGAGGAAGCACAAGGCGCCGAAGACGGCTGCCGCAAAACAGCAGCGAAAGCCGTCAGCCCAGCCGCCTCCGACGAAAACGGTGCAGGCTGAGGCAGTGCACGCTAAGTGCACCGCACCGTTGACTCCGGCGCCGCCTGGCCCGTCGAGTCCGGTTCCGCCCAGCTCCCCGGCGCCCACCGAGGAGGAGCTGAGGATCCCGTCGACGCCGGAGGCGTTCGCGACGGCAAGAGAGCTGATTGAGGCGACGGCCCCGTCATATCAGCCGCCGGCACCACTGGTGCGGACATTCAAGTCCCTCGGCAAGCCAGCGATGGTGCGCCCCTCATCTCCGGGCGACCGTGGCAACCGTGGCTCCAGAATCCGGTCTCGATCCCGGTCTATCTCCCGGCGAAGGTCGCCGAGGCACCGCTCCCCATCCCGCCGTAAATCGCCATCGCGACGCCGCTCAGCGTCCCGGCACCGGTCGCAGTCCCGGCACCGCTCTCCATCGCGGGGCCGGTCGTACTCCCGGCGGCGCTCCAGGTCCCGGTCACGAAGTCACCGGCACCGCAGCAGGTCCGCGTCCAGGCACCGCGGACATCGGGACTCGCGCAGCCGTTCGAGGCGCCGCAGATCCCGCTCGAGGTCCGGTTCCCGGCACCGCCGGTCGAGCTCCCGACGTCGCCGGTCGAGCTCCCGCCGCCGCCGCTCCCCTTCTTGGCACCGGAGATCCAGCTCCCGACGCCGTAGATCTGGCTCCCGGCACCGGAGATCCGGCTCCCGGCACCGTGCGCAGCACAGGTCCCGCTCGCCACTGGACCCCCGAGACGCCCGGCACCGACCCTCGGCACCGGAGGATCGTCTCACGCCGGCGCTGGACGCCCGCCCAGGCATCGCCACGGCTCCACCCTGGCCCTCCAGGGAACCCTCTGTAGCCTCACCCCAAGGCAGTGCGGTGGATTTCAGAGCCGGTTCCGTTCCCCCGGATCATGGACCCCAGTATTGGGGACATTGGGTGCCCTGGGCGCAATATGAACAGGGGCCTCCCCTGCCACCCAGGCAGCCGGGCTCGGCACCATCGGTACCGGTGGCCACCGTTAGTCGAGCCCCCCCGTCCCCACCGACGCAAGCCGCCGCCCACGACCCTTCTTTGGGGCAGGACTCGCTGCGGCCAGATCACCAGGTGGGCGAGCACCAACAGGAGGAGGTGCTCCCGGCCCACTCCTCGTCGTCCTCTCCAGATGAGGCGGTAGCGGGGGCCTCGCCATCGGGACCCCCGCCCATTGACCTCAGGGCACACCAGGACCTTCTCCGAAGGGTGGCAAAGGCCATTAACTTGCCCATAGAGGAGGTGCAAGAAGTCGAGGACCCGATTACGGACGTTGTCGGAGATGACGCCCCTGTCAGAGTGGCGCTCCCGTTCATTCGCACCATTCAGAAGAACAGTGCCACTATCTGGCAGTCGCCCTCCTCCGTTGCCCCCACGGCGCGAGGCGTCGAAAGGAAGTATTCCGTCCCGCCCCAGGGCTACGAATACTTGTACGTCCACCCCACCCCGGACTCGCTGGTGGTCCAATCGGTCAATGACCGCGAACGACACGGTCAACCTGCCGCTGCGCCGAAGGCGAAGGACGCCCGGCGCATGGACTTATTAGGGCGAAAAATCTATTCGGCGGGAGGCCTCCAACTCCGTGTCGCCAACCAGATGGCCCTCTTATCCAGATACACTTTTAATATCTTGGGGTGCCTTGCGAAGTTCACGGAGCTAACCCCTCCGGAATCCCGCCCTGAATTCTCAGCGCTGCTGGAGGAGGGCAAGTTAGCCTCCAGATCACTGATCAAAGCGGCCGTAGACGCAGCAGACTCAGGGGCTCGAACGGTAGCATCCGGGGTGACGATGCGCCGCATTGCGTGGCTACAATCTTCCACCCTCCCACCTGAGGTCCAGTACACCCTCCAGGACCTCCCGTTTGACACGAAGGGGCTGTTTTCTGAGAAAACGGATGCCAGAATCCAGTCCCTAAAGGATGGGAGGGTTGCGATACGAACTCTGGGTATGCACACCCCGGCCACGCAGAGGCGTTCGTTCCGCCAACAGCCCTACCGTCCCTTCAACCAGGCCAGGTCTCGGCCGTTTAACAACCGCCGAACGGCCCCCTTCCGCCGCAGACCGTCAGGGGGGCGGCGCAACCAGGCGCAGAACTCGTCCAAGGCTCCGCAGGGCCAAAAGCCGGCCTTTTGACGGGACGCCCGAGGACGGCCCATCACTCTCCCCCCAGGATCCACCCCTTTTGTTTTCCAATCGCCTTGCCCGCTTCCTTCCGGCGTGGTCTGCTATAACATCGGACAGCTGGGTCCTCAGCACCATCCAGCACGGCTACCGCCTACAGTTTCTTTCGCCCCCCCCCTCCCACCCACCTTCCCCGTCCCTCTTCAGGGACCCCTCTCACGAGCAAGTCCTCGTACAGGAGGTGCAGGCTCTGTTGAGCGTGGGTGCTATCGAGGAGGTGCCTCCCTGCAGGCGGGGCAGGGGATTCTACTCCAGATATTTCCTCATCCCCAAGGCGAAAGGAGGTCTTCGTCCCATCTTGGACCTCCGGGAGCTGAACAGATACCTCTGCAAGCTCAAGTTTCGGATGGTAACCTTGGGGTCCATTATCCCTTCCTTGGATCCGGGAGACTGGTTTGCCGCCCTCGACATGAAAGACGCTTACTTTCATGTGGCGATTTACCCCCCCCACAGACGCTTCCTGCGCTTCATGGTCAACGCGACCCACTACCAGTTTGCGGTGTTACCCTTTGGCCTCTCCACTGCCCCGAGGGTGTTCACCAAGTGCATGGCGGTCGTGGCCGCAACTCTCCGTCGTCGCAGAATTCACGTATACCCCTATCTCGACGACTGGCTGATCCGTGGCCGATCTCAAGAGCTGGTGACAGCCCAGGTGTCAGAGATACTGCACCTGTTCCGGTCTCTCGGCCTCCTCGTCAATGCCGAGAAGTCCCAATTACTGCCGACACAGCGATTGGAGTTCATAGGAGCAGTCCTCGACTCCACCCTCGCCAGGGCCTGCCTCCCTCGTTCTCGACACGAGACAATGGTCTCGCTCATTCGCAGCTTACAAGCCTTCCCTTCCACGACGGCCCGGTCCTGCCTTCGCCTGCTGGGCCACATGGCTGCGTGCACCTTTGTGACCGCGAACGCGAGGCTGAGGCTCCGTCCGTTCCAGATGTGGCTGACTTCGGTGTACCGGCCCCACCGCGACCCTCTAGATCTGGTGGTCACGGTCTCGGACCCCACTCTCCAGACGCTCACCTGGTGGCTGCATCAGGAGGTGGTCTGCGCCGGGGTTCCGTTTCGCCCCCCTCGCCCGTCGGTCACCCTGACCACAGACGCCTCGGCGCTTGGATGGGGGGCTCACATGGGAGACCTGCACACTCAGGGCCTCTGGTCGGCCCAGGAGCTCTCCCTGCACATCAACGTCAGGGAATTGAGAGCGATCCGCTTGGCTTGTCTCACCTTTCTTGCACACCTCCGGGACCGCTGCGTCGCGGTATACACGGACAACACGGCAGCCATGTTTTATCTGAACAAACAGGGCGGGGCCCGATCCTCCCCGCTGTGCAAGGAGGCGATGCTCCTATGGGACCTGTGTGTAACCCACTCGATTCGCCTCGAAGCGTTCTTTCTACCAGGAGTGCAGAACACGCTGGCCGACCGTCTGAGCCGGTCTTTCGCTGCCCACGAGTGGTCCCTTCGCCCCGACGTGGCCCACACCATCTTCCAAAGGTGGGGCTTTCCCCAAATAGACCTGTTTGCCTCCAGGACCAACAGGAAGTGCCACAGGTTCTGTTCGTACCAGGGTCGGGCTCCGGACTCCATCTCCGATGCGTTCCTCATGTCCTGGACGGGTCCCCTTCTATACGCCTTCCCGCCGTTCCCGCTAGTCCACCGAGTACTGCTCAAGCTACGGAGGGACAAGGCCCGCGTCATACTCGTCGCTCCGGCCTGGCCGAGGCAGCACTGGTATACCCTGCTCCTCGAGCTATCGATCCGGGATCCCATTCCCCTACCATTATGGCCGGATCTCATCTCTCAGGACCTCGGCAGGCTTTGTCACCCGAACCTGCAGTCGCTGCATCTTACAGCCTGGTTCCTGAGTGGTTGACCGACGCGGAGAGGACCTGTTCTGCGGCGGTGCAGCAAGTTCTCCTTGAAAGCAGAAAACCGTCCACACGCTCGACCTACCTGGCAAAGTGGAAACGCTTTGCCCTTTGGTGCGATCAGCAAGGTCTTAACCCCTTCTCGACCCCTCTACAGACGGTCCTTGACTACCTCTGGTACCTGAAAGGCCAAGGTCTCGCGATCTCGTCCCTGAGGGTACACCTGGCGGCGCTTTCGGCCTTCCGGCCTGCTGTAGATGGTCGCTCCGTGTTTTCCAACCCCATGGTTGCCCGCTTCCTCAAGGGGTTGGACCGCCTCTACCCGCAAGTGCGGCCGCCGGCTCCTACGTGGGATCTGAACCTGACTCTCACCCAGCTGATGCGCCCGCCCTTCGAGCCCATGGCCTCCTGCTCCCTCCTCCATCTCACCTGGAAGACGGCCTTCCTCGTGGCAATCACATCCGCCAGACGAGTATCCGAACTCCGCGCCCTGACGGCGGGTCCCCCATATACCGTCTTCCACGCGGACAAAGTGCAGCTTCGGCCACATCCGGCCTTCCTCCCTAAGGTGGTGTCGGCCTTTCATCTTAATCAGGAGATCTTCCTCCCGGTCTTCTTTCCAAAGCCGCACGCCTCACCTCGTGAGCAGCAGCTCCACACCCTCGACGTCCGTAGGGCCCTCGCCTTTTACATTGACCGAACTAAGTCCTTCCGGCGTTCCTCCCAGCTCTTTGTCGCAATTGCGGAGCGCATGAAAGGCGAGCCTGTTTCATCCCAACGGATTTCTTCCTGGGTGACATCCTGCATACGGGCGTGCTACGAACTTGCTCGCGTCCCCCCGTGCCGGCTCACCGCACACTCGACAAGGGCGCACGCCTCATCAGCCGCCTTCCTGGCCCACGTTCCCATCCAGGACATCTGTCGAGCGGCCACCTGGTCTTCCGTCCACACCTTCGCTTCCCATTATGCGTTGGTGCAGCAGTCCCGAGACGACGCAGCCTTCGGCTCTGCGGTGCTACACTCCGCCACGTCTCATTCCGACCCCACCGCCTAGGTAAGGCTTGGGAATCACCTACATGGAATGCATAGGAGCAATCACTCGAAGAAGAAAAGACGGTTACTCACCTGTAGTAACTGGTGTTCTTCGAGATGTGTTGCTCCTATCCATTCCAGACCCGCCCTCCTTCCCCACTGTCGGAATAGCCGGCAAGAAGGAACTGAGGAGCGGACGGGCCGGCTGAGGTGTATAAGGGGCGCCATGACGGCGCCACTCCAGGGGGCGCCAGCCGGCCCGCCGGAGTTGCTAGGGTAAAAATGTTCCGGAGAGCCGTGCACGCGCGGCGCGCACACCTACATGGAATGGATAGGAGCAACACATCTCGAAGAACACCAGTTACTACAGGTGAGTAACCGTCTTTTACTTCCTGTGCCTGCGTCTACCCCTCACTGATTAGACCATCTTAGACTTGTGTCTTCTGATGCATTCAGCAAATACATGCAGACTCTAGCCACTTGCTTGTAGCTCCCTCACCCCACCACACACACACCTACCTAGCCTAGGCAGTATTTTGGATGCTCCTCTTCATTATCCTTTCCTCCTCACACCAAACCTTCATTGCAACATATATGGACAGCACCAGGGGGTTCCCCACTACAGCAACCCTACTGAGATGCGCAAGGCAGCTCCGAACCCAGCCGCTCATCTGAGCAGCACCAATACACGTGTTTTGGTAAGAGGGGGAGGGGAATTTTGGGCTCAAGGGATAATGGTAACTCATTTTCCCACCCCACTGCAGTTACTGCCCTCAGTCCTTCGAGGATGTTCATGAGTTGGGGAGTGGTTCTCCAGCCCGAATACTGCATTGATCGGCAGCAGCCAGTGCATAGACGCAAGCTGGCCCAGGTCTAACAGAGCTTGGCCTCGGACTAGTTCCTAGCAAATAGGTGTTTGCTGTGCTGAGCTAACGATCAGTGGCACTTCTGCTGGCAATGCTAACGGGAGCGGGCCCTGCCACTGAACTAGCCTTCCAGCAGGGAGGGGGGCCATGTACCCATGTTAAGGCAGAGGGACGGGAAAGCTTCCACCCTGCTATACCTGTGCAGAAGACAAACTGGAATCTAGGCCCCACCACACACACAGCCATCTCTCCCCTTCTTTTATTGTTCTAGTCCAATGAACGCTGGGGCCTGAACTTCCCTCCCCGTTCCCTGGCCCGTGGTTGAGATCATGGTGTAGAGCTCTGGTCTGTAGCTGCATCCTGGCAATAACCAGCCTGGGAGCCATACCTTGATTGATTGCTAACGTCTCCGAATGATAGTTCTTCACGTTGGCGTTCTTCACCATGTACTCGGCAATGGGCAGCCGAGCTGTCTGCAAGGAGTGCTCCTGTGCCTTCTGCAAGGTCAGTTTCTGGAAGTCAAAGTAAGAGATGATGCACACGCACACACCCTGACCTTGTTCAGTCTGATGGCCTCGTAACACACACATTGCCCTTTGCTTAGGAGGGGCTAGGTGGGTGGGAGACCAGCCCATGCCCTCCAGGGCTGGGTAAAGCCAATTAAGACAGACTGGAGCTGTCCCTACTACATCCCTCCATTCCCCGTGGAAACTGCCACCCCAGAACAGACCGGGGCACCAGCTGTCTGCAGCAGGCAGTTCCGGAACAACGTGCCCCCGGGGAAGTTCCTTCCCAGCCCCCAAGGGGCAGAGGTTAGCTCATCCCTGAAGCATGAACGCTGATCTCCCTCCCGGAAGGTTGCGCGGGGAGCTGCCAGCCACACACAAGCAATGGGCAGGCCGCTGCCTGGAAGGCCATTCAGGACAAGACGAGACATTTATTCGAGTTTGGTGCCAGATGCTATGGAACTTACAACATCACACGCTTGAAACACTTTAACGCTGCGAGCCAGCGGCTTTCTAAACCACTGACTTATCTGGCCTCTGGTCATTTGCGTCGCCAAAGATGTCCGACGGTGGGACGTGTATGGCCCCAAACCTACAGAGGGATGGAGCCATTCCCCACTGGGACTCTTCGTGGTGCAGAGGTCCATGCTAGCACATCTGACCCAGGAGGGAGCCTCAGGGATTAGGAGAGATGGCAGGGCTGGAAGTCACCAAACTTATATTCACGACATAGTTTTGGGACCATACATTAGGAATCATTTGCAATAATCTGATCGCACTGCTAGTGAAGAGGAGAAAACTGCATGGCTTCCGGCATCATTTCCTGCCAGGGGCTCCACTAGTGCTGGCTGAAGGTGCCATGGGATTTTGTAAGTGTTTGGTGCAGCTTCCCCCAAGCACTCACCTTCTGAATGCTTTCATCCACGAGCCCGCCGAGGACATACACTCTGTGCGGGTCAATATCCTGCAGAGCTAGAAAGTGCCACAGTTAAACAGAACACTAGGCCGGTTAGCAGTAGCTGATCTACTGCAGAGGAGTGATTGGCTCAAACTGTTCTCTCTGCACAAGCTGGGCCCCGTGTGCTCCAGGAAGCTGGGGCCGTGGAGTGTGCTGCAGAAGCCACCCCATGCCCCAGAATTGTGCACCGTACCCAAAGCTTGTATTGGAGGACGGGCTTTAACCCTAATGGTTACAAAGGAAACCATCAAAACATGAACATCTGCCTGAGTCTGCAGAGAGCCTGAAACAACCACTCAGAGGTGGGCTGAAAATGGAGAAATCTGAAGATGCAAATTGCAATGGCAATGCTTGTTAACTCTTTCACTGCTGATCACTTTGACTTGCAGCTTGTGTGCTTACCCTACAATCCCAAAGAGCCAGGCCTTGCCACATGCCAAAGGCCACAACTGTATTTACCAAAGTTTCCCGCACCCCCCTTCAACAGCTTCCATAGACCCGATCCACACTGCCACTATGAAATTCTGCATCAGGCTGTCAGTTAAAAATAGAGGAGCAGCATATAATACATTCAATAGCAAGCCACAAAGGGGATGCTGCAGCGACTGTTTTATTTTCATGTTTAATTCAGTAAAACCCTGTCTTTAAGATAGATCTGAAACAGCCACCGAATTTCCAGCCTGCTGTTCTGGAGTACTGCAAAGTGCAGGGTTCTAACCACACAACACATGGGTCAAGACATTGATGATAATGGGAGTTAGGCATCTAAATACCTTCAAGGATCTGGGGCTAAAACCTTCATTCATTGCTGGGACATCTTGAGCATTGATTAGTGTAGATCAGATCCAGATGAGATCCCAGCTACACCAGTTAGGAACTGATCTGTCTGAAGTAGTTTTAAACAAGGTTTAAGAAAAGCTTTCAAACCAAACCAATCTTGGGTAGATTTTTTTTTTAAATAAATTCTAGATTTTAACAACCTGAGTTCTCTCCCGCCACAGCTCCCGCAAACAACCAAAGGACTCACCATTCTCTGAGTCAGGAGTGAGGTAGACAATCGTCTCTAAAGGAAATAGGTCAAGGTAACTTTCTGGAGTGGTATCCATCTGAAAAATGCAAAGGGAGAACATGCATGTGAAACAGACAAGAAGTATCTTCAGCTAGAGTCCAATACCCTTCTCAGACATGAAGCATATCAGAATTGGTAAGGCCTCTGGGTCATTCAATCCCACAAGGGTAAGATATTTTTCAGAAGAAACTAACACACACTCCACATCTATAAATACCACTGGTAATTTCCAAGTTTTTGTTAAATTCTTTCCTGAGCAAAACTAGCAGACATATTGAAGGAAAGAGATTAGCAATAATCCTAACTAACTTCACTGCCTCTGTTGAGAATTAGAATATCGTCCATGATTAGTTAGCGCGAAGTCATGCATTTTCCCCCTTTAACTGCCCAGTTTGTGAAGTTTATTGGAGGGAATAGAGCTCAGTTGTATCCAGGGGTCAGGTCTCCATGGTGCCAAGGGCTGTACACACACAAGACAAAAAGATGGGCCCTGCCCCAAAGAGCTTAGTGGGCTTGATTCATTCCTCAGTTGCTCTGTTTTTTTTCCCATGGAGACGCTGGCTGAGGGATCTGAGTTTTATTCCCACAGACCCGCTGTGTGACCACTTGTAGGGCAAGCCATGTAGGCCAAAATTTCTCATCAACTGCTCCTCGGCAATTCCACCAATGGCAACGGAGTTTCCCAGGTGCCACTATCTGAAGACAGGCTTACACGGGTTTAGCTAAGGTCATAGTATGGCCTACAAAGCCTTAACTACGTCTGACCTTGGGTGCAGAAGAAAGAACCCAGCTTGACTCTGACATTCTAGGCTGCGGTTGCAGGGCTGGCTGTTAGGAAAAGCCTCGTTTTATTTGTGAGCTGGACAAGTCTGATGTGAAGTCCAAATCCAACAACCATGGAACACCCCTCTTGCTGCAGGCCATATTCCAAGTATAATCACACATGAAGCCAAACCTCAGTTAGCAATGAAAACAGAACACGTGAATTGACACAGTGGGTCAGATCCAGGGTCCATCTCACCCAGTATCTTGTCTCTACCAGGGGCCAGCACCAGATGCATCAAAGGAAGGTGCAAATACCACACATCTGCCCAAAAACCAGTGTCCCGCCAATGCAGCAGGGGCTGTCTTTTTGTTCTGTGTTCACACAGCACCAACCACAATGGGGCCCTGGGCCACGGCTGGGGCTGCTAGGCACTTCAGCAATGCAAATCATTAATAATAATCATTTCCATGTCATCTGCAGCAGCTCTTGTCACGTTATTGATTTGAACTGGGACGGTATAGAACATGGTTGCAACCGAAGTCCTGTAGTGGCACCAAATCTTGTATAAAGGGGGTCAAATGAGGTGTCTAAGACAGGGTTATGGTTATGCTGTCTATATGTGTGTATCAGTTTTGTAGTTGAAGTTATGAATATTGGCTCTGTACTGTCTGTATTTCAGACTTATGCTGTGCTTCTGGGAAACATCCCAGACAAACATCTCTGCCTAGCCTGCTTGATGGCCCATTAAGGACCATCAGCTATATAACTCACCCATGGAGAGAAGGCAGATACACCTTGTAACTCAGCAAAGTATGCAGGGACTTGCTCATGTGACTCCAGACTCCATTTTACTGTAATTTTCCACAGTAAGAACAAAGAGGTGTTCTTACACATGGAAAAGACTATAAAAGGCTGATGCCTCATCTCCATCTTGTCTTCAGTCCTGCTTCTTACCTCTGGAGGGACTTTGCTACAAACAGAAGCTCTGAACAAAGGACTGAATGACCCATCCCAGCTGTGGATGTACTCCAGAGACTTGATTTAAACCTGCAGTTTATTTCGTCACTGCTACAAGCCTGAACCAAGAACTTTGCCATTACTGTATGTAATTGATTCCATTTAACCAATTCTAGCTCTCATTTATATCTTTTTCCTTTTATGAATAAACCTTTAGATTCTAAAAGATTGGCAACAGCGTGATTTGTGGGTAAGATCTGACCTGTATATTGACCTGGGTCTGGGGCTTGGTTCTTTGGGATCGAGAGAACCTTTTTTTCTTGTCATGGGGATGAATGGTTATGAAAACCAACACCCCAGGACGAGTGGCACTGGTGGTGATACTGGGAAACTGGAGTGTCTAAGGGAATTGCTTGTGTGACTTGTGGTTAGCCAGTGGGGTGAGACCAAAGTCCTCTCTGGCTGGCTGGTTTGGGTTTGCCTTAGAGGTGGAAAACCCCCAGCCTAGGGCTGTGACTGCCCTGCTTTAAGCAATTGGTCCTGAATTGGCACGCTCAGCTGGGTTCCGCCAGAACCAGCATCGTTACAGCTCTACACTCAGTTCATGATCCCACTGAGTGTAATTCCCTCTTGTTTCATTGGCTTTGAATAAGACACTTGTCTCGAAGTTCAAACTAAGACACACAGCTGCTATGCTCATATGAGGGGCACACGAAAAGGTACGACGAAGAAGGGAAAGATTCTCGCTTGTGTTACTGCGTTTTAAAAACAGCCTTTTAGATTATATAGATATGAGTCACAGGAGCACCATGTTTTGCTGTGTACAAGGGGGCAGTCGCCACGGTCTTGTAGAATTCACTCTTGTCAGATACTTTTACGATACTTACGAGGTAACTGGAAAACCCATCGTTCATTCGTAAGCACTCTTCAGAAATAGGACTGCCTGCCACAAATCCAGTAAGGCAAATCCAAAACGGCTTTCCAGCTTTCTTGTTGGAACCATACAGCCTCCTTATCTGAGCGGCAAGGCGACTTATTTCCTTCCAAGAGAGAACAAACATCTGCACACAACTGGCCCAGATGGGTACGGGCTCAGAGCTAAGGGCACCACGTCCTCCCACCTCAGGCCCAGGGTGGAGATCTCCCATCACAGCACAGGTCCGGCCCAGCCCAGCTTAGCGTGCAGAAGCTGAGGAGGGGGCCGAGCTCCTGGACTAGCGGGTGTTTTAAACATAGGCGCCAACTTTCCCAGGCGCCGGCGGATGCTCGCGCCCCTCCCGGCCCCGCCCTGACTCCACCCTTTCCCCGCCCCCATTCCAACCCCTTCCCCAAAGTCCCTGCCCCAATTGCACCCCCTCCCTGCCCCTATTGGATCCCCTTCCCCAAATCCCCACCCCAGCCCCACCTCTTCCCCGAGCACGCCGTGTTCCCCCTCCCCCCTCCTTCCCAGCCGCGCGGGGGTGGAAATCGGGCATGCGGCGCGCTCAGGGGAGGAGGCAGCGGCGGAGCGGAGGTGAGGTGGGCAGGGGGGCGTGGAGCTGCCGGTAGGTGCAGAGCACCCACCAATTTTTCCCCCATGGGTGCTCCAGCCCCGGAGCACCCACGGAGTCGGCACCTATGGTTTTAAAGGCCATTTTTCAGGAGGGACAGTGGAGATTTATGCTGGGCAGGGAGAGTGGGGTAACCGAGGCTCTGTTCTGCCCTTGGCCTTTGGGTTCCCTT
The DNA here is from genome assembly GCF_020497125.1 of Mauremys mutica. NCBI lineage: Eukaryota > Metazoa > Chordata > Testudines > Geoemydidae > Mauremys > Mauremys mutica. The sequence continues at coordinate 119,152,875 of NC_059077.1, forward strand.
CCTGTGCGCTGCGTTTCGGAGAGAGAGCGTGCCAAGGGCAGGGGCACACTGCCTGGGTACAGAGCAGGCCGAGGACAGAAGGGCCAGTCAGATACTCCCATCCCCCATACAATCTAGCTCTGATCTCACTGGTTATTTAAAAGGAAACACCCTGGTTGTGTAGCAGACAAGCTTCAATAGTGGAAACAAAAAAGAATCACCTGTCAAAAATGGATACATATAAATGAATTGTTCTTACCAGCCAGGCCCCAATCCCGCAATGGAACCCGCTAGCTCAGCCCTGGCGCGGGGTCTCTGCTAAATACCTCCCCCCGACCTCAGGGAGGTGCCTATGCTGGCAGACCTCATTGTAAGATTCCTCCCCAAGAGGCTCACAAGCACTAGGGAGAGCTAGCGGTTGCAGAGCATACCTTCTGCGTCATGTGGCTGGTCATACTCAGATCTATACACAGCCACGGTGCTGCCTCTTTGGCCGCCAGAAGCCGCTCCTTGGCGATCGCTTTTAAAACACGTTTGCTGTGCTGGTGAGCAACGCCTGGAATGCAGAGCAGAGAGAGAGATGGGAGGGGAAGTGTTAGGGGGAGAGAGGGAATTCAGTCGCTGAAATAATGCAAGCGCCTGTAACGTTGCCGTAAATCCCAGGCCCCAGTATTCTTGTCGGGGTCCTCAGAAGCAGATGAGCTTTTTTCCATTTCCCTGCTTGGGTTCCCCCTCCCCTCACTCCCCCAGTGGCCCCTCCCCCACAGCTCTAGGTTGATGTGGGGGTGGGAGGGTCTCCGTTGGTCACATCCCCTGGCGAGGTACTTGCAGTAGAGAGAGGGACATATTAATGTTGTTGCACAGGGCACTGGCCAGACTTCTTGCGTAACACTGAATTCCGCTCACCCGTGCTCCAGGGAGACCAATTCAGCCTGGAAGAGGTGGAGAGAAGGGCTGCTAGGCTGATCAGGGGAATGGAGGGCTGATCTCCCGAGAGGCGGCTCACAGAGCTTGGCTTGCTCTGCCCAGCAAAAGGAAAGCCGGGAGGGGATCCGATTGTTCTCTATAAACACACGGGGGGTAAACACCAGGGAGGGTGAAGAACTACTGAAGCCAAAGGACGAGGTTGGCACAAGAGCCAATGGGGATAAACTGATCCGGAGTAAATTCAGGCTGGACATGAGAAGGTGGTTTCTAGCCACCAGTGGGGCGAGGGTCTGGAACAACCTCCCAGCAGGAGCTGTGGGGGCAGACAACCTGACTGCTTTCAAAATGGGCCATGACAAGTCATAGAATCATAGAATCTCAGGGTTGGAAGGGACCTCAGGAGGTCATCTAGTCCAACCCCCTGCTCAAAGCAGGACCAAACCCAACTAAATCATCCCAGCCAGGGCTTTATCAAGCCTGACCTTAAAAACCTCTAAGGAAGGAGATTCCACCACCTCCCTAGGTAACCCATTCCAGTGCTTCACCACCCTTCTAGTGAAAAAGTTTTTCCTAATGTCCAACCTAAACCTCCCCCTCTGCAACTTGAGACCATTACTCCTTGTTCTGTCTTCTTCTACCACTGAGAACAGTCTAGATCCATCCTCTTTGGAACCCCCTTTCAGGTAGTTGAAAGCAGCTATCAAATCCCCCCTCATTCTTCTCTTCTGCAGACTAAACAATGATATCATAATGGTCCCTTCTGATCTTGAATTCTATGATTCTATGATTCTATGAACAATCCCAGTTCCCTCAGCCTCTCCTCATAAGTCATGTGCTCCAGCCCCCTAATCATTTTTGTTGCCCTCTGCTGGACTCTCTCCAATTTATCCACATCCTTCTTGTAGTGTGGGGCCCAAAACTGGACACAGTACTCCAGATGAGGCCTCACCAATGCTGAGTAGAGGGGAATGATCACATCCCTCGATCTGCTGGAAATGCCCCTACTTATACAACCCAAAATGCCATTAGCCTTCTTGGCAACAAGGGCACACTGTTGACTCATATTCAGCTTTTCGTCCACCGTAACCCCTAGGTCCTTTTCTGCAGAAAAAAAAAAACTAACTAAAAAAAAAAATTTTTTTTAATTTTTTTTTTAATAAGAAAAAAAAAAGACCAATTTTTGCCCCAGATCCCTAAGTGGCCTCCTCAAGGGCTGAGCTCACAACCCTGGGTTTAGCAGGCCAATGCTCAAACCACTGAGCTATCCCTCCCCCCACAAGATTATCCATGAACAAGATTATCCAGTGGGGTTGCTTGGGAGAGCAGGGGACCGGACTCTCTGACCCAGAAGGACCCTTGCAGTCCTGTGCTTCTTGGGTTCTCAGGGCTGAGCCCCGTGCCATGGAAAGAAAAGAGAAGCTTGGTCTGGCAGGCAGCTGCCTCGCCACGTGATCTCCTCCCACTGAGGGCCACGGCAGGAGCAGAAAAGGGCTGTGGTTACAGAGAGGATCCAGGGATATGCAGCTTTCCTTATCCCCACTGCTTCTCACGTCTGTTCCACACCCCTGAACTACTGTGACCCCCACAGAAAGGGGGGCTGTCTCTCCAGGCTGGGAAATGCTGCCTTAAAGAAATACAAAGGGGATGGTTTGTTGGTTTCAACATGGCCCTGCTCGGTCTTAGATCTCAGGGCTTGAAACAGATTTATAACAATGGCTGGTAAACTGTCACTCCAATTTCTTGGTGGCGTCCACACTAAATGATTGTTAAGTTTCAGCTTTTCCATGAGGAGCTGCTGGCCTCAGAGAGGATTCTTGCTGCTGCATGGAAAGAAGCCTCTGAAGAAGGGCCACATACAGATTGCTCCTGAGGAGAAATTTCTCAGATGGGAAAGGCATGACAAGGTGTCCCATTCCTAGACACTTGTACCTGAAGAGGTTATCCTGCACTCACTTAAACGTGCGCGTAACTTCACGCAGATAAGGATTCCCACTGAAGTACATGGGAACGCAGCAACATGAAGTACCCGCCGGCACAACATGTAGAATGTGTGCACATAAGTCTTTGTAGGCCTTAACCGGCAGGACGTTTCATTTTGACAGTGATCAAAACAAATCCAGGTAAAAGTTACGTTTTAATAAAGCACAGGCCTCAAAAAAATCAAACAGGCTAATGTTCTAGGAGCTCATATAAGATAGGGTTGTAAAAAGGCAATATCACTGTCTTGTGTTGGATTTAGTTCTATATTACAAGGGGGTTGGGCTCTTTATGAATGTGCTGAACTCCAGAGGTATTTCTGGACACGATGTTTGGCAGCTGCTTATTTTGACGCAGTCTTAAAAATGGATTCCCCCTCCCCCCTCCCATGTGTTAAAAGCCTGATACTGTGTTGTCAATAAGCAGCAGAATCTTGGAGAACTCCCTCTGAACATCCATGGGCTTGTCTTTACCGCAGGGTTAACTCAAGTCTCATCCACACACACGAATCTGTGAGCGGGGTGGTACTTTCATTTGCAATGGCCAGCAGGACCAGAGGGATAGGCAACAGGTCAAGTTAACACAGTCACTCTGTGCAGCTCTCGTGTTCTTCTGCAGTGTAGCCACTTTCACTAGAGCTAGGCTAACTGGAGAGGACTGAACTCAAGTGCAGATCGTTTGACTTAACTCCACAGTTAAAGTAAAACATTGCCCTGGTCTACACTTGAAATTTAGGCTGACATAGCTACATCCCTCCGGGGTGTGAAAAATCCACACCCCCTGAGCGACAGAACGACCTCACCCTCGGTGTAGATGCAGCTAGGTGTGTCCTTGGGAAGCTGGTGTTCCTACAGCAGCGGAAAACCCCCTTCCATCGGCGTATGCCGCATCTACACTACAGTGCTGTTGCTATGCCCCATAGTCCCCGTAGTGTAGACAAGGCCATAGGCTAAGAATCAAAGTCATTAAAACACATAGCCAGATTTACAGGTGCTGTAAGATTTCAGCTGGTGTACAGTGGCTGAGCTAACCCCATAGTTTTCAGTTTGCTTGTACCTTTATCTTCAGCGTGTTTAGCTTTTCTCCTCTCTTTTTCCTGTTTTCTCTTCTTCTTCTTCGCCATAACTATTTTCTCCCAATGCCTCTGTTTCCTCAAAACATTCTTCTTTTAACACAAAAGAGAACAAAAGGATCTGAGAAGCTCATAAAGATGCAATAGATGTAAAGTGCCAACCTAACCAGTTTTTCTAAACCCCAGACCTAAGTTTGAGTCCACTTTCAGAAAAGGATGCCAAGTTTTCGGCTGCAGATTTGTGCACCCATAGCCCTGAACGTGTGCACACAAGCTGAGCAGATCCCTACCTACCCAATTTGTGCACACAAATTTAGTTTTTACTTGTGCAAAATTGTGGGTGCAAATAGACAGGCCAGACTGAAGCGTCGTTAAACTATTGGGCCTAAACAACAATATTTAGTGGTGGATTTAAAAAAAAAATTGTTTTGAAAAGCATTTTTGTCTTTTAAACTACTCCAATAACAGTCAAGGAAACAAAGCCACAAATGAAGTCTATTTCTCTTGATAAGAGCCCATTCCAGCTAAACTTACTTGACTTCCAGGCTGCAAGATGAAGCCACTACAAATATTTTCTTTGTTCCTGAATGACGGTTCTTGTTTACATCTAGCTCTGTCATGCATTTACCAAAGGAACACTGTCAAAATAAACACCATGCAGCTAAAAAACCACCTTCCTTACCTGGCTCACATCATTAGAACAGAGCTTTGAAAGATCCACTATGCTCCCCCGACCCACATTTGCGCTATTTCTCCCCTACTTTGTATATGTCTCTCAGCCTGGATGATGCAAACAGACTGGTCAGTTTCACGGCCTGGGGACCAGTCTGTAGCAGGATGCGGCTGTGTTTGGGTTCCTAGTTCCACTAGCAGGGAACGTTTACATGGGTTTGTTAAACAAAACCTGGGTTGTTAAAGAATATAATTTCTAGTTTTAGTCGTTACTTTTCATAGATCCAGCATCTAGCTCTGACCTTGTGTGTAATGCTGTTAGGCCCTGATCCTGCCATGGATCTGTACAGGCAGTGCTGCGTGCCCATGCAAACCCCCCGGCTGCAAGGGGCTGCCCATACTGCCCCACTGGCAGGATCGGGGCCTGACCTTATACTGTACGTACCGAGTACCACTTCTCGCTCCCCACAGGGAGGTCCTTTGGGCTGTCACAGCCTGTGTCAATCTGCAGGAGCCGGAAGCTTTCACAGATGCTTTCCCTGTCCCCTCCATCATCCTGCCAGGCGACCTCACATTCCCATTGTTGATCTGCTCCCCGCTCTGTGTCATGCTCTGCATGTTTCATCGTTGCCCTGTGCTCCGGCACAGTGCAGAGTGGTGGCACTGCACAGAAAGGGAAGGTGATCAGAGTCTAATGGAGACTTTGCACGTTTAATTCAACAGACCAGATTGACTCTTCCTAGGCGCAACTCACACCTGGCAGTGGAGAGGGGGAGGCAGAGAATATCAAGCAGCATTTCCACTGCTGCCCTCCTCCAGGGCTTCTACTGGGGGAAAGCAGCTTTGGTCTGAGCCCCAGGACCGGGGAAGGCTGCAACAGGGTATGGGGCTGCAGCCCATTCAGGCTGCACCAGCTCTCAAAGGCTCCTCCAGAAAAGGGGAGGTTGTAGGAACCTTGAGCCACTAGGGGACTCCCTGGCCCAGTGTACACAGACCCTGGAGCAAATCTGGCCCCATACAGCTTTAAACCCTACTAGCTGAAAGTGTAGGCCAGCAGTCCCCAACCTTTTTCGTCTGGCGGGCGCCAGACAATGAGCCACGGAGGACCGTGGCGGTGGACGAGCATCCGCCGAAATTCCGCCAACAAACGGCAACGTCAATAGGTGTTGCCGCCGAAATGCCACTGACAAGCAGCAGCATCCAGAGGTGTCACCGCCGAAAATCAGCAGTGATGCCTCTGGATGATGCAGCTTGTCAGCGGCATTTTGGTGGATGCTCATCTGCCGGACAGTATGTGGGCACACTTAGATGCCATGGCGCCCGCGGGCACCACGTTGGGGACCCCTGGTATAGGCAGTGGCATAAGCAGCCATCGAGCAGGGAAGAAAGCAAGAAGAGGTTTTGTACACTTCGTGATTAATGAGCCTACAGGGTCACTAACAATGTGTGACACTCCCAAGGGACAGAAGTCAGATGCAGACAGGCTGCAGCAGGATGGGATTATTAGAATGTGCGTGTGGCACTGGGACATTTCTCTTTGGAGAGGAAGTAAGTAGGGCAGCAGATTGCAATTGACTAGCAGGTACAAATACAGCATCCCATAATCCAGAGGAACAAACTCATGACACACACAACCCTGCTCAGCTACATCTTCATTTTCCACATTTTTATAATAAAGCATAAAAAATATTAAAAATAAAGTTCTGACATTTTTCACCCCAAAGCTGTGTGAACTTTTTCAAAACTGAACTGACCCTTCTTTGGAAGGGTGATGGTACTGGATCATTCCCTAGTGCTTAAGTATATCTTATCCCAGGACTGCGACAGAAACAAAAGTGAAGCTGGCTTAATTGTATCTGTCTCTATTTGGCAAAAGAGCTCCAAACACTCCGTGCTACAAACTGCACCTGAAATAGAGCTCGGGGTAGCACAAAAGATTTTCTTTTTCACTAACAGAAGTTAGTCCGATAAAAGATATTAACTCACCCACCTTCTCGCTCTAATATCCTGGGACCAACATGGCTACAACTACACTGCAAACTACAAATAACACACACTCTGTACGCCAAAAAGTAAAAAAAGCCACCAACCCATATTGCTGCTACCCCATCCACCCTTCCCTGTCCCCTTGGTTCAACCATCTATTGCTATCCTGAAACTAAGCTTTTGAAGGCAAGCACTGTTTTTCCTTGTATGTCTAGTCAGTGCCTAGCACTGTGATCTGGGTGTGACCTCTAGGCACTGCTGTAATAATAATGCCTCCTGAACATAGACAAGCCCGTGAAATTCCCAGCATTCCCCTCTCTAGTACATATAATGGTCAGATTTTACAGGCTCAGCTAAACTGGTTTAAATCCGGAGTAACACCACCTCAGCCAAAGGAGTAAGGGAGTTACTGGAGAGCTACACTGGCCTAGGAAATCAGAATTGGGCCCCATGGCTTTAAAATAAAAATACACAGCTGGCCCTCAGCAATTCACAGGCTGTCCGGAACCAGCCATGCGGAGGCAGAGACACCGGTTCATACTATTGCATTCTTTAAAGTCTGAATGTTTGCTACTCACCAAGCACACTTGGGCCCCTAGTGACCATGCCCGGCGCTCAGGCCACAGCCAGGCCCTAACAGCACCCGCACCTTTCAGAGGCTTGCAGGCACCAAACTTCCCATGTGAGGGCTAGACTTAGTCAGGTGGCTCAGCCTCAAGGTCACGTCCTCTGCTGAGCCAACTGCATTCTGGGAGTTGTAGTCCTAATACTCTGAACAGCTGAGAGACCGAGCACTTTGGACTTCTAACATTGCTGGTTTAAAGCCACAGGGCTGCCCGGGGGGCAATTTACCCCGGGCCCCACCGTGGCCCCCATGAGAATATAGTATTCTATAGTATTGCAACTTTTTTTTATGGAAGAGGCCCCCAAAATTGCTTTGCCTCAGGCCCCCTGAATCCTCTGGGTGGCCCTGTAAAGCCATGTGAAAGAAGAAATAAGGGGAGATATACCAATCGCCTAGAACTGGAAGAGACCTTGAAAGGTCATTGAGTCCAACCCCCTGCCTTCACTAGCAGGACCAATTTTTGCCCCAGATCCCTAAGTGGCCCCCTCAAGGATTGAACACACAACCGTGGGTTTAGCAGGCCAATGCTCAAACCACTGAGCAAGAGCTGCTCTTGCTCCTCTCGGGCTTCTTCTTAACCTGAAAGCAAACCTTTCTCCCCTTCATTAATGTTCTAAACCCTCTTTTCCTTTGGGGAATTTGGGATCAGAGGGTTTTTGCTTTACATTTTATTTCCATAGTTCATATTTCTTGGTATCTATACTTAGTTCAGGTTGTCTGACACTTCCCACTGTAAGCCCCTGTTCTCAGTTGCCTATAGCTTTGCCAAACTTTAAATGTTTGTGCTGAGATCTTCCATGCCAGGTGTCTGCCTCATGTGAAATTTTTTGGAAAGTTTCAGCTAAAGTGGTGCAGTTGTTTCCAAGAATGAAATTAAATACATTGTTTAGCCCGTATTAAAATAATTCTTACCGTTGTTTCTCTGAGAAGCCCTAGTGCATCCATGTTTTGTAGCAAGGACTTGAAATCTAGCAGGGCAATTTTGCCCTAGTGTCAAGGAGTTGCCATTTGTTGACACTATGAAAATCCACCCAAATTTGACCAAATTATAAGCTTCTGGAAAATTGCAGTTCACACATGCTGAGTATGGACTTGTTTGAGTTTGGCAGCTAAATTGTCCAAAGATTCCATTTGGACTGAACATGCTCCATCCTGTCAGAATTCCCACCTGTGACCAGACCATGTGCCAGCCCGACAGAGCAACTGAGCATGTTCCATCCTGGGCCTGCAGGGGCTGAGCAGGACTTTTCTTGAAACCATATGGGCAAAACTTAATTCTGGCATTTCCCAACTTTTGAGCATTTGACTTTGTAACCCTAGTGTTCTTTTAACATAGAGTGTCCTTAGATGCAACTATTTCATCTTTGTATTATGGTGGTTCATAGAGGCTTAAACTGAGATCAGGACCATGTTGCACTAGATATTACACAAACACATTGTAAGACTGTCCATGCCACTGAAGAGCCTACAGGCTAAGGGGACAAAACAAAAGCAGCATTATTATCCCCATTTTACAGATGGGGAAACTGAGGCATGGAGCAAGTAAGGGCTTGTCTACACAAACAACTAGACCACAGCAGCTAGCTGTCCATGTGCACGCTGCTGACACACATTAAGAAATTTGTTTGAGTGCTTTGAGCTAGTTTGGTTTCAAAGAGGAACATATGTTTTAAGTTAATATGTGTTAAGTTATCCTCACAGCAGGGAAATATCCCCATTTTACAGCGAGCAAGCTGAAGGCAGACAGCAGTTAAGTGACAAGGCAGTTAGGCTCTCCACAGGTGCAGCTGACTGACTCCCACCAAGTCCCACTCTGTAACAGGAATGTTTTTCATGCAAGCTCAGAAGAACAGCTGACAGTCTGCAGAGTAGGAGCCACATAGCAACTCCAAGCACAGGCCTAGAGGGGACCTGAGATGACAGGTGGTTACTGTCCTGATTTTGCTAAGCAGTTTAGGATGTTGCCCCTACATAATAATAGATCTCACAACAATAATTAGATTGATTTAGCTATAATGGGGTGAAATATGCATGCATACAGGTCAGCACAGCTGTCTTTAGAGCCCTGACACACATCATGTCATGAAGTCATACAAGTTCCTCCTCATTCTTGTCATAAATCAATTATTTTCTGGGTCTTCTGTCACAGATTAGTCCCATGTGGAGGATTCCTTCCTCTGAAATGTTCTTAAGGTAGCTCTGTGAATCCTCATCAGCATTCTTTGATGAGCGAACTGCAGGTCAACTCAGCAAGCAAACGGGGAAAAATACAGAGAAACGGTAAACTAAAAAGCAGACATTACACAGTGGTGAAATGGCAGTTACTGGTATTGCTGGCTCCTTGGAGGATCTGGGCCCAAGTCACTATGTTACATAAAAGCTTTGCCTGGAACCCCCAAACTAATTATATGCCTGCCTTTTCTGTAAATTTGAACAGCAGCTCTGGGGAGGACAGGCAAGCATTGATCTAGCTGGCCACACTGACTACTCCTTCTGTTTAATTAATGTATTTGACTAAGATAAAAGCCTGCAGGACACAGCACATTATCTTTGATGTCCATAACAGAAGCAAAACAGTGGTTGCCCATTAACTGCGCAGCACACATTATAACAACCCAATACACAATGTCTATCCCATTTGTCATTAGAAACTCTTTAATGTAAACTTTTCTACCCACAACTCGCTCCTCTTCACAAACTCACATCAAACGCGGTTATCTCAAAGGATGTATCTGGATTTGTCGGGCATGTTGCCAGGAATGGATTTAACTGGATTAGCACACAGATGTTAACAGATGTTATCCTGGATGTTTTCTCTCCAAAGGCTTGGAAATGATTAATCTACAATTCAGAGGGGTAGCCCGTTAGTCTGGACCTGTAAAAAAGGACAAAGAGTCCTGTGGCCCTTATAGACTAACATACGTATTGGAGCACAAGTTTTCGTGGGTGAATAATATTCTGAATAGTCACCCACGAAAGCTTATGCTCACCCAGGAAAGTTTATGCTCCAATACGTCTGTTAGTCTATAAGGTGCCACAGGACTCTTTGTCGCTTTCATCTAAAATTGTGTGTGTCAGGGTAAGGAAGTGATCATCAGGATTTCTTGAGATTCTTTAAAATGCTCCTGGGAAACTCATCCAATATATTTGCTGGGCTTGGCTTCTCAATCTGACACGACAGTGCATGGGCTAATTCTGGGGTTCTGAAACAGTGGGGGGACAGGGTGCTCAACAATAGACCCCAGGGGGTTCCAACCACTCTGCCTTTCCCTGGTGCTAAATGGATATGACCAGGATACAACTGGCCTACCGGACTGACCATGAGATGGGAAACAGGAACTCTTGTGTTCTAATCATAATCTCTTAGTGAGTCGCTGCATGGCCTTGGGAAAGTCACTGAGCCACTAAAGCATTTTATTATTTTACTTGGAATAAAGCGATCTCTTCTGAAGGGCCGCAAAGAATCAGTGAGATTTCAGCTGTGCTCTGGGGTCTCTTTGGCCTCCTGGTTTCCCCTAATCCCACTCCAGGCTGATTGTGGTTTCTGGGACTCTGGGCTTTAGAGGGGAATGGAGGGGAGATTCCCTAGGCCCCGGGTGCCACCAGACTCTCCTGCTATCCCACTATCTTGGCAACCTTCCGGAAATAAGTATTTCTAATATGCTGTTCTCTTGTTTAGTCTCACAAAAAGAAGGATGAGGGGGATATCATGCTCTCTAAATACACCATGTGTGTCGGTGGGGGGAGGTAAATACCAATGAGGGTGAAGAGCTATCGAAGCTAAAGGACAAGGCTGACACAAGAACAAATAAACTGGCCATGAACAAATTCAGGCTGGAAATTAAAAGGTTTCTTACTATCAGAGGAGTGAGGTTCTAGAACAGCCTCCCAATAGGAGCTGATGGAGCAAATCACTTACCATAATTAGTTTTAAGAGACAGTTGGACAAATTTGAGCGAGATTATATGACATGGTTGCTCATGATGATGTGGGGCAGGGCTCAAAAGCCCTGGGTCTCACTGCAAGTTTACATTTTATGTTCCTAAAGTTCATGCTTCAGGGTTTCAGCCAGCCACTGGCAGGGGTCAGGAAGGAATCCTCCCCGCCCACTGTATTCTGTGGGGGTTTATAAGGTTCCTTTGAAGCATCAGGGATGACCATGGCTGAAGATGGGATATTGGACAGGGAGGGCCAGGGCTTTGAGGTGGCACTGACTATTCTCTCTCTTAGGTGTTGGCTGGCTGGTTCTTGCTCACATGCTCAGGGTCTAACTGACTGCCATTTTGAACCAGGTCAGACTGGCAGTGATGGGAGGGAGGGGTGTTCAGCTTCCTCTGCAGTGTGTGGGTGACTAGCAGAATTATCTGGGTATATCTCATGTAGTCATTTCCCTGCCATTGCAGGGGCCTTGGGCACAGGTGCACCTCGGTCCCTCCTGTTCTCTGTCTGTGACACATGATAGTCTACCCTCCGGGGGGGCTCACTGACTTTGGTCTTGTTTTGGTTGTTGGATCAGTGTGTGGTGCTGGGTGGTGTTGGTGGCCTGTGATATATGGGCAGTGGTAGGGTCAGATTAGATGATCTAGGGATCCCTTCTGGCCTTAAACTCATGAGATAAAAGCACCGATTCATTCACCCTGCGGGGGCAAGACACTTTACCACTCACTTATTTCTTCTCCAGCGATTCCAATGTGCTTGGTGATCCTGCCACCCACCTTGGGCCCAGCTACGACTAGCCCCTCGTCTTGTGGCTCCAGCCAGGGAAAGCAGGGCCAGAAAAGTCCCTTGTTCAGCTGCCATCTGTGCGCCAACTCCTTGGGCTGGGCAGACTGGGGGGCTGTTCCTGGCTCTGGGTGACGGCAGGCAAGTCTCCGTGCCTCAGTTTCCCCCTCTGGGAAGCGCGGATGAAGACACTGGCCGCTTTGTAAGGCGCCGTGCGGGCCGGCAGGGAGAGCTGGGGACTGTGTCGGAGGAGCTGAGCCCCGGCTACTCCCCCGGGTTCGGGGCTGGATGCCCCGGGCCGGGCTGCTGTGTCCCCGCGCCGGGGGTGACCCGGACCCGCCCCTCTCCGGGCGCGGCGGGGCGGGGCGGGGCGGAGCGGGCCGGGGCGGGTCCCCGCCGCCTGCAGCCTGGGCACTTCCCGCCCGCCAGCGCCATGAGGGGGCCGCTCCTGCGCCTGCTGCGGCCGCGCCGCGCCTCGGTGAGTGCGGCCCGGCCGGGGGAGCCGAGGGGCGGGGAGCCGGGCCCTGGAGCCCGCGGCGCGGCGCTGCTCGGGGCCGGGGCGCGAGCTCCGGGGGCCCGCGGGGGGCTGGAGCCGGGTCTCCCCGCGGGAGCGGCCGGGGACGGGGCAGAGGCGTTTGCCTCGGGCTGCCAGTTCCCGGTCCTGCGTCTGCCCAGCCCCCGCCGCTCCTGGGGCTCCTGCCCGCCCCCGGCTGGGCACTGAACGGGCTCCATGGACGGGGCAGAGCCACCCCCTCCTGCCAGAGCCCGTCTGCCCTGTGGGGCCAGACCCACCCCCTCCTGCTGCCAGATCCCCTCCGCCCTGCGGGGCCAGACCCACCCCCCTTCCTGCTGCCAGATCCCCTCTGCCCTGTGGGGCCAGACCCACCCCCCTTCCTGCTGCCAGATCCCCTCTGCCCTGCGAGGCCAGACCCACCCCCCTTCCTGCTGCCAGATCCCCTCTGCCCTGCGGGGCCAGACCCACCCCCCTTCCTGCTGTCAGATCCCCTCTGCCCTGCGGGGCCAGACCCACCCCCTCCTGCTGCCAGATCCCCTCTGCCCTGCGGGGCCAGACCCACCCCCCTTCCTGCTGCCAGATCCCCTCTGCCCTGCGGGGCCAGACCCACCCCCTCCTGCTGCCAGATCCCCTCTGCCCTGCGAGGCCAGACCCACCCCCCTTCCTGCTGCCAGATCCCCTCTGCCCTGCGGGGCCAGACCCACCCCCTCCTGCTGCCAGATCCCCTCTGCCCTGTGGGGCCAGACCCACCCCCTCCTGCTGCCAGATCCCCTCTGCCCTGTGGGGCCAGACCCACCCCCTTCTGCTGCCAGACCCTTCTTCTCTGTGGGGCCAGATCCCCTCTGCCCTGTGGGGCCAGACCCACCCCCTCCAGCTGCCAGATCCCCTCTCCGCCGCGGGGCCAGATCCCCTCTGCCCTGCGGGGCCAGACCCACCCCCTCCTGCTGCCAGATCCCCTCTGCCCTGCGGGGCCAGATCCCCTCTGCCCTGCGGGGCAAGACCCACCCCCTCCTGCTGCCAGATCCCCTCTGCCCTGTGGGGCCAGACCCACCCCCCTTCCTGCTGCCAGATCCCCTCTGCCCTGCGGGGACAGACCCACCCTCCTTTCTGCTGCCAGATCCCCTCTGCCCTGTGGGGCCAGACCCACCCCCTCCTGCTGCCAGATCCCCTCTGCCCTGCGGGGCCAGATCCCCTCTGCCCTGCGGGGCCAGACCCACCCCCTCCTGCTGCCAGATCCCCTCTGCCCTGCGGGGACAGACCCACCCCCCCTCCTGCTGCCAGATCCCCTCTGCCCTGCGGGGCCAGATCCCCTCTGCCCTGTGGGGCCAGACCCACCCCCCTTCCTGCTGCCAGATCCCCTCTGCCCTGTGGGGCCAGACCCACCCCCTCCTGCTGCCAGATCCCCTCTGCCCTGTGGGGCCAGACCCACCCCCTCCTGCTGCCAGATCCCCTCTGCCCTGTGGGGCCAGACCCACCCTCTCCTGCTGCCAGATCCCCTCTGCCCTGTGGGGCCAGACCCACCCCCCTTCCTGCTGCCAGATCCCCTCTGCCCTGTGGGGCCAGACCCTCCCCCTCCTGCTGCCAGATCCCCTCTGCCCTGTGGGGCCAGACCCACCCCCCTTCCTGCTGCCAGATCCCCTCCGCCCTGTGGGGCCAGACCCACCCCCCTTCCTGCTGCCAGATCCCCTCTGCCCTGCGGGGCCAGACCCACCCCCTCCTGCTGCCAGATTAAAGGGGTGCCAACTTATATGGGCTCGAGGGGCTTAAGCCCCAGGAATATTCAAGGCTGAGGGCTCTGCTCCATCAATATTCGGAGCTGGGTTTCTCCCCTGCCCCACCTCAGAGCTTCCCTGCCTGAAAGAAAACAGCCCGTGACTCTCTCCTTTGTTTGTGCTGCTTCTGCCTAAGGCGATAGCGATCCGCAGCCGGCAGCCTCTTGGAGCACCGGGGGAGTGGAAGAGGGAGAGAGGAGGAGGAAGGAGGCACACAGGTGCTTGGGAGCTCTCTCCCCCGCCCCCCCGGGGCAGCAGCAGGGGTGGGGAGGCTACACACAGTGATGAGCTGCCAAAATCTTAACAACGGGTTCCCTATAAAAAGTTCTGATTTAAGGGATGTGCGACAGCATGTATTTTTTGTACCAATAGGGTTACCATACGTCCATATTTTCCCAGGAGGTGATTAAGAACCGAAAAGCCTGACATGTCCAGGAAAATACAGATGTATTTTAACCCTACCTAAAGTTTTTTTTAAAAAGATGGGGCTGAACTAGAAATGAGCTCCGTTTCACATGTGTGGGTGGTGATCAGGGACAGTCTCAATTTTTGGGTCTTTTTCTTATATAGGCTCCTATTACCCCTCACCCCCGTCCCGATTTTTCACACTTGCTGTCTGGTCACTCTAGGGTGTGCACATGTGTGGGTCCCAGCTGCTCCCTGCCCCCCCCCCCCCATTAAAGCAGGTGTGCAGGGTTACTGCCCTGGGAACTGCAGGGCACCAGTGGATGTGGGGCTGGCTGCAGATAGGGGTGTGGGGCAGGGCTAGCTGGAGGCAGGGAGTGACACGGGCTGGCTGTGGGCAGGTGATGCAGACGGGCGGGCTGTGGGTGGCTGTGGGCAGGGGGTGGCTGCGGGCGGCTGTGGGCAGAGGCTGGCTGCAGGCAGGGGGTGGCTGTGGCAGGGGCTGCAGGCAGAGGGCGGCTGTGGGCAGGGCCTGGCTGGGGGTGGCTGGGGGCAGGGGCTGGCTGGGGGCGGGTGGCTGTGGGCAGGGGCTGGCTGGGGGTGGCTGCGGGCAGAGGGCGGCTGTGGGCAGGGGCTGGCTGGGGGTGGCTGGGGGCAGGGGGTGGCTGGGGCTGGCTGGGGGCGGGCGGCTGTGGCAGGGGCTGGCTGGGGGTGGCTGGGGGCAGGGGCTGGCTGGGGGCGGTGGCTGGGGGTGGCTGCGGGCAGAGGGCGGCTGTGGGCAGGGGCTGGCTGGGGGCGGGCGGCTGTGGGCAGGGGCTGGCTGGGGGTGGCTGGGGGCAAGGGGTGGCAGGGGCTGGCGGCTGTGGCAGGGGCTGGCTGGGGGTGGCTGGGGGCGGGCGGCTGTGGCAGGGGCTGGCTGGGGGTGGCTGGGGGCGGGCGGCTGTGGCAGGGGCTGGCTGGGGGTGGCTGGGGGCAGGGGGTGGCTGGGGCTGGCTGGGGGTGGCTGGGGGCAGGGGCTGGCTGGGGGTGGCTGGGGGCAGGGGCTGGCTGGGGGCGGTGGCTGGGGGTGGCTGCGGGCAGAGGGCGGCTGTGGGCAGGGGCTGGCTGGGGGCGGGCGGCTGTGGGCAGGGGCTGCCTGTGGGTGGATGTGGGCAAGGGGTGGCAGGGGCTGGCTGGGGGCGGGCGGCTGTGGCAGGGGCTGGCTGGGGGTGGCTGGGGGCGGGCGGCTGTGGCAGGGGCTGGCTGGGGGCGGGCGGCTGTGGCAGGGGCTGGCTGGGGGTGGCTGGGGGCGGGCGGCTGTGGCAGGGGCTGGCTGGGGGCGGGCGGCTGTGGCAGGGGCTGGCTGGGGGTGGCTGGGGGCGGGCGGCTGTGGCAGGGGCTGGCTGGGGTGGCTGGGGGCGGGCGGCTGTGGCAGGGGCTGGCTGGGGGCGGGCGGCTGTGGCAGGGGCTGGCTGGGGGTGGCTGGGGGCGGGCGGCTGTGGCAGGGGCTGGCTGGGGGCGGGCGGCTGTGGCAGGGGCTGGCTGGGGGTGGCTGGGGGCGGTGGCTGGGGGCAGGGAAGGCGGGGGAGGGGCGCAGATACTCACACGGGGGGAGCGGCTGGGAGCAGCAGGAGCCCCAGGGCCAGAGGTCCAAAGAGCAGGAGCAGCAACAGGGCCAGGAGGCAGCTCACATGGCTCTCGCAGCACAGCGCAGCGCAGCGCCCCCCAGCGGCCGGGAGGAGGAATTACAGGCTTCCCCGGCAGAGCCCATCAAAGCTTCCCTCGAAGGGAAGCTAGTTAACAAGCGTTTCTAAAACCGCTTCTAAATTTAACAACGAGTTCGCGCGAACCGGTGCGAACCGGCTCCAGCTCACCCCTGGCTACACATGATGGCAAACCCCCCCCCCCCCGCCCCGGTGTGATGAACTGGGAATGTTCTTAATGTTTTCTCTGAATACTGTGTTGGTGCCTCAGTGTCCCCTATGCAGTTCTTTGCTGCAGAGCAAAAGGCCAGGGCACCTAAATGCCTGGCACTCTGTCTCCTAGCAACTGATGGCCTGGGCCCTCCTCTGCAAAGGTGCCAGCTGAAGGTGTTGTAGACAAAGAGGGCAGGTGACCTCCTGGCCCGGAAAGGGGCTGAGCAGAGAGGAGGGGCTGGAGGGGGACGAGGAGTGATGTGCGGGGGGATCCTGCCCCACTGCCCCCCAGGATGGACCCGGCCGAGGGGTCTGGTTCGCTGTACCTATAAGCTCTGTTTTAGACCCCGTTCCTGTCATCGAATAAACCTCTGTTTTACTGGCTGGCTGAGAGTCACATCTGACTGTGAAGTGGGGGTGCAGGACCCTGTGGCTTCCCCAGGACCCCGCCGGGGCGGGCTCGCTGGGGGAAGCGCACGGAGGGGCAGAGGATGCTGAATGCTCCAAGGAGAGACCCAGGAGGTGAAGCCGTATGAGCTTCTTGCCCTGGAGACAGTCTGCTCCGAGGGAGAGGAGGCTCCCCAGAGTCCTGCCTGGCTTTGTGGGGAGCAGTTCCAGAGCATCGCCCAGGGACTCCGTGACACCTGGTACCCACCATAGGGGAGGTGAGTGGGCTTTCTGGACCTGAGAGAGCCCTTAGGAGCATGTGCAGTGACTGTGGTGCAGAGTGAGTGTGCTGCAGGGAGGGGGGAGAGGAGGGGTCCCTCCCCTGGAGCTTGCTGCTGCCGGTAACGGGGTGTGGGGGGAGTCCTCTCTGGCCCTAGCCCTGGGGCAGCTTGTCTGCATCCCAAGTTCCTTATCCCCAGCCCTGTGCCCCCCCAGAACCCCAACCCTGAGCACCCTCCTGCACTGTGAACCCCTCATCCCCAGCCCCACCCCAGAGCCCTCACCTGAGGGGAAAAACGTGCAACTTAAATTTGGTGGTCAGTTTGGAGTATCATTGTGTTTAGCACAATACTTGATTATTTTACACCCTTTAAAGTATATAACTAGTCGTATACAGGTGTTACAAAGTGGGAATGTTCTTCTCTGAATACTGTGTGGGTGCCTCAGTTTCCCCTATGCATTTCTCAAGGATCTAGATGGTGGGATAAGGGGCTGGGATTGTTGTAGAGCCCAAGAGGGCCAGTGTGATGCCGTCTGCACACAGAATGGCCAAAACCCTGTCTCCAGGCATCTGATGGCCTGGGCCACTCTCCTGCAAGGTGCCAACTGAAGGTGTTGGAGAACAAAGAGATCAGGTGGCCTCCTAATGCCTGGAAAAGAGACAAAGGCCGGAGGAGGGAGTGTCAGTGCCTGTGCGGACTTCCGGGAAGCGCATGGTGTGGAAGGGGATGCTGGGATGCTTTGGAACTACTCCATACAAAGCCAGTCAGGACTCTGGGGGAGCCTCCTCTCTCTGAGCAGACTGTCTCCAGGGCAAGCAGCTTACACCTTCCTGGGTCTGACCTCGGAGCATTCAGCCCTTCCACACCATGCACTTTCCGCAGCGAGTCTGCCCAGGCTGGTCCTGGGGCAACCAGAGGTCCCTGCACCCCAACTCCACAGTCAGATGTGAGACTCAGCCAGACAGTAAAACAGAAGGTTTATTAGACGACAGGATCACAGTCTAAAACAGAGCTTGTAGGTACAGAAAACAGGACCCCTCAGTCAGGTCCATCTATATATATATAATTGGAGATATACCAATCTCCTAGAACTGGAAGGGACCTTGAAAGGTCATCTAGTCCAGCCCCCTGCCTTCACTAGCAGGACCAATTTTTGCCCTAGATCCCTAAGTGGCCTCCTCAAGGATTGAACTCACAACCCTGGGTTTAGCAGGCCAATGCTCAAACCACTGAGCTATGAGCTATCCCTCCCCATCTTGGGGGGTGGGGAGCCCAGACCCAAGTTCTGGGCCTCTCCCCATTTCCCCAGCCAGCTCCAAACTGACACTCCCTCATCTGGCCTTTGTGTCTCTTCTGGACAAGGAGGCCATCTGATCTCTTTGTCCCCAACACCTTCAGTTGGCACCTTGCAGGGGAAACTGAGGCACCCACACAGTATTCAGAGAAAACATTAAGAACATTCCCACTTTGTCACAACAGATGCAACAAAATTTAATACCATATATTGAAGCAGGCAAGTGCTGCTTCTGACTTTCCACTTTTAATTGACCCTTGTAATCTTGTGGTGCCGATGCGCTGTAGCTTCTTTTTATATCGGCTGACAGGGTGAGAGCGGGGGGGGGGGGGGGGACACCACCATTTTGGGCCCCACCAAAAATTATACGAACCTGCCGCCTGCCCTCTGCCCTGTGGGGCCAGACCCCCCCCTCCAGCTGCCAGATCCCCTCTGCCCTGCGGGGCCAGACCCACCCCCTCCTGCTGCCAGATCCCCTCTGCCCTGCGGGGCCAGACCCACCCCCCTTCCTGCTGCCAGATCCCCTCTGCCCTGTGGGGCCAGACCCACCCCCACCTGCTGCCAGATCCCCTCTGCCCTGTGGGGCCAGACCCACCCCCACCTGCTGCCAGATCCCCTCTGCCCTGTGGGGCCATATCCCCCCCCCTCCAGCTGTCAGATCCCCTCTGCCCTGTGGGGCCAGATCCCCCCCCTCCAGCTGTCAGATCCCCTCTGCCCTGTGGGGCCAGTTTCCCCCCCCCTCCAGCTGTCAGATCCCCTCTGCCCCGCGGGGCCAGATCCCCCCCTCCAGCTGCCAGATCCCCTCTGCCCTGCGGGGCCAGACCCACCCCCTCCTGCTGCCAGATCCCCTCTGCCCTGTGGGGCCAGATCCCCCCCTCCAGCTGTCAGATCCCCTCTGCCCTGCGGGGCCAGATCCCCCCCCTCCAGCTGTCAGATCCCCTCTGCCCTGTGGGGCCTGACCCACCCCCCTCCTGCTGCCAGATCCCCTCTGCCCTGCGGGGCCAGACCCACCCCCTCTTGCTGCAAGATCCCCTCTGCCCTGTGGGGCCAATACCCCCATTCTGCTGCCAGATCCCCTCTGCCCTGCGGGGCCAGACCCACCCCCCTCCTGCTGCCAGATCCCCTCTGCCCTGCGGGGCCAGACCCAATCCCCCTTCCTAATGCCAGATCCCCCCTGCCCTGCCCTGCAGCTTGGGCAGAAGACATAGTTGGGAAGAAGGGGTTGCTATTGCCTGAAACCCAGCTCCATATCATCACAAGTGTTGTTTTGCAACAAACATGTTTCCCCATGCTACTCGGGACTGCCCTATTCATCCAGCCTTTAGCAGCTGGCACAACACGGGTCAGGGATGGTCTACGCTTAGTCCTGTCATGAGTGCGGGGGACAGGACTAGATGCCCTGTCGAGGTCCCTTCCAGTCCTACGATTCTGTCAGGGCCTCAGACTTTGCAGGGTGTGCGCTGGGCCTTTGGTCAGCAGTCTGCAGTTCCCTGAGAGCCAGGGCTGGTGGAAGGATGTTTCGCGCCTTAGGCGAAACTTCTATCTTGCGCCTTCCCCCATCCCCGAGCCCCTCTACCCCCCACGGCAGCTCCGCCCTGAGGCGCTCCCCCTGCGGCAGCTCCCCACCCCCACCCGCCCTGAGGCACCCCCTGCGCCCCAGCTCACCCCTGCTCTGCCTCCTCCCCGAGCACGCTGTTGCCGCTTCACTTCTCCCGCCCCCCAGGCTTGCGGTGCCTAAGCTGATTGGCGTCGCAAGCCTGGGAGGCGGGAGAAGTGAAGCAGCCACGGTGTGCTCGGGGAGGAGGCGGAGCAGGGTGAGCTGGGGCGGGGAATTCCCCTGCATGCCGCCTCCCCGCCCTTACTTGCTGCAAGTGGCCCTCCCCGCGCCCCACTGCCCCAGCTCCCCCCGCCTAAATGCCAGCGACGACCGGGGCGGCCGAAGATCTGGCCGCCGTGGTCACTGCTGAAGAAAATGCCGCCCCCCTAATCCTAGTGCCCTAGGTCACCTAATAGGTTGCACCGGCCCTGCTGAGAGCATGCTTCTCGGGTGCCAGTGGGAGCCACAGCTATCTAGCTGTGGGGCAGCTGTGCCTTCAGGCACAGTGCACTGCTCAGAGTTGTGCTGGATCCAGCTGTTTTTAAGGTTTTCTTCTTCACTGTGTGACTCAAATAAACCGCTCTGGCAAGCTGCGTCTGGGAATGGGAATCTTTCCCCAGCTGCCAGAGTCAGACATCGTTTTGGGTACAAGCAAGACCCTAGCCCTGTCTGTCCCACTGTTTGCTGGAACGGCTGCTTTGCTGTGTTTCTGTAACGTCACTTCTTTGCCAGGCAGGGCTGGGCTAGTGCCCTGGCAGAGCAGTGGGCTGTTGCTTGCCTAGTCCCCATCCTTTGACCTCGACTCCTGCTCCCTAGCCCTCAGGCTCACTGGCGCACGCATCTTCCCAGCGGGCCCGGGCACAGCGCACAGGAAAGGTCTCTTGCAATCAGTGCCAGGGTAATCACATGCGTGGTGGGCTCCATGCCACAGCATCAGTGGATTTGATTCAGTCAGTAGGAAAAACTGCTAAAGCCACGTAGCATACTTGATAGCCATTCTAAGCGTGTCGATTGGAGCATGACACAAAGTGCCACCTTGGAGTCATTTGAGGCCTATGGGTGGTGCCCCCAAATTCAGTTAATGCTGCCTACCCTCCAACAATTAATACCACCCCCATGCCATGGTGCCCCTCGAATACAGCTCCCCACTCCTCCAGTGGCTCCAATAACCCCCTCCCCTCCAGGGACTTCAGCAGCGGAGGGGCGAGGAAGGTGGGAGCAGCTGATCGTGTTCATCAGAGGGCAGTGGGAAGGAGGGCGCAAAAAGAGCCCATCAACTTTGTGCCAAGCCTGATCCCTCCTTCACCCACCTGTCCCTTCCCTCCTTGAAATCCCATGTTAGCTGCTGTGCGGCTTAGCCCCCAAGTCTCTTCCTGCTCCTGTGGGATGGGAGCCCGGGGCCCGCAGCTGCTGGCTGGCAGACACTGTCTGAGACTGATAGGGGCATGTTGGACTAACACAAGATAGGTATATTGTCCAACGCTATGAGAAATTTAGATTTAAAAAGGGCTTTGTTCAATTTATGCTTTATTTTTCATTCAGTTTGTTACCCATTCCAATATGGCAGGGATTTTACAGGGTACAGGTTGCAAAATTTTGCTACATTAATTCTTTGTCATCTTGGTTAAAAGAAAACAAACCGATTCCAAAGAATTAAAACCTCTCATCGACTATGCCATAATGTTTTTATTGCAGTAATTAAAATATTGAAAATACCAGTTTTGCTCCAATGGAAATAAAAATCACACTCATATGTTCAAGTGCATGGAATAAAAACAATTTGGATATTTTGAAAGAACAAATTACTTCAGGCAAAGTCATCTTAGGGAATTTGTTTGAGGCTCTTCATTCAAACAAAGTAAACAACATATATTCCAGTAAACAATACCCAGAATCATTTTTCCTTCAGCAGCACAGCAACACAGTACTAAATGTACGTTTTCTCCATGAAAAGAAAAACAAAGGTATTTGTATACAAATGAATCAGTGTAAATCTTTGGTACCAAATGTAAAGGCACCTTTTTATTAAGTACATCCTCCCCAGTTGGCATGTAACAGAAACTTTTCCTTAAGAACGGCTCAAAATTACCCATCTCATAGTGGTTCTGTTTAGCTGGGACTGACAACTGCAGTTAAAAAAGCAATCTGGAGGGTGAGAGGTCTGCAGGAGACATTGGGGCATTTTATATCAGTTGTGGGATGAATCTGGGATACTGGCCATTCCAGGGTATTTATGGAGGGCGAACACTGATGTCCTTTGAATGAATATTGTTTAGGGAAGTGAGCTACGTACAGAGCTGGGGACCTAAAGTGCTTGGCAAAGTCTGCGGCAAGATCTGAAATTCTCAGATTTGGATTCCTGGTTCCCCTTGTGGCTATGATCTTGAGTCTCGTCTCTATAGAAAAATTCTTTACCTGCACCCTGCAGTCAAGTGCAGGAGAATCATACAGCTCTTCAGCTAATTTGGTTTTGTTCCTCATTCCGTACTTTTTTTATTTCAATACAGCCAAATGGAATTCAAACTCTAGATCAAGAGAGGGGGAAAAGGCAATGGATTTCAACTGGCAGCTTGAGTTTTTGTTTTGAAGTAGAATCTAGACATTGAACTTAAGTGCTTTTGAAAAGGCTCTCCTAGGGTTCCTGAATATAGTGATTGGTTGGTTTCAGCAACAGGTGACTTCTGTACAACTATCAGTGAGTTGGTCCATTTTTCTCGTCTTGGACTTCTAAATGTTTTCAATCGTAAAAGTCTCTCTTAATGTAACATGTCTTTTCTAACTGGCTGCAATGGCACACACTTATGCATGTAACTGACTCATGGAGCTAGTCCTCCTGAAGTCAGAGAGTAAAATCAATGGTCGTAGGTGCGAGGGGTATGGGGCGGGTGCTGCTGCACTCCTGGCTTGAAGTAGTAATAGCAACCCAAGTACATGGTTTCTGCCTTCAGCACCTCCACAGTTAAAATTGTTGTAGTACCCCTGTCACTGGTGTCAGAGTTTACAAGACTGGACCCAATAACTGCACAATGTTTAGTTTGGCTTTATTCCATAAGATGAAATGTTTGAAGGCAAGTTCCGTTACGGATTTATTTAAGCGATTTAAAAAAAAACCCCAAACCGTTAGGGAATTACACAACTTGTTCGGATAGCAATTCTCTCTCTTTCTTGTTTGCTTTTTCCCCTCACCAGAAGAATAGAAAAATCGGTGAACAAAGGGCACATTTATTTTACTAACTGTTACTTCCTTTCACTTAGGATAATTCAATGATGTTTCTTAGATGATCATCTCTTCAGATTTTTGAATTTTCCCTTTAGAATTAGCAGTTAGACCCATAAATCTTATTTTTATTGCCTCCAATGTGCTTATTCAATTTTTTTAAATATATGTGCAATTGGACTTTGTGATAATACTCATGTTTGGTTGACTACAGCATTTGTCTAACAATGATACTACTGAAGATATTGTTAGAATAGTTCCTCTAAGAGATTTTGTCATTTACATATACTGCAGGATCTTTTAAAATCACTTTAGAGCATGGTTTCGAATCACACGTCAGGATCTGACTGCTGGAGGTAGCTGTTTTACCATTTCAAGCAACACGGACAGACTTCTTTCCCTGATTAATAACAGTAATTTGTACTGCGGTGTCTGTGTCTCACTCAGAGACCAGGACTGCATTGTGCTAGGTGCTGTACAAACAGCTAACAAAGAGATCCCTGGTGCTTATGATCCAAGCAGTATAATTGCCGTTTTAAAGTGGCGGTAAGGTGACAGCCAGTGCATTTCCACAAGATTGCACGGGTGGCTCTGGGTTCCGGGATGGTAATATGTGAAGTTCTAGGCTGCAGGGTATGTGTGGATTATTATACCTTTCTGGGAGAAAGCAGGAACAGAGTACATGATGTTCAGTGGTAAGAGTCGGGGGACCTAAATTCTATTCCTAGCTCTGCTATTGACCTACTATCTGACCTTAGCCAAGTTTCCTTCAACCCCGTGCTTCAGTTTCCCCATCTGTAGAATGGGGCTAATGATACTGACCTTCCTGTGTAAAACACTTTGAGATGTACAGATGAAGAGTGCTACATAGCAGCTAAGCACATTAGGCGCTGCTCCCAAAAAGCATAGCAGCAGCATTGTGCTAACCCAAGGACAGCAGAGTTCTGAAGTAAGGGGTGTGATCCAGTTAACTAAACCCATGCCAATTGCTCAGGTTTCAACAATTGATTGTACTTTGGATGGTGGTGCTGCTTTACAGTACTTAGAATTGGGATGGATTTTGTTAAAAAAAAAAACCTGAATCCAGGAGTCCCTAGTATCATTCTTTACTGAGGGAGATGTTTCTGGACAATTTATTGCACAAACATTTATAAAGCAAGCCTCTAGAAATAATGCTATTGTTTTCCATAGTGTCAGTTAAATGCCCATACACTAACTACATCATAAGTGAGCACGGTTCTATTGATTTTTGCTGATGTTGATACACATCTCAGGGACAGGGTATGACCAGTATTTGAACCCAGGACTACCGGTATCCAAAGCTGAGGTGCTTATCCTGGGCCACAGAGCCATTCCCTAGAGGTTGGTGCATTTATGCCGGTGGCAAATTTAGCCTTTTGTTGATGCCATTCATTTTGGTTAATTAATTTGATGTATTTTTTCTTGTAGGGTACTGCAGTGATGGGCTTGTGGTGCGTTAGTTCTGAGAAACACCTTTGTGACTTTAAGAGGATACCATGTAGAATTGGAGAGGGGGAAGATAATACACCAGTGTGGTCATTGCCACATTACTGCAATAGTGCCTGGAGGTCCTAACTGAGATCAGGGCTCCATTGTGCTAGGAGCTCTACAAACATATCCAGAGAGACGGTCCTTGCCCTGAGCTGCCTACGGTTGAGTTAGGGTGGAAGGGGAAACTGAGGCACAAAGTGGGGGAGGGGGCAAAGAGCATGCCGCAGGTCAGTGGCAGAGCCAGGTCATTTGTCCCAGTGCGCTGCACACTAGACCACGCTGTCTCCCAATGGTCATTGTGCAGGCTGTCATGGTGAAGTGAGATCTAGCAGTGGCTGTGGTTTACATGAATTCTGAGGCAGTATCAGAGCAGCTAAGCAGAGATGGGAGCCAATAAATTGGAGAGAGTCCAGCGGAGGGCAACAAAAATGATTAGGGGGCTGGAGCACATGACTTATGAGGAGAGGCTGAGGGAACTGGGATTGTTTAGTCTGCAGAAGAGAAGAATGAGGGGGGATTTGATAGCTGCTTTCAACTACCTGAAAGGGGCTTCCAAAGAGGATGGATCTAGACTGTTCTCAGTGGTAGAAGATGACAGAACAAGGAGTAATGGTCTCAAGTTGCAGAGGGGGAGGTTTAGGTTGGATATTAGGAAAAACTTTTTCACTAGTAGGGTGGTGAAGAACTGGAATGGGTTACCTAGGGAGGTAGTGGAATCTCCTTCCTTAGAGGTTTTTAAGGTCAGGCTTGACAAAGCCCTGGCTGGGATGATTTAGTTGGGTTTGATCCTGCTTTGAGCAGGGGGTTGGACTAGATGACCTCCTGAGGTCCCTTCCAACCCTGAGATTCTATGATTCTATTCTATGATTCATCTGGCTAAACAAGCCTTTCCCCCTCCTCTCTCTCTAGCCTCAGCCTCTCCTTGTGTCAGGGAGCCTGTGGGGAAGAGCGCAATCGGCAGCCGTAAGCCAGGCATACAGTACACAGGCAGGGGGCACCATGAGGCCGACTGGGCGCTATCCAATACCCAACAAGAAGGACCTGCCGTACGATATAGTGGAGCTCATGGAAGAAGTAGAGATGAAGGTAAGAAGAGTCTGCTGAGAAAAGCTCTTCCCAGAGGACACAACCCAGCCTCTGAGTTTGGCCAATACCGAGAGACAGTTTCTGGATCAGCATTAGGGATGGCCCCGGCACCCTTGGAGTCCTGTGCAGTCCATCCACATGGAACAGTCTGCAGGATCCGGCCCTGGGTTAGAAACACTTGGGTGGCTCAGCATGATTATTATTCACCTGGTTTGTTCCAGGAGGTGACTGTTGGTTCCAAATGGCTTCTCGCTCGAAAGGGCAGCAAGCACCATTCCCCCTTCTTCCCACCTTCCCTGTTTGTTTTACTAGGGAAAAAGGGGATGAAGTTAAACCTTACCTGAAACTTCCTTTTCATTACTGACGATGCACTGAAAAGGCCGGCGAGATTTTTCTCCTGCTTGTTTTTCTCCTTTCCCCAAAGCATCCAAAAGGGTGAACTTATTCTAAGCAATGCCACAAGGTGCAGGGCCATGGAGAATCAGGCCTCTTGTCTCCTTTTTCTCTTCCCCCTAACGCCTGTCTGCTCCTTTATGTCCCACTCCCCAGAACCCCTCTCCGGGCACTGTTCCCTGCTTCCCTGCCCTGTTCCTCTCCGCGCTGCCTCCTAGCCCTAGCCCCTTCTCGGCTCTCTCCATCCTGAACACCCTCACCAAGGAAGATCTTGGCTAGGCTTTCCTGGGAGCTTTGGTGACCAGACGTCCCGATTTTATCGGGACTGTCCCAATATTTACTTGTTTGTCCCACGGTCGGGACGCGAATTGTCCCGATATTTTGCACTCCGGCTCACAGGCGGAGGGGGCTCGTGCCCCCTCCCTGCCCCGACTCCGCCCCCTCTCTGCCCTATTGGATCCCTCCCCAAATCCCCGCCCTGGCCCCGCCTCTTCCCCAAGCACGCCGCATTCCTCCTCCTCCCCACTCCCTCCCAGGCTTGCGTGAATCAGCTGTATGGCGGCGCAAGTGCTGGGAGGGAGGGGGGAGAAGCAGGATGCGGCAGCCCACTTAGGGGAGGCGGAGGTGAGCTGGTGCGGTGGGGGGTGAGGCAGGGAGCTGCCGGCTCTCGTTTTTTGCTTTTCGGGTTTTTTTTCTCCGCTGGTGTGCCCCCCTTGTCTCCCTCGTGTCCTGATATTTCAGTTCCTACCTTTTTCCTGTTGGGCTAAAGTCTCTGCTTCCTGATCCTATTATATTGCAGCTGCCCCTTGTGGAGTCTGCCAGGCTATTCCTCTTTTACAGGCATCACAACTTTCTATTGAGGCTGGTGGTTTGTAGAGTCCCTCCCCCTAGTTCCTGCTGGCCCGTCTGTACCTTTTTATTCCCCTGGATTGGAGCTAACAAGACCCCCTGGGTCTGCCTGCCAGGAGGAATCAGAAGCAATAACTCTGCCTCTCTGCACCTGACCAGCTCTTAGTTATTTGTATTACAGTGGTGCCTGAAGCCCCAACTGAAGTCATTATATCAGTAAAACATGGCATAGGCCAAAGTGTATTGTAACTGGGCTGTCTAAGCAGTGCCCCCTTGTGGCCCATCGAAGCGCAGCCCACCCACCTTTGGGTCTCTGACAGTCAGCTGACACCCTTGCTCCAATCCAGTGTCGCATGCCCGGGCACACTGGAGTCCAACCCTTTCCAAAGCATTAGAGTCCAAGAAAACAAAAGGCCAACTGTGAACTCCAAACTCAGGGGCATGCGAGGGATCTCAGCAGGACCCTGCCCTTCTGCTCAGGGTTTGCTTGGCCAGTTTCTTTTCACAGTCTCCCTGGGCCCCATTGTCACCGCCACCAGGTAGGAGGTTGCCCCAAGCTTGGGCTGGAACCCAGCATCCCTCTTTGAAAGAGATGTAGGACTCTGCTTTCGTCCCTGGCCAGCCCTGAGCTGGCCAAGGCCACCTCCTTTTATCACCCCACTCCATGACTGACATTGGCCGTAGGCATAATGGGCAGGATCAGCTGGGTCCAGTCCGTAGTGTGGAGCATACCTGCCTCGTTAACCCCATCACTACCAGAACAGGGCCGATCAGCCCCATTGTATGTATTTTCCACCTTGAGCTTTTGTAGCGTGGGCTCTCTGTAGTAAGGTTACAGCCATTGACTTCTCTTCTCTTTAATCCTTGAACAGAGTGGATTTTTGCCCAATGTGTTCAGTGTGATGTCTCATCGGCCTGCGGAATTCAGAGCATTCTTCGCATATTACAATGCCATCATGAACAAAGAGACAGGTAAACTAAGCAGCAGCCTTGAAACTGCGTGTAGCTTTGTAGGTCAAAAGTTGTTAAAATGTGGTGCTTGGATCTGAGTTCTGTATGTCCTGCAGCCAGCCTCATCTTGACCTAGAGAGTTACAGCCAGCAGAGACTACACGATCCAGCATGCAGTGTTACTCCACACTCAGTGAGGTCTGGCTGGTCCACATAAGAGGTTTGAGTCTGCTGCTGCTTTCAGCTGAAATAATATTTGAGGCTCATGCTTTTAGTCCTGGGTTCAAAACCAGCTGGCAGGGCAAGCAGGGCTGCACAGTTGCTCGGTGTTCTGCTTTGTGGATTTCTAAGCCAGCAAAGTTATCCCTATCCGGTGGGAGCAGTAATAATGTGATACCTTTTTGCAACAATCTCTGGAAGCAGTCAGGTGGCAGGATATGCTTTGAGTGTTTCTCTGATGAAAACAGAGGTGCCTGTTGGCTCTTTCAGTACTGAAGGGGTGTTTTGACCAAGTGCAGTGTTCAGTGTGCTCAAATCACATAGAAATCTTTAGAAAACATTGTATTAGGAACATTTCTGTATGTGTCACATTTTCAATAGGGGAGAAGTCCTCTAATTTATTTTACCTTGGAGGACATTTCCATAAAGTCTGAATCTCTTAAGATGCCTTGAAAATTTGGCCCAACCTCTGTTGGCTTCAAAAAAATGATCCAACCCCTGTTAGCTAGAGGCAGATATAGAAGAGTTGTCTTCAGAGGTGGGGCTGTCACTAAGGTACAAGAGCAATGCCTTGGTGTGTGACTACACCTTTCAGAGGGTGCTGCATCTACTACCATGGTGTTCTCCCTGGTCTTTGCTTGTGGCTTCATATTTTGCAAAAGTGGCTGGCTAGTAGCTGCCGAGTAAGCTTGAGCCGTACCCCCCTCCCCTCAATTCTAGAAGGATCTTTATTTTTCTTTCTTCTCTACCCTCCAAGTCTCCTGTCAGCAGCTCCAGTGTCTACTGTAAAAAAAAAAAATCACAAAAAGGGTTTCCTTCTTCTAACACTGAACTTAAGGTTTTCTCTTTCTCTGTTTCACTGTAGAGCTTCTACCTAGAGCCTTACCTAAGCCCGCCTGCCTGGTACTGATTTAAAAGAAACCAAACCTGTAGCCTCACACCTACCTGTGCTGCTTGGGACAGTAGCCAGCAGCCTGCAATGTGAAATTGACATGATTTTCATCAGTGTCACAGCTGCCTACAGAATTCTGAAAGCAGCTGTGAAAATGAAACTAACCAGAGTTTTATTTCCTCTGGCTCAGGCTTGGAAAGCTAGTAGCAGCAGCAGAAGTGGACTCAGGAAACCATAATTGTATAGGTTTTCATGGGGAAGGCTGTCTTCCCAACCATAAGGGCTAGAAAATTAATTTAAAAAAATGAAATGCTGCAAAAATCGATGGCTTGTCTTGAGAACCTGACTGTGTTTGACGTTGCATAGGTAAATCCCTAGATTTATATTTAACTCTATCACAGCTCAAGTCACATTCTTAGGACTTCTTTGGAGAATGATCATAGAATCATAGAATATCAGGGTTGGAAGGGACCTCAGGAGGTCATCTAGTCTAACCCCCTGCTCAAAGCAGGAACCCCTGCTTTGATGGGCTTCAGTTTGCTCAGAATATTCAAACAGCAACAATTTTTGAGAAATTCAAACTCTCTGGAAGCTTGGTCCAGGTGACTTGCCCAGCCTGATGGTTATAAAACATGGTCTCAAGCCCATCAACTTCAGGAGAACCTCATTATTTCTATTTTGTCTCCTGCACAAAAGCAAACCTCCCTCTAGCCCCTTGGCTAATAGGGCCTGCAACACTGCATTTGCCTATAAGAACAAAATTCAAATTGAAAATTAGGGGTTCAAGAATCAAGTAGCAAGATGCAAACTCATTAATCATTTGACTCTGAAATAAGCCCAGAAAAGTACTGATTAAGGACCTGTATACTGCAAACATTTAGGCACGTGAGTATTTTTACTTAGGTGAGATGTCGATAGGACTAATTAGCAGTTCCACTAACTACTTACATGAGTACAATTACTTTTGTTTGAAAGTTAGGGCCCTAATTATCTATGGATCAAATGTGCAGTCCTTATCCCATCAAAATTTAAATAGGAATTTTGCCTGAGTGAGAACTGCAGGATTCAACCCTCTATTAAATTACTGGCAAAACTGTACTGGGCAAACGTAAGTGCTGGAACTAGGGGTGTTGGGGATGTGGCTTGAAGTGGTTTCCATCATAAACAGGGTTTACAGTTTGGTTCAATGACTCTCACCCCCCCCCCCCTGTTATACAAATTGTTCCAGTGTCCCTGTAGTCAAGATGTCGCTCTGTTTACTTTCTTGCATGCTTCAATACATGCCAACCACTGACTGTACAGCATCTGTTATTTCCCAGTACCATTGAGCCGTGTGTATTCTTTTGTAATAAAATGAAAAGTTTCAATAAGAAATCCCCTTTAGATTATTTATTTTTCCCCCACAGGAAGACTCAGCAAGGCTGACAAAGAACTTATTGTTGTGGCTACAAGCGTTGTTAACAGATGCCCCTACTGTGTAATTGCACACGGTGCGTTACATCGGATATATTCTAAAAAGCCAGCTTTGGCGGATCAGGTTAGTGGGATTGTTTGTTTGTTTTTAAACGGAGTAATGAAACTATCAGAACAAAAGGGCATACTCTGTGCCTGCTTTGTAGGCTGTCTTGAGATGGGGAAAAATATAATCAAAATAAAGTCTCTTCTTTTCCTGACTGCTGAAGATGTCTAAGGTTCCAGTCTTACAATCTGTGCCATGCAGATGGACCCCACTGGGCCTGAGTGAAGTAGTTTGCAGGATTGGGGCCTGATACAATAGCTCTCTTTCTCCAAGCTAGTCCATTTGTTTCTCTGCCCACGACTGGGTTATCCTCCGTTAACAGCCAGCACAATAAGCTAATGCAGAATTTAGTAGAAAGCTTTAGTGGGGACTGTTTAATCCATCCTTGACATCTGAGGAGCATTGAAGCACTCCTCAAATTGATAGTGCACTATTTTAATTTACACTCATATTTTTAGTGGCAGGAAGGTCTGAAAATTGCTTTGTGAGGACCAAATCCTGATGACCTCTGCATAGCCCAGGTAAACAGGCTATGTGCATGGCATCTCTGGTAGGGTTCAGAGGAAACTAAATCTTCTTCCTCTTCCCACCTTGTGTGGGGGTTTCCATCAGATGATTTGTGTAGGAAATGGCCAATAACATCACTAACTTGCTCCCACCTCTGCTCCGGAGAGACCTGCTACAAAGCAGTGATCTTCAGTGTGCTGGCTATGTCTGGCCCCCTCTGCATAGCCTCTGTGTGGCTTTTCCCTTCTTCCCATATGCTCACCGGTACTGCTACAGTCCCAGTGCATCTAGGGCCTGCCATATGCAGGGGGAGACACTGAATTTGAAAGAAAAAGAGATTCTTCTCTACCACAACAGCCAGGAGCAGGTCACAGAGAAATGGACCAGCCCAGCTACCAGGGGAGAATTCTCCATTCTGTCAGAACTCCAGTGGTGCTAGAATGGAGGGGGAGGGGGCAAAGCCACATTGCACTACCCCGAAATCTGATACTGGCTGGGGGCCTGCCTGATCCAGGCCAGGCCAGATTTTTCAGATGTGCTGAGCAAACCTACAGCTTCCGTTGACTTCAGCTGGAGTTGTGACACTGCACTTCTGACAGTCAGCTGCCCCTAGGCTCTCAAGTTGGGGTACCCAGAATCAGTGGCCAATCTGGGAAAATGCTGGCCTTCATTTCTCCTTTGCTGCAATTGCATGTCTTTTCAGTACTTGTCTCTCTCCTAGGAGGAAACATTTTCTAGTGAACCTCTCTCAGTTCTTCCATGAAACAAAACATAGCTGTGACGCTGTCTACCCAGGTGCCAGTTCAGGACAGGACTGCAGGCTAATTCCCTCAGATGCTAATAGAAATTAAAGGCGTCTCAAAAGATATTGTAGTGTAATCAGACTGTGACAGGGTGTACCTACCCTGCACTGGGCTGGAGGGGATTAACCCCATGCCATAGGCTGAGGAAGCCACGCCCCCTCACCCCAGCTGAGCACACTCCAACTGGAACCACAGTACAAGAGGGAGCAGCTCGGGCTGGGTGGACTGCTGATGAGAGCAGATACATGCTGCAGGCTTCCGCTGGGAGACTGTTGGATCCACCAGATGCTGATGCTAGCCAGGTTGGTGCCTCTACCAAACTCCAGCCAACCACTGAGGCTGACAGAGGCAAGGCAGCGATTGCCACGGGACCCCCTGCATTGGAAGAAGGGGTAGGATGCAACCCAGGGAATGGGATGGTAGAGACAGGAGACTGAGCAGCAAGGTATTGGTTCACTAGGGCCCTGGGTCAGGACATGGTGGAGAAGGATGGGCTCGGGTCCCCCTATCCCATCTGACCTGCTGTGGAGACTGCCAATGGGCAGGGAGGTGAATTGGGCTGCTGGAGGCCATTACGTAGACTCTGGCCATTGGGCCATACTGCCCTGGGAAGAAGGGTGGCTACTTAGACTCTGGCCACTGGGCCTTACTGCCCTGAAGCCCAGGTCTGTCTTAATGACTTGGGCTGCGAAGCCATACTGCCCTAAGGGGGCTGACAGGGTATACCTCTCCCGCAACACAGGCCAATTCAGTTGTATTAGTTTGGTTCAAAGGAAATGTTAATGGTATTGTCTTCACTTATCTATAACCTGTTGATTTTTGTCGCATTACATTATGCATATCCCTGTAACTTCTTAACTCTAGATCAAAAGTGTGTGTTACTGTTAAGAGGAGAATGTACTTGATATGTAAACTTCATGAAAACTAATGAAGGATTGTTTGCTCTTCCATTACCTTTTACATTTTGTATATCCTTGTAATTAAATTACCCACCAAATGTGATTGGAGCCTTGGAAATGTAAATGAAGAAGAGTGCTAACTTCAAAGCAAGGGCCATTGTGTTCAACAATGGAAATTCACTGGCCTTGTGGGTGAAGACATTAGTTAGATTGTCTTTTGTGAGTATGAACTATAAATACTGATTCAAAAGAATAATCCTGCATCTCTGGACAGTTTGAATTCTAATAGAGTGGAATTTCTGGACAAGGAGACGGAGATCCCCAGAGTTATTCTGGGTAACCCTGAAAGACTTTGGAGAAACTAGCAGACCACTACATCTCTGCTATCATTTTGGATTACAAACTTTGACTCACCTGTTAACATATTTTACCTGCTTTAACCTCTCACTAACTGATTTCTTTTCTTAGCTAATAAATCTTTAGTTAGTTAGTGTTGTCTTTGGTGTGAGATCCAGAGTACCAAATTGATCTGGGGTAAGTGACTGATCCTTTGGGATTGGGAGTAACCTAATGTGATGTGGTTTTTGGTTTACAAAACCTTTTATCATGAAGTCCAGTTTGTCTGGATGGCAAGATAGACTGGAGAGCTGACTGTGACTCCATAGTGAGACTGGTACAGTGATCCAGGAGTGCACATTTGTTACTGGCTTGGTGAAATCTAATGATAGAATATACCATCAATTTGGGGTATCTGCCCCACTTTCTGACAGTCTGACCTGAGATTGGCACTCACGGTTGTGAGCCACTCCAGACAGCCTGCCAATAGCCTTGATGGATGAAAAGTTCTTAAGTTTTTGACCCAGTTGCAATTGTTTTATAGGCTGAATACATTTCTCTGTAGCTTTTTTTCTTTCTTGCAGGTTGTTGTGAATTGGAAACTGGCCGATCTAAGTGAACGGGAGCAGGCAATGCTGGAGTTTGCTCTTGCAGTCAGTCACGCTGATAACATAACTGAAGAGCACTTCCAAAAGCTGGAGGCTCAGGGTTTTGACCGGGAAGATGCTTGGGACATAGGCACAATTGCCTCCTTTTTTGCCATGTCTAATCGTATAGCTCACTTTACCGATCTGCGTCCAAACGAAGAATTCTACACCATGGGCAGAATACCTCGGGACAAGGAGAAGGCAGAAACTCTCTAATGCTGCCCACAATTTTGTGAAAACATATCAAGCACTTAATGCTGTGGCTAACGTTGCTAGTTACTGAATATATATAAAAGGCACAAGCTAATAGCCAATTGTTACCAGAAGAGATCGGATGGGGAAATGGGTTACACTTTCCTCCAGCATGCAAAAAGCTGGGAAAGGGTTTTTTATCCATGGGCCAGTCCTAACACTTTTAATTCCTAAAGTAGCTGCAAGATCAAAACTTTTGTCTTAAACCTTGTTTAGATTGTGATAAACTGGCTAGGTAACATATTGTGATTTATAAACAAGCTGCATGGCAACTTTTTCATCACATCTGTAATATTAGAGTAAATACCAGATGAGCTTTTGAGTATCTGCAGTATCGTACCCTTGTCAGACAGTGAAGGGCTATAATAATTTCTCATGGCACTTTTGCTAATTATCAGAGATTAATATATAAATAAGGGTTGGGGAGAAGGGAATGTCCTTCTTAGCCCTATTAATTATTCTTATGTGATCCTGCCATGCAAACATAATGCTGCTGCTGTAATAGCACAATCATTCCAAAACATCTCACTGGTGTCAGTGGAAAGTCTCTGCTAGGCTTCATTGGAAGTTGGATCAGGCCCTTAGTGCCAGACTGAGCAGAGCTGTGCAGTGCAGGTGTGACAGTGGGTAGTTTTTACTCAATCACAGGTCCCATATCAGGAGTAACAGGCCTGTAGAGTCACTGACAGTGAAATATATTTTCTTTTTTCTTCAAATGCTCAGATGAAGAAATTATCTTGTCTGACTGCTGAGTGGAGAAGGAATCAAGTGTTTGTATGCATGATACAGTGTTGCCAACTCTTGCAATTTTATCAAAGGTCTTGTGATATATGGTGTTTTTCTTAAAGCCCTACCTGCTGGAGTGAGGTGATTGTTTGTGAGAATCTCAGATTCCATTGTTTAAAAAAGAAAGGTTCTAGCCCTCACTGTTGCAGAGAAAAGCTTGAAAACATGACTCATGTGCACCCTAAAGGCTTACAAACCTCATGACAAAAAACTGCCCAGTTTACTTTGTCAAATCTCTTATGACAGTCTCATAATGTTTTACTGCCTGACCTAGGATTTTTCAACACTTTGGGTTGGCAACACTGCAACTAACTTTCCTCTATCCAATCTGTTTCTCACAACTTTTCTAAAATGTCTCTTTTGTAAATGGATCATGGACAAACTCCATCCACTCCCCAGTAGTTAAGAAACATGATTTTCTTCCTTGAGTTGTTTTCAACACAAAACCATGTCTGGGAAATGCAATTGTCTTACCTTGTGTGTATTTTAAACTAAATGTAATATTAAGGTTCTTGACTCAACTTTTAATCACATAGGTCAAAAAATATAACCCTTTTTTGAAAACGGTTGGACTGTGTGAAATGTGATCTTTTCTCCTTTGTGGGTGACTAGCTGAAAAAGCCCCCCATTCTAGTGATAAAAGGTTTGTAAGTGAGAAGCCACAGGCTAGATACAACATTCATGGAAGTCAGTGAGTGCCTTTCAGCTGACTTCAGTGGGCTTTGAAGAGTGAAGGAGTTGCCCAGGGGTCAGTTGCTGTCTAGGAACCCAGTCCAAGTAACTGAGGTGGGGGACTCTGTAAATAGCGAAGGAGGAAGAAATGTATCCACTGGGCTGTGGATGAGGGCTGAAGGCAACCTGCAGCCCTAGAGCTTCTCAACACCCCGCCCTACGTCTAGGGAAAAGGAGGAGAAGATCTCGGCAGATCTTCCAGCTGGTACTACCCTGCCCCCAACACCCTTTTCCCGGGGTGACAGCGTGCAGGGGGCGTCTCGGGCGCTGCCGTGCAGGGGGTGTGCACACGTGTGTGCATGGCTAGTCGTGTGCCCCTCCTTACCCCCACCCCCGGGCAGGATTTGCTCCGGTGTTGCTGAAGAAGGGGGGAGAGGGGCGGTAACCCCACAGGAGCCCTGACTGCCCTCCCTAGCCCCGCCCCCGGCTTCCCGCCGGGTTGTGTGTAGACGGGACTGAGCCGAGTAGCGCGCGGGCTGGGGCAGGCGGAGGGGGCGGGGCGAGGGCGGAGGGGGGCCGGAAGGGGCGGGGCCGCGCCGCGCGCGGGCGGGCGGTTTCCGGCCGGCGGGTCGGGCAGCACCGGAAGCGGCGCGCGGGGGCCGGAGGCTGCGATGCGAGCGGCCGGGCGCGGCGCGGGATGAGCTCTGCGCGCGGGGAGGCGGCCGGGCCCTCGGGCCCGCCCCGCCGCCCCTCCCCCGCCCCGCCGGCCGCCGCCGCCGCCAAGGAGCCGCCCAGCGCCAAGGAGCCGCCGCCCGCCTCCCCGCAGGCCCCGGGGGCAGCAGCAGCGGCGGCGGCGGCGGGCGGGGGCCTGTTCGGGTGGCTGCGGGGCCGCTGCCTGGGCCGGGGGCTCTTCGTGGACCCGGCCCGCGACAATTTCCGGGCCATGACCGGGCTGTACAGCTCCATCCAGCCCGCCGACTCCGTGTACCTCAGCACCCGCACGCACGGCGCCGTCTTCAACCTGGAGTACTCGCCGGACGGGTAAGGCCCGGCTCGGCCTCCTGGTCCGCCCCGAGCCCCTCCCGGCCCCGGACACCCGCCTCCCCCCTCTAGCTGTTCTCCCGGACCGAGCCCTCCACACGCACACACCCCCGCTCCCCTTTCCCTCCTACTTGGCCCGGGCCCACCTCCAGCCCAATCCCCCCCCCCACACACACACAGTGTGTCTGGCCCCGCCCCGGTCTCACCCCTCCCCCCACGCCCCAATCCTTCCCCGCACCTCCCTGTGCTCAGCCCCCCTCCTTCCAGCCTGGACCTTCACCACGACAGGGAGCCTGTCACCCCCCCTCTCCAGGGAGCCCCCACCCCCAGATCAGTAAGAGACTGTGTGACCCGTCTGGATACGCACCCTTCTGCACGAAGTCCCCTTCTCATTCAAGTGGGGGAGTGTGGCGGGGGACCCTGCTGGGGCATAGTCAGGTATCTCCCACCCCCCTCACCTGGATAGGTAGGAGATTGCCTGGACCCACCTGAGATACTCCCACCCAGACATTCCCTGGGGGAGGGAAACCCTGAAATCCCTTGGGGGTACAACAGAGCTCTGTACCCACCATGGGCAACCAGTGGAAATGATCTGCTCTCTGGGGGAGCCGACAGAGACACTCCCATTTCTGGGACTGAGGGACCTTGGCTCTGATGGGGATGGAGGGTGTCTGCCATGTGGGGAATCGGGTGCTGATGGGCCTGTCTCTGCACCCCCATGTGGGCCTGATTGGGTTTGGGATGATGCTTAGGTCACACTATATGCCAGAGGACTGAAGGGTGGGTACCACTGTTGTACTCAGCTGCAACAATAGCTATCATGATCACAGGATGGACATTAATTGACTGGGGGGGGGGGCAGAAATAAAGGGCCAAAATCCACTCCAATAGCACTTAGAGGAGTAGAATGTTTTTCAAAGGTTGAACTGTCTCTCCAACCAGTTGGAGACTTAATACAATTACAATTAATAGTCTGAGGATCTCAAGGAAATTGATTGAGGTCAGTAAGTATCACCAGCCCTTTTCCCCAGTGAGGAAATTGAAGGAGAGTGAATTGCACAAGGTCACACAATAAAGCTGTGAACAGAACTTGAGTTTTCCACCTCCTAAGCCTCTGTCCCATCTGCTGGACTTGCACGATAGCAGAGGATAAAGGTACTGGTAGATACAACTTACGATCTTTGGGGAAAGTCACTAACAAGAAGCTGCTAAAATTGGCAACTGCAAGATGACAGGAGATATCCTGTGAATGGTTAAACGGGGTAACAGGCTGCAAAAAGTAGGAATATAACAGCCAGTTCTCTGTAAAGAAAATGTTTAGTAATGGGGTCCCTCAGGGACTAGCACCTGTGGTCAATACTGGACCTTAAAGAGGAATAGATGGTGAGGTGGCAAAAGTTGCTGATGAATGATTTGTTAGTCAAGATTTAGGAAGGGGTTGTGAAAAATTCCTACCCAACCTAGCTGCAGAGTAACTGGGCAGTATGATGGCAGATGCAAGTCATAGAAAACAATTCAGTATTCAGTGGTCGGTAAAAAAAAGTGGCTTAGATGTTTGGCTGTATTTAGGAGGAAATAAAGAATAATACCATCAAGTTTACATAATGTTTTCCATATGTCCTCACCTTGAATAGTGCATTCAGTCTCTCTCCTAAACCTCTCAAAAGCAATGAATGGGAAAGGCCAATTGGATAATAAGGGAACCAAGAGGGTGCCCATTAAAACTATGAAATCAACTACTGAAACCAATATATTTAAAATATATCTAATTCTGTGGAACTTGCTACGTTAGGTTATTAGATTAAACAGTGATTAGACGTATATAAACAATAGCATTTGTGGATATACTGTTTTAAAAGAAAGCAACAAAGTATTATTTCAGGGCATATATAATCTATTAACGATTTGGGGTAGGAAAAAAGTCTTCCTCATCAACCGTGGGGTAGTAAAGTAGATACTGGGACTAGACTGACTCTTGGTCTGTCTTTGAATGACAATAGCTGTATTCTTACTCCTAGGCAGAGTGTTAAAAGTTAAATCACGTATTGTTTCCTGATTTGACAAACCTGTTCCAGTTTCATTTGCTGTTCTGAAAGTTTAACCAGTACAAATCCAATATCAGTGTGTGAGTGCATTATTAAAGTGTATGCTTTATTTGGCTGAAGAGAGAATGAATCTATAGGTCTCCTGCTCGTTGATGTGTGAGAGAATAGGGAACTGAGCAGATGCCATTTGAGATGCTGTCGAGATTTGTAGGCCAAAAAGTTGTGACCACTTCTTGCTTGCAAAGTCCTTGTTGTTCAGTGTGGTAATTTCATCAAATCTTTCTAAAAGATTTCTACATTCACAAAGTGAGGTGTATTCATGTTGCTGGTGGGGAAATTCAGTAAGGAAATAAATCTGTGTAATGCTTTCAAGGGTTGATTTTAAAAAAAAACTACACTGCCAAGGCTTAACTATACAATGACACTGTATTGGGACCAAAGATTTTCTGTTAAGGCTGAATCCTGTTTGCCTTACATATGCAAGTAGTACCACTGACTTTAGTGGAACTTGTGAATAAGTAAGATGAGCACAATTTGGCCCAGGGAGTGGCATGGTATGTAAACGGTTAGAATTCTCTTTTAAAACTAACAAGCTACTGGAGAAAACTTTGAACCTCTTAGATTGAACCATCGCTTTAACGACTACCTGCGCCATGTTTGAACCAATGGGCATCTGGGTTACAAGATTTAGTTCAAGGTCTGGGACTTGCTGTGTTCGCTTTTGTGCCAAGAAGATAGTGCTAGGCTGGGGGAGACCAGTGTCAGTTCTAAGGTCTGACCTTGGGAGACCCGCCAGGACTACAAACAAATGACTTGAGCCACTGGAAAGCTGTGGATCTCCACTCTCCAGCAATGTAAAGCATTTGCTTAGAACTGCAGCAGTCCGATGACAGTGGATTACGCAGTCATTATCTGATTACTGTCTTGTTGCTTTTTCCACTTCCATTGACTCTAGTAGAAGATACATTACCAACAGCGAGCACTCAGTAACAATAGTAGGAAGCATTTATGGAGGATTAAACTAGTGCTGTTTTGTGTGATAAGTTTACTTACACTGGGACTCCTGCACCGGCATAGCTACAGTGAAGCATCACTGCAAAGCCTTAGTGTAGATGCGCTGCACGGGTGTAAAAAGCCACTGGCCAGTGTAGCTACCTCAGTACAGAAGTACCCAGTTAGGCCTTGTCTACAATACCTTTACACATCCGATGATCCTGGGCTGATTTTGGAACCAAATTGACACTTGGCGCAAGTTAGCAGGCACAGGCCTACTGTAACCTAGGCTAGCTAGAACATTCCCCATGGGATTATTCTGCTGGGTGAGGATTTGGTGGAGCACATTTTATTCTTGGCTGAAATACCCCATTGCATCACTCTACACCCCTCAAGAATCCTCATATGCTGGGGAAATCCTTAGCTTCCCGTTTAGGGCAGCTCTAACATCAGTTTGTTTAACTCTAGTGATGCAAAGTAAGCTAAGTAATGCTCATCATCTGGCTCAGTGACACTCAGCTGATTTTAAAACCATAAATGTCTTTTGGTAGTGAAATGGGATACCCTTGATTAATGCAGAACCAGACTTCCCCAAAAGATTATGGCCGTCTTATGCTTATGTGCCTCTCTGGGATTTTTATCAATTGTCTTGCTGCCATTTGCTTTCCTGGTATTGTCTGTGAATGTGCCCTGGAAAGGATCTTAGATTCTCAGATTCTGAGAACAACTTTTGACAATTGTTAATATGAGTGAACAGGTACACCTAGGCCAGTCTTCACTGCATTTACAGCAGGATCATTAACAGGCGCTAGTTCTCTCTCTGTAAAACCCTAGTGGAGACACGGCTTTGTAGTTTTTATTGCAAGATGGGTCTCTGTGAGGTGAACGGGATGTTGATCTTGCCTACATACATTGTGGTAAAAGCTACCTGTACCTTACCTCCACTAGGATTGTACAGTGAGATAGCTAACCCACATTAATTTTAACCTGCTGTAAATAACTACCTTTTGGCTGTGAAGACACCCTTAGCCACAGCTAGTGACACATTTGCAAATAATCGTTCCTCTGACTTCTACCAGTGTTTTCAACTTTTAAGATTTAGTAGCCCACATCAGCTTTATTTTCTTCTAAAGTTTTAGCAATAAATGGTTGAGTCCTAAAATAGCTAAGTATTTTAAAGTTCCAAACGATTGCCAAATTCTGCTCCAAAAGTGTGGGCTTTTTTTTCCTTATGCAGAGTAATTGAGAAGTTTAGCAGAGCTCCTGGAATGGTCAGATTATCCTTAAATGGCACTCTACTTGAATTTTTTAAAATTAGTCAGGTTAAAGGAATTCTGCTTTCTGACAGAGCACTCTTTAAATAGTGTATCCTGAATGTTTTCTTTCCACTGACTTCAGTGGGCTTTGGATCAGGCCCCAAGTGAGCAGCTACCCAACTCAAAATTATTATAGAGAAAGGGATGAGCTGTTATGACTCAGAGCAAATTAATTTGACTTTCAGAAACAGCTGCCTGAAAGGAAGTAATTATCTGGTTTGGTTAGTATTGGTAAATGTCAAATATTTACTGGTCGATTGGATCATTTCAAACTAATACACATGAAAGTGTTCCATAATCAGCAAACACATACATTACAACTGGCAGGGTGGTGACACATAACCCAGATTCTAGAGTTCTCACGTGTGTTCCAAATGTACTTATTAAGTACTACTACTGTCCATTGCATGTGTACTAGAGGTTTCTGTCTGAGGATCTCAACCCATGAATTAATAAAGCTTCCCAGTGCCCTCCTGAGAGGCATGTATTCCCATTGTATAGCTAGAGGAAGATTGTTAAATGCCCACGGTCACACAGGAAATCTGTGATAGAGGTGAGGAATAGAACCCATATCTTCACTACTACTCTTCATCCTTCTTTTCCTGTCCTTATTACAGACAAAAATCCTTAACCAATCAGTGCACACTTTCCCACCTAGGAACCCCTAGGTTAGAATATAAAGTACTGTACTGATAGGGCAAAGTACCCTTCAAGAACACTGTAAAACTGTACTAAAATATACCTAATTGTGTCATCAAATGTTATGAAGTAACATCATAGTTCAGTAGCTATAAAAGAACCACACTGCATATACTCTGAATTTAAAAGATCGTGTGATCTGTCCACTGAATACACCAGCTGTGCATCAATGTATGCCAACAGCCAGGCTGTAGAGGAGGTGGAATCTTTCTGAATAGGTAGTAGAGCAATTTGACTTGGTAAGTGAGTAAGCAGTAGACCAGGGGTCAGCAACCTTCCAGAAGTGGTGTGCTGAGTCTTCGTTTATTCACTCTAATTTAAGGTTTCGCGTGCCAGTAATAGATTTGAATGTTTTTAGAAGGTCTCTTTCTATAAGTCTAATAGATAACTACAACTAAAGTATTGTTGTGTGTAAAGTAAATAAGGGTTTAAAAAGGTTTAAGAATTTCATTTAAAATTAAATTAAAATGCAGAGCCCTCCGGACCGGCGGCCAAGACCCGGGCAGTGTGAATGCCACTGAAAATCAGCTTGTGAGCCGCCTTTGGCACGCGTGCCATAGGTTGCCTATGCCTGCAGTAGACCAGTTTCCTCTGTTCAATCATGAAGTAGGAAGGGTTTGAGAAAAGGTAACTGTACAAAGCCAATTGGAACAGTATCCATCTGTGGAATAGCATTAAAACAGAGATGAATCAATGACAACAGCTGTAATGGTTACTTTGCAGCCTTCATTTCTCTTTACTAACTTCAAGATACCTCTTTTGCTTTTCAGGTCAGTGCTAACTGTTGCTTGTGAACAGACTGAAGTCCTGCTTTTTGACCCCATATCTTCAAAGCACATCAAAACTCTCTCTGAAGCTCATGAGGACTGTGTGAATAATATCAGGTTAGTATCATGGGAAACAGAATCAAACTTTCAGTAAATAGAACTCCAACATTTTTCCTAACTGTACGTGTTAATGTGTTCATGATGCTGTAGTGATATACAGATCAGTCCTCTGCTGTTCTCTGCTTTTTGTCTTGTCAACAGACAGTGTCGTATAACTGTACCAGTTACCATACTGCAGTTTGTGTGGGGAGAAAGTTGATGGACAATGTTACAATTAAGTAAGCACGCAACGCAATACTGAACACGTACATACAACGCGCCTTTGTCCCTTTAAATCTCAGGTTGGAGCGAATATAGCTAGAAGAAGGAATGTTACTGGAGGCAATGTAGTATAGTGGATATGGGCCTGCACTGTGCATCAGGAGACCTGGGTTCTAGTCCCAGCTCTGCCACTGCTTTACTGTGTGATCTTGAGCAAGTCACTTCACCTCTTTGTGCCTATTTCCCCTTCAACACTTTCTGTTTTTACTGAGAGTAAGCACCTTCTTCCATCCTTCCTAGAGGTGAGGATCGGACAATTCCCACCCTGAGGTGGCTTTGAAAGATGGGCCGGCATGACATATGGTGGGAAAAGGGCAAGGATTTAGCTTCTCAACATGTCATTGACCTTCCTGATAGAGCCCTTCACTCTTGTCTTTTATTGGCCTCTAGTT
Organism: Mauremys mutica; assembly: GCF_020497125.1. NCBI lineage: Eukaryota > Metazoa > Chordata > Testudines > Geoemydidae > Mauremys > Mauremys mutica. The sequence goes on from NC_059077.1 coordinate 119,196,153, forward strand.
TATAGGTATTTGGTGTATTGTCAACTCCGCTTTTGCTTTTAGAGATCCCACCCGCTGTAAATGCTCTTTCTGATACCCTGTCCTCCTTTATATGGTAAATTTCCAAACCTAGGATTCTTAATATAGTCTATTCCTGAAAAGTGACTGAGTAAAGATGGTTAATGAGGTTCTGGGTTCAGTATCACAATGATTTTCTTATCAGATGTGCTCAGTTCACAACTAAACCTGGGGTGATTTAACCTGCCAGCCCTACAAATGCAACATGAGCTCAGAGTGGAGCTGAATTCTTTCCTCTTCACACAGCAATAAACCAGACCAAGTACACCCTCAGTGTGCAGCCCAGTTACCTAAGAGACCTCTGGATGATAATGTGACAAGTAATTTTTTTTAATGTGTAAAGATAACTGACTGGAACTGAGTTGATCTGCAAGGAAGGTTAGAATTAAGCTCCCTCACCCATCACTATGTTGGCCAGCTAGAGCTAACTAGGGTCCTTTCCAGTGTATTTTGTCATGTCCTCCTTGAGTGAAAAGGTGCCATTTTTACATAGTTACTAAGCAATGTAGAACTGGTTTCTAGTTTGAAAAATACAACATGTTGCCAGTGTTTTATCACCATTCTTTTTCAGTGGCTTGGGGTTCTTGCCTTCAATCCCTGCTGCACTATCTTTATTTACTCTGGATCTGTTTATCATTTCAAGCACCTCCTTTACAACACTTTCATCTCCACAAACAGTCTTGTCATTTTCCTCTGTGTTGAAGCAAAGCAAAGCAAGCTCCTGGATTTTAATGCCAGAAGAGATCACTGGGATCATCTAGGTGTAGGTCATAGAACGTCACCCAGTGAGCCCAACGAACTTGTGGTTGAAGCAGAGTGCATATTTTTAGGAAGAATCTTGATTTAAAGACTTCCAGTGATGGAGAATCTGCCACTTCCCTTTTTAAGCTGTCCCCTTGGTTAATTGCTCTTACTGCTTAAAAAACCAATCACATCATATTTCTGATGCTTCTGAAAATTTGACTGCCATTAACTTTCTTCAGTCACCAAAACTTTGAAACAGTCTGCTTTGTCAGTAATATTAACAGGTCACAACGAGGTGAGGTCTCCTTGTGCTTGGGTCAAAATCCCTTACTAATTTACTTGGCTATTTAAGTGACAGTTGTGTGCTGTATAAAACCCCAAGGAGTTTGTGACTTAGCCACAAAATATTTCAGGCATAAAATGCACTGGCTAGCCCAGCGAGGTGAGTCCCTTTTACAGGGGGACAGGATTTAATAATGGGCTCATATTGGTAGGCTTCACAGAAAATGTGTTGTGTTTGTTTTTAAAGCAGGGATTTGAATGGAGAGAAGCTAGTGATTTTGTCCAGCAGGGATGGAAGGGACAGCATGGGAGGAAGAGTCAAAGGAAGTGGTAAGGAGGGAGGGGCAAAAAGAGTAAAGAACAGAACCATCTCATCTCGGTTCAGTGAAACCTACTAGAATCTTGTGCTGTCTAAAGTGGGAAGGGGAGGATTCGGGTATCTTTCAGCACTCTGCCTGCTGACAAAAGTGGAGCTGTTCTGAAACCGCAGTGAAGGCTGGAGGTCTAAATGAAGTCTTGACAGCCTTGAGAATATCCCTCTAATAAAGAGGCTCCTCAATCTCTTACTAACGGTGGTCTGAAAACTGGCTGGTCACGTGATGCTAATTTCTAGCTTCCACCTGCTAAACTGTACTAAAACGCAGTTAAAAATACAGTCAAGCCTTTCCTAGCATCTTCCACATGAGCAATTGCTTTAGTTGCCACAGGGATGACAGGCTATACAGTACAGTGTTGGGTGCCTATATATAGATATAGCTGTAAAGAAATAAATGACTATTTTAATAGTATTTGTTTCTCCATTAGTTAAGACATTTATTTTATTCCCCTGCACAAAAAGTATTTGGGGGCGGGGAGGGGGGGATCAATGTCACCAGTGCTACCTGTGACACATTTTGGGCCCCTTTCCTGTTTTAGTGGCGAGCCTCATAAATCCAATAAACACTTACCGCACACCTTCCATGGCAGTTTGGCTTGCAGTGGCTTCATTCCATACGTCTAGTGAAAGGCCAGCCATTATACTGCAATCTGCTAAAGATGTGGTAGCAAGTAATGGGACATGGAGGGACTTGGGGGAGAGGTGGGGGTCATTGCACTTACGGCCATAGCGCTGTACATGTGCTTTAAGTGCTAATGGATGTATAAACAGACCCATCTCAAATAGGAGCAGGGAGTGGCAATTACATCTATGTTTGGCATTGGCATGACCATTACTGGAATGTTGTATCCTGCTCTGGCGCCCACAATTCAAGAAGGCTGTTGATAAATTGGAGAGAGTTCAGAGAAGAGCCACAAGAATGATTTACAGAATGGAAAACATTTTGTAGTGAGAGACTCAAAAAGTTCAATCTCTTTTGCTTAATAAAGAGTAGGTTAAGGGGTGACTTGATTAGTCTGTAAGTATCTCGGTGGGTAACAGAAATTTGATGATGGACTCTTCAGGCTAGCACACAAAGGTATAACAAGATCCATTGGCTGGAAGTTGAAGCTAAACAACTTCAGACTGGATGTAAGGCATACATTTTTAACAATGAGGGTAATTAAACATTGGAACAACTTATCAAGCATTGTGGTGGATTCTCCATCACTGGAAATCTCTAAAATCAAGTCTAGATGCTTTTCTAAACTATATGGCTGGTTCAAACAGGAATTCATTCAGGAAAGGCCTGTGGCATGTTCAGACTAGATGATCACAATGGTCCCTTCTGGCCTGATGATCTATGAAAACCACCAATGGGACATCCCTGAGACAGTCTTTAAGATGTGGTCCATGCTATGAAAAAATATTGCCCTCTCCTGCTCTATTTCCATAGATCTTGTTAGCTGCTCTCTTTAGTTTGTCCCTGGCGATGGAATATGAGACTGATACTTACATTTTGGCCACAAAAAGAGTGGTAAGATTCACATCACTAAACTATCAGTCCTTTGTGTGTGGCTTTATTTTTATAAGTCGTAATTCCCAGTTCAGGAATAACTAAGTCTGAAACACCTTAGACACACAAGGCAGACAAGACAGTGCTTGCTTTACAATATTTAACTGTCTGTCAACTTCACAGGTTTCTGGATAATCGACTGTTTGCAACTTGCTCTGATGACACTACGATAGCACTTTGGGATCTGAGAAAGCTAAACACAAAAGTGTGCACTTTACATGGTCACACGAGCTGGGTGAAGAACATTGAATATGACACCAATACCAGACTACTAGTAACATCAGGGTTTGATGGCAATGTGATCATATGGGACACCAACAGGTATGTGAATATGGGTTATGTATGGTCATTAAATATATGAACTGTGGTAGGCTCTTTTAAAATGATACATTCATCTTGGACGAAACTCTATTGCTCTCAATGGAAACTTAATACATTCTTAAATTCTGTCACTGATTGCTCATCAGCCAATGGTGACAATCAAGAATTAGGACTGCCTTATTGGGATGAAGATCTAGCAACTCAAAGGAGGCTATGTAGGTCAGATTGAAACAAAGCTGAAAATGTGCTATATCAATCTAGAAATACAAGTGTGCACGTTGCGGATTCCCACCCCCCATTTAAAGTCTAGTTTAAATGAGATCCAAAAGAGAGTGTACAAATGGTGAATGAGTCAGTGGGGGACACACAGTGCTCAACACTTGGAAAATCAGCTCATGTGTTTATGAATTGACCTGTGGATTTCAGAATCTAACTTTAGACTCCTGTTTTTGCCAATCTTGGCCTTAATCATCTCTCTCATTTTGCACTGTCCAGGTGCACCGAAGAAGGATGTCCTCACAAGAAGTTTTTTCACACCCGTTTTCTCATGCGGATGAGACTGACACCAGACTGTTCAAAAATGTTGATCTCCACCTCCTCTGGGTATCTTCTGATTTTGCACGACCTTGATTTAACCAAGTCCTTAGAGGTTGGCAGCTATCCAATATTAAGAGCCAGAAGAACTACGTCAAGTTCAGGTGAATTCTTGTTAGTAAAAATCTGTACACTGTGATCCATTTGATAGAGGTATTTGTATACTGTTCCCTTAGGCCTGGTCTACACTGCGGGGGGGATTGACCTAAGATACGCAACTTCTGTTACCAGACTAATGTAGCTGAAGTCGATGTATCTTAAGTTGACTTACCTCGCATCCTCACGGCGAGGGGGCGACTGCTGCCGCACCCCTGTCAACTCCACTTCTGCCTCTCGCCGCAGTGGAGTACAGGAGTCAACGGCAGAGCGATTGGGGGATCGATTTATCGATTGCTACCCGCCGATCCGGCAGGTAGCGTAGGTGTGCCCTTAGAGGCCTGGCTAAGAAGATTCTAGCAGGAAAGTGGCACTATGATAGCTATTTTACCTTGTTCAGGCGTGACTGGTCTGTAGTTAAGCTGACCGAAGTCCTCATATAGACAGCACTAGATGAGTCAAACAACAACATTTTTCCACTGCCCAAGCTACTGCCTCTTGCGGAGGAGGCTTGCCAGTGCTGATGGGGAATCCCTCCCGTTGGTGTAGGTTATGTCTACTCTGAAGTGTTGCTAGCATTTGAAGTGTAGGTAAGCCTTAATAGGATACCGCCAGAGTGCTCAAACGTGAAATAACAAATGTGGGAGACTATTTCCTATTGGTCTGTAACATGGGTGCTGTGGAATACTTAGTATTCCAGGATCCAGAGAACTCAGCAACAGGAAATTCGGTGGTTCGTGGTTCATTTTGCCACATTGCAAGAACTTAACAAAATAGTCCCCAGAATTACTCTGCACCTCCCTTCCTGTTTGGTGTCAGTCACTTTTGTCTTAGCATAGTTACTATAGGCTGCCCAGTGATCAAGACAAGGTAACCTACTAAACTGTGCTGCTCTGAAAAGGGACTCTATAAATGGCATAATGGGGCTTCATGTTCTTGCCTAGCAAATTTCCTGTAGTTATTAGTGAATGGAGCAGATTTTTTCTGATTGTGATCTGCCATTCATACAGACCCTGAATGCAAGTTGACTTTTGTTGTTTGACTCATCAGCCCCAGTGGCAAAGATGCTGCAGGTCAGGCCCTGACCTGAGTTATACCTGTGCAGCCTCAGTCTAAATGGAGTTGCACAGGTGTGACTGAGAGACCTTTCAGCATTCATTACTGCAGAAGCATGAGCAGGAGAGAACCCAACTCCTGATTCTTAGACCCCAGGTTGAGTTTGTAGTGCTGGCAGTTAGTTTACTTGTATCAGATGCAAACATGGACCCATAATGGTACTTCTAGGGTTGTTTTTCAGAGCAGAGCCACACTTCAAATTGAAAAGAGTGCACTGAACACTAGCTCATTTTGGGTTAGAATTAGTGGTTTGGTGCTCAGTTGTTTGTGGTTTAAGGCATTTCTTGGGAAAGCACTGTCTTCATTAGAGAGACGTATTTGATTAGGGCTGTGCTGGTTTACGTTCACAGGAAGTTAAAATGAGATGCATACAAAGCAAAAGGGCTTATCCCATATGTCAGATTTACATGGCTGCTACTCTGGTTTCAGACACGACAGCTACCAGTTCATCTGGTCCTAGAGCTGTGGGTTCACCATGTCACCAGAATGATTCCGGTCCATTGTCCGAGAAACACATGTCACGAACCTCCCAACGAGAAGGTATGTTAAGACTAGAATAAAACGCATAGGTTCTTATGTGTAAGTGGGTCCAGTATGTAGCTAAAATGTAAAAGTGAATAAATAGTGTGTACTTTTTTAAGTTTTATATACTTTCCTACCTCTTATTGCTTAGGCTATTTTAAAAATCTCACTAGGTTTTCCACAAATTCAGTACTGTATCATCACAGTATATAGAATGGTCATGTCTGGAGTTCTAATTTTGTTGCTTTCAGATTTCAAAAGAGAAACAAGACACTTGTTTTACATTTTACATTAATGCATAATATGTGGACAAATGGATGAGACTCCAGAGGGGAGAGACCAAAAAAAGAGGTGTAGAAAACATGACGTATGAGGAAAGGTTGAAAGAATTGGCATGTTTAGCCTAGAGAAGAAAAGGCTGAGGGAGAACAGAAGTCTTCAAGTATGTAAAAGGTTGTTATAAAGATCAGTCTCCACTGAAGGAAAGACGAGAAGTAATTGACTTCATCTGCAGCAAGGAAGATTTAGGTTAGACATTAGGAAAAACTTCCTAACTCTAAGGATATGTAAGCACTGGAGCCAAGAGAGGTTATCGAATACCAGTCCTTGGGGATTTTTAAGAACAGGGGGACTGGACTAAATGACCTATCGAGGTCCCTTCCATATGCATATGATGAAATCACAATTATTTTTTGATTGTGCAGTATTTCTCAGTGCTGCTTATTCATCTGAGTAGTTGGGGCATTTATGCCACAATTGCTAGAGGAAGAAATACAGCTTCTTTTAGTAAATGGAAGCAATTTTGAAAGCGTTTACACTTGGAAAAGTGATTTGTGTAAAAATGACACCTTCTTACTCAGTAGAACTACTCCCCGCTGCTTGTATGTTCAGTTTCTTCTGTTTGCTTTAGTGACAGAAAAAAAACATTTACTGCTTCTCTTAACTATGCTGAGCCAACCCGGTGAAGTGAGACAGATTCTGTTCGTCCTTGGGCATCAACAGAATTGGCCATGAAATTCCAGTTACAGGGCAAGTTGTAGACCTCTACAAACCTATTAAAGTGGGAGAGACGTAGAGTGGCTTCATGCTTCGCACACTGGACTGGGACTCAGAGTCACTGCTCTGCCAGAGACATTGTATGACCTTGGGCAAGTCACTAAATCTTTGTGTGTAGGGCTGGAGGGGCCATGAGAGGTCATCTAGTCCAGCCTCCTTTCTCCATTCCCATCCCACACTGCGGCAGAACCAGGTATCCCTGACAGATGTTTGTCCAGCCTGCTCTTAAAACCCCCCATGATGGGGATTCCACAGCTTCCCTTGGTAACCTATGCCAGTGCTTAATTATCTTTAATTAGAAAGTTTCTCCTGATACTGTATCTAACCTAAATCATCTTTGCTGCAGGTTAAGCCCATTACTTCATGTCCTACCTTCAGTGGACATGGAGAACAATTGACACCGTCTTCTCTATAACACTCTTCAAACATGTTACGGGTTATCATCAGGTCACCCTTCAGTCTCCTTGACTCATGACTAAACATGCCCTGTTTTTTACCCTTTCCTCAGGTTTTCTAAGCTTTTGATCATTTCTGTTGCTCTCCTCTGAACTATCTCTACTTTGTCCATATCTTTCCTAACGGGTGGTGACTAGAATTGGACGCAGTGAGGCCTCCCCAGTGCCAAGTAGAGTGGGACAGTCCTCTCTTGTGTCTTACAAAACTCCTGTTGTTGCACCCCAGAATGATAGCAGCCTTTTTTCACAACTGTATCAATTGTTTACTCATGTTCGCTTTGTGATCCACTCTAACCCCTGATCCCTTTCAGCGGTACTGCCATCTAGCCAGTTATTCCACGTTTTGTATTCATGCATTTGATTTTTTTCCCTAAATGTAGGATTTTTTTTTACTTCATTGAATTTCATCTTGTTGCTTTCAGACCAATTCTCGGATTTGTCAAGGTCATTTTGAATTCTAATCCTGTCCTCCAAAGTGCTTACAATCGCTTCCAGCTCGGTGTTATCCGCAAATTTTATAAGCATGCTCGCCACTCCATGATCCAAGTCATTAATGAAAATGTTGAATAGTACCAGACCTAGGACTGACCTCTCTGGAATCCCATTAGTTACTCCCCAACTTGACAGAGCAGTTATCAACGGCTTGCGTTGAGTATGGTCTTTCAAACAGTTATGCATGCACCTTATAATAAATTCATCTAGACCACATTTCCCTAGTTTGCTTATGAAAATGTCATGTGGGACGGTATCAAAAGCCTTGCTGAAATCAAGATATACCATGTCTGCTGCTTATCTCTATCTAGTAGGCCAGTTACCCTATTGTGAAAGGAAATTAGGCTGGTTTGGCATGATTTGTTTTTGACAAATCCATATTAGCTGTTATCCTCTAGGTGTTTACAAATGGATTGTTTAATAATTTGTTCCATTATCTTTCCGTATATCAGTTCACCTGTAAAATAGGGATAGTGTTGAGGATAAAGTCACTAATGACTGTGCAGTGCTCAGATGTTATGGTGATGTGAGGGTTGGTTATACGAGTACCTAAATGTGAGGGCAGAATCTGCCTGCAGAACCTTTATTAGTGGTGATCAACAAAAGGGAAAGAACCCAGCTTGAGATTCAGATCCCAGGGTGAGTTTGCACAGCTCGCAATAATATAAACATTGTTTACTTGTGAACTGAGCAAGGTTGATACAGGAAGTCACTCCTTCCAATGCCCATTTTAGTGTTACCGTGGAACT